>NW_028296522.1:0-376402 GCF_964197995.2 Scardinius erythrophthalmus | reverse complement strand
ATTGACGAAACCGTTTTCGTATAGCGCAGCAGCAAATTTGAGGCATGATGCTAAAAGCATTATTCAGGCTTTATGTCTGCAATGCCTTGACATATTGACACCAAACTTTGCATGTGTCATTGTCACTTCACTCTGACCACATCACATCAGTTTTGTAACTGCACCACCTATTGGTCGAAAGTGATAATCCATTACATCATATTTTTAATTATTGTTTCTATGATTTTTCAGCCATTTTGCCTAAAATCCTCTTTAAATGTCTTTAATTGCTCATTGTTGCAGTTGGTCTGACACTTTCAAACATGTCGAAATGTCTTGTCGTCTTATTCTGCTTGGCCCCGGTAATTGCTGCTTGCAGCTATATTTATTATTCTTCTTCTTCTTCTTCTTCCGCTCTGGGAGTCTATGGCAGCCCATAGAACCGCTTGCGGGAAAGTTATGAAATTTGGCACAATGATAGAGGACAGTCCAAAAAGTCACCATACCAAATTTGGTGTCTTAAAACCAATCCCTTTAGCGCCACCACCTGTCCAAAATTTCACTTTTATTTTGCTAATAACTTTTGAACCGTTTGGTCAATCAACAAAATTCTTTTTTCCTCTGATTCCTGAGCTCATGACGATTCGATTGCACCATATCACGTCATTTTCTGTCATTAAAATATGGCCGCCATTTTGAATTTTTCTAAAAACCTACTTTTTCGAACTCGTCCTAGACGGTTTGTCCGATTTGTACCAAAATTAAACCAGATCATCTTCAGGCAGTGCTGACCAAAAGTTATGGAATTCAAATTGATTCGTCAAACCGTTTTCGATAAACGCTCGAACAAATTTTACGTAGCGCCTGCAAAAACAGTCGTAGGGCTGTATCTCCGCAACGGTTTATCGTATTCGGACCAAACTTGGTACATGTCATCACAAGCATGACCTGAGGCTACATGCTGCGTTTTGGCGCAGCGCCACCTACTGGTCCGGAGATATGAAAAATGGCTATTTTTGCTTATAACTTCTGAACAGTTTGTCCAAAAATCATAAAATTGGTCTCGTTAGATTCAGGGCGACATGCCGAGTCGACTGATATCCAATTTTACCATATCGGCCATTTTGAATTATGTGCTAAAATTCAAGCATTTGAATTTTTTTTTTCAAATGCTTATAACTTTGGGTGTGATAGACTTATTTTCACGAAACTCATCTCATTGGACTCCTGAATCGTTGCCGAGTCCAAAGATACCAAACATGTTAGGTTTCGCCTAACGGTTTGTGTAGCGTTGGGATTTAGCGCTTAAAAAACATTAGGCTATATCTTCGAAACCGTTTGT
This sequence comes from Scardinius erythrophthalmus, assembly GCF_964197995.2. Lineage (NCBI taxonomy): Eukaryota > Metazoa > Chordata > Actinopteri > Cypriniformes > Leuciscidae > Scardinius > Scardinius erythrophthalmus. The sequence goes on along the minus strand of NW_028296522.1, from coordinate 375,081 downwards.
CCGATCGAGCAAAACCACCGTCAGAAGTTTGGAAACATAGGTCGATAGCTATACACCAATGCCCAAATGCGAAAATATTGATGTTTAGGGGTAGTAATATTCAATCAAAGTCATGTGTCAGTCATTTTTTACGTGTTTTTTCATATTAATGTCTATAACTCTGAAGAAAATTGAGATTTTTGCACCAAAATCGACATATATATGTATGGGAACACTCTGATGACACATAAAAAAAATGGTGGGACTGAGCCTCTTGGTGGCGCTATAATAGAACAAAACATGAAATTCACATTGATTTCAATACAGTTTTGTGAAATAAAATGCTATACTAAACAAATGCATTGGTGTAATATTACGAAACTCAGAATGTGCCTTCAGCACCATCCCCTGAAGGTACTCAAAATATTTCAAAACAGCGCCACCTAGTGGTCAAAAGTTATAACAAAATTTACAAAAAGGCTAATAACTTTTGAATAAATCTGGCTATTGAAATGCCACTGGTCTTAATAGAGTCCTTGGGTCAAGCCGAGAACATAGATACCAAGTTTTCCTTATTTGGCCAAACTTCCTGTCCGCCATCTTGATTTTCAGTCAAAACCTACTTTTTCGAACTCCTCCTAGACCGTTTGTCCGATTTTCACCAAAATCGAATCATATCATCTCCAGACCGTGCCGATTAAAAGTTATGGATTTCGTGTCGATAGACGATACCGTTTTCGTATAGCGCAGCAGCAAAGTTGAGGCATGATGCTAATAGCACTATTCAGGCTTTATCTCTGCAATGCCTTGACATATTAACACCAAACTTTGTATGTGTCATTGTCACTTCACTCTGACCACATCACATCAGTTTTGTAACTGCGCCACCTATTGGTCGAAAGTGATAATCCATAAAATCATATTTTTAATTATTGTTTCTAAGATTTTTCAGCCATTTCGTCTAAAATCCTCTTTAAACGTCTTTAATTGCTCATTGTTGCAGTTGGTCTGACACTTTCAGACATGTTGGCATGTCTTGTCGTCTTATTCTGCTTGGCCCCGGTAATTGCTGCTTGCAGCTATATTTAGGGGCCAAGCACCGAAGGTGCGGAGGCACCTATTGTATTTGTTCCGGTTCTTATTATTATTAGGGGGCCAAGCACCGAAGGTGCGGAGGCACCTATTGTATCCGTTCGCGTTCTTATTATTATTAGGGGCCAAGCACAGAATGTGCGTAGGCACCTATTGTATCTGTTAGCGTACCAAAAATAATTCTTCTTTTTCTTCCGCTCTGGGAGTCTATGGCAGCCCATAGAACCGCTTGCGGGAAAGTTGTGCAATTTGGCACACTGATAGAGGACAGACTGAACAGTCACCATAGCAAATTTGGAGTCTCCAACTCATTCCCTCTAGCGCCACCAGCTGTCCAAATTTGCACTCATGTTTAGGCTAATAACTTTTGAACCACAAGGGCTAGAAACAAAATTCCTTTTTCCTCTGATTCCCTAGCTCAAGACGATTCGATTGCACCTTATGACGTCATTTTCCGTCATGGAAAGTTTTCCGCCATTTAGAATTTTCCGAAAAACCTACTTTTTCGAACTCCTCCTAGGCCGTTGCTCCGATTTTCACGAAAATTGAACCAGATCATCTACAGACCATGCCGACAAAAAGTTATGGAATTCAAGTTGATTTGCTTAGCAATTTTCGAAAAAACCCACCAACAAATTTTACGTAGCGCTTGCGAAAACAGACGTAAGGCTGTATCTCCGCAACGCTTTATTGGATTCAGACCAAACTCGGTACATGTCATCCCAACCATGACCTGAGGCTACATGCTGCGTTTCGGCGCAGCGCCACCTACTGGTCCGGAGATATGAAAAATGGCTATTTTTGCTTATAACTTCTGAATAGTTTGCCCAAAAACCATAAAATTGGTCTCGTTAGATTCAGGCCAACATGCTGAGTCGACTGATATCCAATTTTACCATATCGGCCATTTTGGCTGTCGGCCATTTTGAATTTTGTGCTAAAATGCTGTATTTTAAGAACGCATGAATGGATTCTTACGAAACATGGTATGGGTCATCAGCACGATGCCCTGAAGGAGCGTGAGAAGTTTCGAAACAGCGCCACCTTGTGGTCGAAAGTTATAACAACATTTCCAAAAAGGCTAATAACCTTTGAATAAATCTGCCAATTGAAATGCCACTGGTCTTAATAGATTCCCTGGGTCACGCTGAGAACATAGATACCAAGTTTGCCATATTTGGCCGAACTTCCTGTCCGCCATCTTGATTTTCAGTCAAAACCTACTTTTTCGAACTCCTCCTAGACCGTTTGTCCAATTTTCACCAAAATCGAATCGTATCATCTCCACACTGTACCGACAAAAAGTTATGGAATTCGTGTTGATTCGTCAAACCGTTCTCGAATACCGCGCAAACAAATTTTACGTTGTGCTACAGCTACAGATTTAGTGCAAAAGTACTAAATCGCCCATAACTCCTAGACCGTTTGTCCTAGACTCAAGTGTCTTACACCACTGTGATCCCTGGCTCAAGGCGGACAAAATGGCTATCTCCAAATTCGATTTAGGCCAGAATTTCTTTTTGCTATGTCGAATTTTGTCCGAAACCTACTTTTGCGAACTAGTCCTAGGTTTTTCGCCAGATCGGAACCAAACCAGTCTAGGACATTTCTCTGGACTCTCTAGATCAATAATTATCGAAAAAAAGTTGAACTTTTGCATTTGGGTGGCTGTAACAGGGTCATTTAGAAAAGGGGCGTGGCAAAATACACTAAAAATCCTATAAATCCCAAATGAAAACTCAGGACTTCACCAAAATTGATGAGCATATGTGTCAGAACATGGTGAGGAAGCATGCAGAGTTTCATGGAGATCGGACCATAGGTGGCGCTATAACTGGCAAAAAGCCTTCATTCTTATTAGGGGTTCAAGCATGAAATGCTGAAACCCTATTGTAATTGTAAGGATTCGTAAAACGCATCGTGCAGGCCAAACCGTAAGGCCTAGAGACGTGAAACCTGGCCAGATGGTAGGCCTCAATTTGGGGACAACCTATCAGAGTATGACCCCGAATGGCCCATAGGTGGCGCTACAGCGACCAAAAGTACAAAATCGCCCATAACTCTTAGACCGTTTGTCCCAGGATCAAGTGTCTTATATCGTTGGAATCCTTGGCTCAAGGCGGACAAAATGGCTATCTCAGATTTGCTCGCCCTCTGGCGCCAATTTCGAGTAAATTGCATTTTTTTGAAAAACCTATTTTTGCGAACTTCACCTTGGTTTTTTGCCCAATTGGAACCAAACCACTGCAAGAATATTCTCTGGAGTCTGACAATCAATAATCATCCAAAAAATTCAAAATTTCAATTAACGGTCGATAAGGGGGACCAAAATCTTTGATGGCACAAGGGCCACTTTTACTAAAACGGTTATAAATTGTGAACAGAAAGAGATATTTTCGCAAAACTTGGGACACATGTTCATGAGCTCATTCTGAGGTCACGTGAAAAAAAATCATGACAATTGGCCACTTGGTGGTGCTATAAAATGGTTAACTTGTGAACGGAATGAGATATTTTCACTAAACTTGGGACACGTTCATAAGCTCAATTTGAGTTGACATGAAAAAAATCATGACAATTGGCCACTTGGTGGCACTATAACAGTGAAAAAAATCATGAAAATAGCTATAAGCGCACCCAACCGTTAGTCTACTAAAAATTGGCACGCAGTGTCTTTATCCAGGGTGCCATGATAGTCTATGAGAACATTGGTGTATCTAAAAAAACTCAGTATACGTCATTGGCACAAAGCCTTGAAGGAGCCTTAAAAGTTTCAAGGAAGCCCGTGTTTTTTTCACAGGAATGACCTCCTAAGAATCCTTGCCGAGTCCAACAATACCAAACATGCCAGGTTTCGCCTTATGGTTTTTGTAAGTGTCATTTAGAGCTTTAAAAAATTGTGTTTATCTTCAAAGCCGTTAGTCTGATCTAGACAACAACAAAAAAACAAAGGAAATTTGAAAACATAGGTAAATAGCTAAACAATAACGCCAAAATGTTAAAATTATGATAGGAACTGACATAAATAAATTAAATCCAATCAATTTCACCCATGGATCATTTTGATGCTCTCACATGTTTGAAACGAACAATGATGGATTGTGATGAAATTTGTTTTGAATTGGGACTGGTGAATCCCCGTCCATACTGTCAATGACCGGTCGCAAAGACCCGCCCACTTTAGTTACTGTTGCTATGTCTGACAAGCGACGCCACTCTCACACCACACCAAGTTCTCACGCAGTGAAAAATACATTGCGGATCAGAAAAAAGACTGCGCGGTGACAGACAAGTACTTTTGATATGAAACAAAGTCTCACCTTTCAAATGTAGTAATTTTTTAGAGACATTTAAACAATAAATACCGTTTTGTGACTCTTTAATGTGTCTGACAGATCGCTGTAGACTCGAGGCTCAGTTAAAGCTGCTTGTGAACCGATCATCTCTTCCTTCTAGTTAATTTAAAGCATTAAAATAAACATGAATGAACATAAAAGGAATGTTGTTTTAAAGTGCTAAGACGTCAGTACACTTTGTTTTTCAAATTTAAATCCTCCTATGTTAATCTACTAACTCTCCTGACTGCTTTGTTGGACAAAATGGCGGATTATAATTAGTCAGATCGCCTGTCAATCAAACTCCCTGCGAAGGGTCAATTGATAATGCCTGTGCGCACAATCCTGATCTAATCGACAACTTTGCAGTTGCACATAGGAAAGCCCGGAAAATCCCGCTATAATGTAAAAGAGCATCTTTTTCATGTATTTGGACTTAGGCCTAACAATGTTTTATAGTGCGCTGTCCCTATTGTTTTTTTGTTGTTTTTTTTGTTTTGTTTTTGGTGAGCGTAGGCTACTCCTGATTTTGTTAGTCATCTCATCTCTTATATGCTGTGTATGATCATATCCTGCCCTATTCATGGTAGCCTGCTCGCAAACATTGCGTCATCAATGTCATCAATTGCGTCATCAAGGGGCCCGCCTTGATAATCCTACTAAAGGGCCCGGTGGTGGCTCGTTACGCCACTGAATATAATTGTCTAAACTCCTTATCAAAATTAAATATTTACAACAAATCTGACACATATATATGGGCAAACTTTGAGTACTACTAATAAAAGTGGTGGAGATCAAGCAAGACTATAAGAAGACTAGGAAAAAGGTGCTATAACTGTAAAAACGCTTTAAAACCATATATTTCCTATGTTAAACTGCCTGTATTGGCTGTAAATTGACTTTTTCATCTATGATGGCAGTTGTTAAATGCTTGCTAAATAAAACTTAATGTCTTTTGATGCTTGTGTGCTTAAAGGCCTTAAAGGCCTTAACTGCTTGAACCTCGATAAATGCTGCTTGCAGCTTTAATTAGGGGCCAAGCACCGAATCTGCGTAGGCACCTATTGTATCTGTTCCCGTTCTTATTATTAGGGGCCAAGCACCGAAGGTGCGGAGGCACCTATTGTATCTGTTCCCGTTCTTATTATTAGGGGCCAAGCACCGAAGGTGTGTAGGCACCTATTGTATCTGTTCCCGTTCCTATTATTAGGGGCCAAGCACCGAAGGTGCGTAGGCACCTATTGTATCTGTTCCCGTTCCTATTATTATTATTATTCTTCCGTTTCTTCCGACTTGGAGTCTATGGCAGCCCATAGAACCGCTTGCGGGAAAGTTTTGAAATTTGGAACACTGATAGAGGACAGTCTGAAATGTCACCATAGCAAATTTGGTGTCTTAAAACCAATCCCTCTAGCGCCACCAACTGTCCAAAGTTGCACTCATGTTTATGCTAATAACTTTTGAACCACAAGGGCTAGAAACAAAATTCCTTTTTCTTCTGATTCCTGAGCTCATGACGATTCGATTGCACCAAATTTTTCCAAAAAACCTACTTTTTCGAACTCCTCCTAGGCCGTTGCTCCAATTTCCACGAAAATTGAATCCGATCATCTTCATACCATGCCGACAAAAAGTTATGGAATTCGTATTGATTCGTCAAACCGTTCTCGAATACAGCGCAAACAAATTTTACGTAGCGCTTGCAAAACAAACACAAACCTGTATCTCCGCAACGGTTTATCGTATTCAGCACAAACCTGGTACATGTCCTCACAAGCATGACCTGAGGCTAAATGCTGCGTTTCGGCGCAGCGCCACCTACTGGTCCGGAGATATGAAAAATGGCTATTTTTGCTTATAACTTCTGAACAGTTTGTCCAAAAATCATAATTTTGGTCTCGTTAGATTCAGGGCAACATGCCGAGTCGACTGATATCCAATTTTACCATATCGGCCATTTTGACTGTCGGCCATTTTGAATTATGTGCTAAAATGCTGTATTTTATGAACGCATGAACGGATTGTTACGAAACTTGGCATGGGTCATCAGCACGTTGTCCTGAAGGAGTGTGAGAAGTTTCGAAACAGCGCCACCTAGTGGTGAATTTTTTTTTCAAATGCTTAGAACTTTGGGTGCGGTCGACTTATTTTCACGAGACTCATCTAATTAGACTCCTGAAACCTTTCCGAGTCCTACGATACCAAACATGCTAGGTTTCGCCTTACGGTTTGTGTAGCGTTGTGATTTAGCGCTTAAAAAACATTCGGCTATATCTTCGAAACCGTTTGTCCGATCGAGACGAAACCACCGTCAGAAGTTTGGAAACATAGGTCGATAGCTATAGGTCAATGCCCAAATGCGAAAATATTGATGTTTAGGGGTAGTAAATTCCAATCAAAGTCATGTGTCAGTCATTTTTTACGTGTTTTTTCATATAAATGTCTATAACTCCGAAGCGAATTGAGATATTTTCACCAAAACTGACACACATATGTATGGGCTCACTATGAGGACACGTAAAAAAAATTGTGGGACTGAGCCTCTTGGTGGCGCTATAATAGAACAAAACATGAAATTCCCATTGACTTCAATACAGTTTTGTGAGATAAAATGCTATTTTCATTCAAAATCTACTTTTTCGAACTCCTCCCACACCGTTTGTCCGATTTTCACCAAAATCGAATCGTATCATCTCCAGACTGTGCCGACTAAAAGTTATGGATTTCGTGTCAATTGACGAAACCGTTTTCGTATAGCGCAGCAGCAAATTTGAGGCGTGATGCTAACAGCACTATTCAGGCTTTATCTCTGCAATGCCTTGACATTTTGACACCAAACTTTGTATGTGTCATTGTCTCCTCACTCTGACCACATCACATCAGTTTTGTAACTGTGCAACCTATTTGTCAAAAGTGATAATCCATTAAATCATATTTTTAATTATTGTTTCTATGATTTTTCAGGCATTTTGCCTAAAATCCTCTTTAAATGTCTTTAATTGCTCATTGTTGCAGTTGGTCTGACACTTTCAGACATGTCGGCATGTCTTGTCGTCTTATTCTGCTTGGCCCCGGTAATTGCTGCTTGCAGCTATATTTATTATTATTCTTCCGCCATGGGAGTCTATGGCAGCCCATAGAACCGATTGCGGGAAAGTTGTTTTGGTTTGACATTCTGATAGAGGACAGTCCCAACATTAAATACACCAATTTTGGTGTTTCTAAGTCATTCCCTCTAGCGCCACCACCTCTCCAAAGTTTCACTTTTATTTTGCTAATAACTTTTGAACCGTAAGGCCAATCAGCGAAATCCTTTTTTCCTCTGATTCCTTAGCTCATGACGATTCGATTGCACCCTATGACGTCATTTTCCGTCATATAAATATGGCCGCCATTTTGAATTTTTCTAAAAACCTACTTTTTCGAACTCGTCCTAGACGGTTTGTCCGATTTGCACAAAAATTGAACCAGATCCTCTTCAGGCAGTGCTGACCAAAAGTTATGGAATTCAAATTGATTCGTCAAACCGTTTTTGATAAACACTCGAACTAATTTTACGTAGCGGCTGCAAAAACAGTCGTAAGGCTGTATCTCCGAAACGCTTTATCGTATTCAGACCAAACTTGGTACAAGTCATCAAAAGCATGACCTGAGGCAACATGCTGTGTTTCGGCGCAGCGCCACCTACTGGTCCGGATATATGAAAAATGGCTATTTTTGCTTATAACTTCTGAACAGTTTGTCCAAAAATCATAAAATTGGTCTTGTTAGATTCAGGGCGACATGCCGAGTCGACTGATATCCAATTTTGCCATATCGGCCATTTTGACTGTCGGCCATTTTGAATTTTGTGCTAAAATGCTGTATTTTAACAATGCATGAACGGATTGTTACGAATCTTGGTATGGGTCATCAGCACGATGTCCTGAAGAAGTGTGAGAAGTTTAGAAACAGCGCCACCTAGTGGTGAATTATTTTTTTCAAATGCTTATAACTTTGGGTGTGGTCGACTTATTTTCACGAAACTCATCTCATTAGACTCCTGAATCGTTGCCGAGTCCAACGATACCAAACATGCTAGGTTTTGCCTTACGGTTTGTGTAGCGTTGTGATTTAGCGCTTAAAAAACAGTAGGCTATATCTTCGAAACCGTTTGTCCGATCGAGACGAAACCCCCTTCAGAAGTTTGAAAACATAGGTCAATAGCTAAACGCCAATGCCCAAATGCGAAAATATTGATGTTTAGGGGTAGTAATATTCAATCAAAGTCATGTGTCAGTCATTTTTTACGTGTTTTTTCATATAAATGTCTATAACTCCGAAGCAAATTGAGATTTTTGCACCAAAATCGACACATATATGTATGGGCTCACTCTGAGGACACATAAAAAAATTGTGGGACTGAGCCTCTTGGTGGCGCTATAATAGAACAAAACATGAAATTCCCATTGACTTCAATGCAGTTTTGTGAAATAAAATGCTATACTTAACAAATGCATTGGTGTAATATTACGAAACTCAGAATGTGCCATCAGCACCATCCCCTGAAGGTACCCAAAATATTTAGAGACAGCGCCACCTAGTGGTCAAAAGTTATAACAACATTTCCAAAACTGCTAATAACTTTTGAATACATCGGCCTATGTAAATGCCACTGGTTTTAATAGATTCCTTGGGTCAAGCCGAGAACATAGATACCAAATTTTCCTTATTTGGTCAAACTTCTTGTCCGCCATCTTGATTTTCATTCAAAACCTACTTTTTCAAACTCCTCCTAGACCGTTTGTCCGATTTTCACCAAAATCGAATCGTATCATCTCCAGGGGGAGCAGCCGATAGTAGTTCCAGCAAACACCGACAGCTCCAGCACTAAACCCCATTCATTCATTTCCAGTGTTTCTGAAGCACGCTCGCTGCCGATCAATACTGGAGTTGAAGATACAGACCAACAAGGAATATGCCGCCTAAGAAAAATCCAATCCTACCCGACGAGGTGGAGGAGATCAAGAAATCTCTGGACTATTTGTCGGCGGAGATTTCAACCGTAGCAGCGCAACAGAAGAAAATCATTGATCTGATGGGGGAAATACAAATGCTAAAAAGGCAAAGTTTGGAGAAGGACCGAAAGATCGCTATTCTGGAGAATCGAGTTGCTGACCTCGAGCAATACTCCAGAATTAACGATGTGGTTATCAGCGGCCTGAGAACCAAACACCGGAACTATGCCAGGGTGGCTGCAGACGCTGGGCACACTGCTGCTGGAATGAGTGAAGCTTCCGATGAGGAGAAGGAGTCGCTGGAACAACAGGTGATTTGCTTTTTGGACAGCAAAGGCATTCATGTTGACAGCGGGGACATTGAGGCTTGTCATACTTTGCCAAGCAAAAACAAAACGCCCACTCCACTGGTAATAATCCGGTTCACGAACAGAAAGAAAAAGTCAGCACTCCTCAGACAGGGAAGGAAATTAAAAGGCACCGAAGTTTATATCAACGAACACCTCATCAAGAAAAATGCTGACATCGCTAGAAAAGCACGCATACTCCGAAAACAAAACAAGATCCAGGCAACATGGGTAAGAAATTGTAAAACATTTATCAAACTACATGGGTCGACACCTGAGGTAGCGAAAGTGCTTCTCATCAGGGACATCACCGAGCTGGATAAGTTTGAAGAAGGAATGAATCGAGAGTAACACAGGCCTACATAAGGTAACAGACTACAAACTGAACTGCACTTATCAAACACAATGACCATGACAAACTCGGACAGAAACTTGTGTGCTAAATATGAACAATTGAACTTGGAAACTTTCAAATATACAGAACATAAACCTCAAGATATTGAAAATGACGTTGATCCAGATAATAATTTTTACATTGGTACTCATAGCCAGTGTGAATATTATACAGTTGAGCAGTTTAAAAAAAACATAAAAATGGATGGCACAATATCGATTATACATTTTAATAGTAGGAGCCTTATCGCAAACATTTCAAAAATCAAACAGTGCCTAAAACAAGTGGAAAATAAATTCACAGCAATAGCAATAACAGAGACTTGGCTCACGGAAGAACATCATGATTTGGTTGAGATTGAGGGATACGAACTGTTTATCATCAACAGGAAACAATCAAAAGGTGGGGGGGTTGCATTATATATTGACCAAAGATATCAATGTAAAATAGTTAATAAAATGTCCTTTGTTTTAGATACAATCATGGAATGCATCACAGTACAAATTGAAATGAAAAAATCAAAAAACATTTTAATTAGCTGCATTTATAGGAAACCGGGATCAAATATTGACATGTTTAATGGAAAAATAACAGAAATATTTAGTAATAGCAATAACAAAAAAATGTTTTTTATCTGCGGGGACTTCAATATTGACTTGCTCAACCCACAAGAACACAACGAAACTACAGAGTTCATTAATTTGATGTATAGTACCGGTTTGTATCCCACAATCACTCGACCAACCAGAATTACAATAAATAGTGCTACATTAATTGATAACATATTTACCAACGTCATTGACTATAAAGTTGAAAGTGGACTAATAATAAACGACATCAGTGACCATCTGCCAGTTTTTGCAAACATACATAGCTACACCAGGACCAGGAAAGACAACAAAATATTCACAATTACCAGACACAGAACCCAAGAAAACATCAATATATTTAAAGAGGATTTAATGAAACAAGACTGGGGCAAAGTGTACGTAGATAACGTGAATGAAGCCTATGATTCATTTTTGACTATTGTAACATCACTTTATGAAAAAAATTGCCCTGTAGTAAAGAAAGAAGTAAAGCCAAAATCTGATGAAAAACCGTGGCTAACTAATGGAATATTAAATGCATGTAAGAAGAAAAATGTATTATATAAAACTTTCTTAAAGAAGAGGACAAAAGAAGCAGAATATAAATATAAGATATATAAAAACAAACTAACCAGAATCATGAGAAGCAATAAAAATAATTATTATAGTAAACTACTGGAGGACAACAGAAGCAATATAAGAAACACTTGGAAAGTGCTGAATGAAATGATCAAGAATAAAAAAGGCAAAACAGGAGACACTAACTATTTTTTGACAAGAAACAATATAGAAGTTAAGGATATGACCTTAGCTGCAAATGAATTTAATGATTTTTTTGTTGGAGTTGGTCCAGGCTTGGCTGAGGGGTTTGCAGAGACTGGAAGTATAAATGATGTGCTAAGCAAGAATGTAAATATTAATGAATCTATGTTTGTTAGGGAAACTGATGAAAAAGAAATTATAGAGATTGTTAAAACATTTAAGAGTAAAAAGTCAACTGACTGGAATGGTATTGACATGTTTATCGTAAAAAATATTATTGGTTGTGTTGTTAAACCTTTAATGCATATATGTAATCAATCTCTGAAAACTGGAGTCTTTCCAGAAAAAATGAAAATGGCAAAAGTGATACCAATATATAAGGCTGGTGAAAAACATACACTTTCAAACTACAGACCTGTTTCACTGCTCTCCCAATTTTCAAAAATATTAGAAAAAATATTCTCTAAAAGGCTCGATAACTTCATTACTAAACATAATATACTGTGTGATCAGCAATATGGTTTCAGGACTAATAGGACAACTTCACATGCACTTATTCAATTTGTGGAAGAAATAGCAACAGCAATAGAACAAAAAAAATATGCAGTAGGGATATTCTTGGATCTTAAGAAAGCATTTGATACAGTAGACCACAATTTCTTGATTATGAAATTACACAACTATGGAATTAGAGGGACTGCACTTTCTTGGTTAAATAGCTATTTACATAATCGACAACAATATGTTGAATTGCAAAACGTCTCGGTTACTGATGTAACCCTCGTTCCCTGAAGGAGGGAACGGGAGACGTAACGTCGACGTGACGACGTAATTGGGATCACTTCAGGGAGCCCTATCAACTTCGAGTGTCTACAGAACGAGCCAATGAACGTTGGCGTGCGTGAATCGCGTCACGCGCCCCGCCCCGCCGCGCGGGTATAAACAGGAAGCGGGCGCACGCACACATTGTTTTTCGCTGAGGAGCCGAGATTTGTGACGGCCATGCAGCGATGGTCAGCAACGGTGGCGACGGGACGTTACGTCTCCCGTTCCCTCCTTCAGGGAACGAGGGTTACATCAGTAACCGAGACGTTCCCTTCCAGTCGCTCACGTTCGACGTAACGTCGACGTGACGACGTAATTGGGATCCCATGGAAAACGCCACGGTTGCTGCCACATCCAGCGCCCTACGCAAGACTCTCAGACCCCCAACTGCTGGGGCGGAAGATCTGCGTAGAGGGAGTTCAACTGCTGTTCCATTATACCCCACACAGCGGAACTCTTGGATAACACTGGGAAAGCGTACCTCTCCAGGGGAAAGAACGCTGCGGAGCCACATCCTGCCCGAAGGGAGGTAACATGTGGAGAATACACATATGGACTGGCCGAAGGGGCAGTGCGACATATGGAATGTCACTGGGGTGGCTCCACCCGAAGGGGGAGACACACCGGACAGTGACGGCAGAGCAGACTCTGCCAAGGGAAGACACGGGCTCACCGCAGGGAACTGGTCGTGGAAGAATACACATATGGGATCGCCGCAGGGATCACCACATATGGAACCCAGCCTAGCACAAGTTACACAAGCATACGAGCACTAGGCCTGGCGTCGGACGCTCCGCAACGTCCGACTGCCGAAGGGGTGCGGAGGAACTCACAGGGTTCGCCAATGGGGAACTCGACTGGAGTAAAAAGCGCACGTATCCGTTCCTAGGAAGGGAGTGGCGCAGCAAGCCGACACTAGAGCGGGAACTTCGGTGTTACCGGCTAGTAGAAGCGAGCACACAGGAAGAAACCGGCTCAACACGTAAGCTATAAAACCTAGCGAACGTGTTAGGTGTCGCCCAGCCCGCAGCTCTACAGATGTCTGTCAGCGAGGCGCCGTGAGCCAGCGCCCAGGAAGAAGCGACACTCCTAGTGGAGTGGGCTTTCAACCCAGGCGGGCAGGGCACGCCTTGGGCTTCGTAAGCCAAGGCGATGGCATCCACTATCCAGTGGGCCATCCTCTGCTTGGAGACAGCCTTCCCTTTCTGCTGGCCTCCGTAACAGACGAAGAGCTGATCTGAGGTCCTGAGGCTTTGCGTTCTGTCCACGTACAGACGCAGAGCGCGAACGGGACAGAGAAAAGCCAGGGCTGGGTCTGCCTCCTCCGAAGGCAGCGCTTGCAGGTTCACTACCTGCTCCCGGAAGGGAGTGGTAGGAACCTTGGGCACGTATCCGGGCCGGGGTCTCAGGATGACGTGAGAGTTATCCGGGCCGAATTCTAGGCACGATTCGTCGACCGAAAATGCATGCAGGTCCCCTACCCTCTTGATAGAGGCCAATGCAACCAGGAGTACTGTCTTACAGGACAGAATTTTTAACTCAGCTGATTGCAGAGGCTCAAAGGGTGGTCTCTGAAGTGCCGAAAGGACCAGAGACAAGTCCCAAGAGGGTATAGAGAGTGGGCGAGGAGGATTCAGTCTCCTCGCTCCCCTCAGGAACCTGACGATCAGGTCATGCTTTCCCAAAGACTTACCATCAACAGCATCGTGATGTGCGGCAATAGCGGCAACATACACTTTAAGGGTGGAGGGAGACAGCCTTCGCTCCAGCCCTTCTTGCAGGAAGGAAAGCACGGCTCTGATCGAGCAAGATCGGGGGTTCTCCTCGTGAGAGGAGCACCAGTCAACGAACAGGTTCCACTTCAACGCATAGAGGCGCCTCGTAGAGGGGGCTCTAGCGGAAGTGATGGTGTCAACTACCGCAGGGGGTAGGTCACCTAGAACCTCCGCGTCCCGTCCAGGGACCAGACATGGAGTTTCCAGAGGTCTGGACGCGGGTGCCATAAGGTGCCCCGTCTCTGAGAGAGCAGGTCTTCTCTCAGAGGAATGGGCCAGGGAGGGGCTGTCGCGAGGAGCACTAGTTCCGGGAACCAGGTCCGGTTGGGCCAATACGGCGCAACTAACAAGACCTGCTCCTCGTCCTCCCTGACTTTGCACAAGGTCTGTGCAAGAAGGCTCACTGGGGGAAACGCATACTTGCGAAGGCCCCGGGGCCAGCTGTGTGCCAGAGCATCCGTGCCGAGGGTCCCCTCGGTCAGAGAATAGAACAACTGGCAATGAGACGTGTCCGGGGCGGCAAACAGATCTACCTGAGCGGTCCCGAAGCGCCTGAAAATCAGCTGGACCACCTGGGGATGGAGTCGCCATTCTCCCGGTAGCACCTGCTGCCGTGAGAGCTCGTCGGCTGCACGGTTGAGCAGGCCCAGAATGTAAATGGCACGAAGCGACCTCAGATGCTTCTGACTCCAGAGGAGGAGATGGCGGGCGAGTTGTGACATGCGGCGGGAACGTAGACCACCTTGGCGGTTGATGTACGCAACGGTCGCAGTGCTGTCCGTACGGACCAGTACGTGCTTGCCTAGTAGCAGTGTTTTGAAACGCTCAGTGCAAGACGTACTGCTAACAACTCGAGGCAGTTGATGTGCCAATGCAGTTGAGGCCCCATCCACAGACCTGAAGCTGCATGCCCGTTGTACGTGGCCCCCCAGCCGGTGGTAGAGGCATCCGTGGAGACCACAGAGTGCCTGGACACTTGTTCCAGGGGAACACCTGCCCGCAGGAAGGAAGGGTCCGACCACAAGCTGAGAGTTTGGCGACAGTGCGGAGTCACTTGGACCCGGCACGAGCCGCTCTGCCACGCCCATCTCGGGACTCGATCGTGGAGCCAGTGTTGGAGCGGCCTCATATGAAGCAATCCGAGCGGCGTAACCGTGGCTGCAGATGCCATATGCCCCAGGAGCCTCTGAAACAGTTTCAGTGGTGCCGCTGTTCTGCGTCTGAGCGTGCTCACGCAGTTCAACACTGACTGGACACGGGCCTCGGTGAGGCGCGCTGTCATGTTGATCGAGTCCAACTCCATACCAAGAAAAGAGATCCTCTGCCCGGGGGTGAGTTTGCTCTTTTCCCAGTTGACCCGAAGCCCTAGGTGGCTGAGGTGACTGAGCACCATGTCCCTGTGTTCGCACAACTGCTCTCTCGACTGGGCCAGAATAAGCCAGTCGTCGAGGTAGTTGAGGATGCGAACACCACGCTCGCACATGGGAGCAATGGCCGCCTCCGCGACTTTCGTGAAGACGCGGGGCGACAGGGCCAGCCCGAAGGGTAAGACCTTGTACTGATATGCCCGTCCCTCGAACGCAAAGCGGAGAAACGGTCTGTGTCGAGGGAGAATCGAGACATGAAAGTACGCGTCCTTCAGGTCGATCGCTGCAAACCAATCTTGGGGACGGATGCATTTGAAAATGCGTTTCTGCGTAAGCATCTTGAACGGTAGCCTGTGAAGGGACCGGTTCAGGACGCGCAGGTCCAAGATTGGTCGTAACCCACCACCTTTCTTGGGTACAATGAAGTACGGGCTGTAGAAGCCGGTCTTCATATCGGCTGGAGGGACCGGCTCGATCGCGTCCTTCGCCAGTAGGACTGCGATCTCTGCCCTGAGCACAGGGGCATTGTCCGCCAGAACACGGGTGAACAGGATGCCCTTGAAAGCAGGGGGGCGCCGGGCGAACTGAATCGCATAGCCGAGTCTGATGGTACGGATAAGCCAGCGAGACGGGCTGGTAAGTGTTAACCAGGCTCCCAGAGACCGAGCAAGCGGGACTAACGGCACCACAGACGTACCCGGGGTGGGGCAGCGCGGCGGAATGCAGGGACCCGACTCGGACGGCACAGCGGCCCGAAGTGGGGTCTGAGTGTGTGGTGCAGCACATACCTGCTTCCGTCGAAGGGCAGAGTGAGTGTGAGGAGGCGAGAGCACGTCCGGAACACAGCCACTGCTGCTCACTGGCGATGAAAGAGGGGCTCGGGAGTGACAAGGCATGGCGGCGTCGTCGACTGCCAAGCGCGCCCTCTTGGGGCCCAGAGGTTTCGGAAATTGCTCTTTTTTTGAAAATGTGGGTACCACTGACCCGTGGGTCAGTGGCGGAACAAAAAGAAAAGGAAACAAAAGATTCTCCGCCCGGCCCGGGGGAAGGAGTGGCGCCTTCGCCATCTCCTGAAGAGCAACTTGATCCACCTCCGGGCCGCCCGTCTCAGGGTCGTTTGCACCGTCGCTTGCCTCCTGGTTTGGCAGCGGCCTGGACGGGCGGGGTCGGCTTCCTACGGCTTGCTCCGCGCTGAGGCCTGGATGGTTGCTGCTGCTGCTGGGGCTTAGCGGGAGCGGAGGACGCCGCAGAAGGCCGACCTCGGCGACGAGTAGACGGAGGGTCTGCGGCCGGCGGACGGGTGGGAGCAGCAGCGGTCCGCCGGGGCAGGATGTGCCGGATGGCCTCCGTCTGCTTCTGTGCGGCCGAGAACTGTTGGGCAAAGCTCTCGACCGCGTCGCCGAACAACCCAACCTGGGAAAGAGGGGCATCCAGGAACCGATATTTATCGGTGTCCCTCATATCCGCCAGGTTGAGCCAAAGGTGGCGCTCCTGGACCACCAAGGTGGACATCGCCTGACCGACAGAACGTGCGGTTTCCTTCGTCGTCCGGAGGGCGAGGTCGGTTGCCACACGGAGCTCCCGGAGGAGCTCTGGGTCAGAACCACCCTCGTTCATGTCCATGAGCGCCTGGGCCTGGTGGACCTGCAAGAGCGCCATGGCATGGAGGGCGGAAGCAGCCTGTCCACAGGCCTTGTAAGCCTTCGCCGTTAGACCGGACGAAAACTTACAGGCCTTGGACGGGAGGCGTGGATTACCCCGCCAAGAGGAAGTGGACGCCGGACACAGCTGCATCGCGACGGCCCGCTCCACCGGGGGGACATCCACATACCCCTTAGCTGCCCCGCCGTCGAGGGTGGCGAGGGGTGAGGAGCCACTAGAACGGCTTCGGGCACTATACGGTGCCTTCCACGTCCTAGAAAGCTCCTCATGCACTTCCGGAAAGAAAGGTACCGGGGCGGCGCACTGAGAACCAGCACGGCCCGCCCCGAGAAACCAATCGTCCAACCGAGAAGGTTCGGGACGTGGTGGAGGATTCCACGCAAGCCCGACCTTCTCGGCGGCCCGGGAAAGCATAGCAGTCCATTCTGGATCCGGCTCGGACAACGCTACACACCCCGAGGGGGGCAACGCAGCCGAGTCGTCATTTCCAGAGGACAGCTCCCCCTCCGATGCTGCGATCGACATCTGGTCATCAGCCGGAGCCCCAAAGGAAACGGTTGGCCGTTCCGGAGAAGGACCAAGACGTTCACTAAGGAGCCCCAATGGCGACAGCGCTTGTGAGGCGTGAGGGGCCCGCGGAGGATGACTTGACGGGGAAGCCCTCACGGTAATCCTCAGATCACCCTGGTCATGCACCGAAGTAGGTCTATTCTGCGGGGCAGAATAGACACTAGATCGGGGCATAGGCGAGGGGACTGCACCTCCCTTGAGGTAAGCGAGTCTCGATCTAAGCGCTGCGATAGTCATATTCCCGCAATGGGAACATGAACTATCCACAAAAGCTGCCTCAGCGTGTTGAATGCCCAAACACGAGAGGCAACTGCTGTGGCCATCTGCTGGCGCCAGGGAACGACGGCATCCAGAAACGCACAAGCGGAATGACATCTTGAAAAAGACGCAGGGTCACGCTTGTGTTGCTCTTTTAGTGAAAATAAAAAAGGTTGAAAAAATACTCTCTCAGTGCTGAGGCACCCAGGGGTAGCCGCGGTGTGAATAAACACACAAGGAAACGCCCACCGAACCGACACACACACACACAAACACAGAACAATAGTGCTGTGAAAACAGCAGTTTGTGAGCTGCAATGCTCGCGGCCACCGCTGATCGCGCCGTCACACCAACACTGTAGGCAGAGAGTAGATCTCTTTGAAGTCTTCAAGGGCTGAATCTCTTTGTAGACAGAAGTCTCACGAAAGCTCGGCTCCGAAGTGAAAGACAATGTGTGCGTGCGCCCGCTTCCTGTTTATACCCGCGCGGCGGGGCGGAGCGCGTGACGCGATTCACGCACGCCAACGTTCATTGGCTCGTTCTATAGACACTCGAAGTTGATAGGGCTCCCTGAAGTGATCCCAATTACGTCGTCACGTCGACGTTACGTCGAACGTGAGCGACTGAAAGGGAACCATATTTCACAGTCAAAGAAAATTACCTGTGGGGTCCCCCAGGGGTCAGTGTTGGGACCATTGTTGTTTAACTTGTATATAAATAATGTATGGGAGGTGTCAAAAACACTGAAAACCATCTTATTTGCTGATGATACTAATTTAATCTGTTCTGGGGAAAATCTTGAGCAACTCTTGGATACAGTGGAAAATGAATTACAAAAGATGAAGAGCTGGTTTGATGCAAATAAACTCACATTGAACTTAAATAAAACTAAATTTATCATTTTTGGTAATCGTGCCACAACTTTAAACAAAAAGCTTATGATAAATGATATTGAAATAGAAAGAGTAAAAGAACTTAAATTTCTAGGAGTAATAATTGATGAAAAGTTATGTTGGAAGCCACATATACATTATATTAAGGCTAAAATATCCAAATCAATTGCTATATTGTATAAAATCAATTACTTATTAAATCAACAAACATTGTACATGTTGTATTGTTCCTTCATACTTCCATACATTACTTACTGTCTGGAGGTATGGGGAAACACTTACAAAACCAACACTGAAACAATATTTATCCTACAAAAGAGAGCCTTAAGAATTGTAAATAAAACCACCTATAGAGAACCAACTACTCCACTATTTATTAAGTTAAAAGCACTAAAATTCAGAGATATTGTTAACTTCAAAACTGCACAAATTATGTATAAAATAAATAATCACCAGCTATCGAACAGTATTCAAGGGTTGTTTCAAATGAGAGAGAGTAAATATCACTTAATAGGAATATTTGTATTTAAAAAGAAACTTATACGAACAAATTCTAAATATCACTGCATCACAACCAAAGGAGTTAATGTATGGAACAGCTGCAGTGAAGAGATGAAATCAAGTTTAACAATGAGTCATTTTAAAAGACTATTCAAACTAAATAAATTAAATAAATATGAAAAGGACTTAATGTGATAGTATAGTAGTATACAGGTTCATTGGTCTACATATTAAGTCTAGTATGGAGAAGTTACTTTTTGATTTGACAGATGGCAATGAAGAAGATAGATGGAAAAGAAAGAAAAAAAAAAAAAAAAAGGGAATGTGTGCGTATGCATATACTGTATGTATGCATCGGTATCTATGTGAATGCATGGGTTTATGTGTATAGGAGGTAGGTAGATATACGGTAAAGATGTATGTATAAGAGAAGCATCAAATTGTTTTGTATTTAACTAAAGGATAAAGAAAAAAGAAATGGGGTAGGACCTGAAAAGTTTGTTATGAACTTCTTCCTACTCCTTTTGAACATGGGAATTTCTAATTTGAATTATTTACAATAATTTTGGAAGATTGTGCTGAGAAGTACATGACTTTATTTAGCTGTTATTTTGATTTTAATTGTATATATGTATTCATGTTTGTATATATATATATTTATTTACATGTTCAAATAAACTACTAAACTACTAAAACTAAACTAAGACCGTGCCGACTAAAAGTTATGGATTTCGTGTCGATTGACAAAACCGTTTTCGTATAGCGCAGCAGCAAAGTTGAGGCATGATGCTAATAGCACTATTCAGGCTTTATCTCTGCAATTCCTTGACATATTGACACCAAACTTTGTGTGTGTCATTGTCACTTCACTCTGACCACATCACATCAGTTTTGTAACTGCGCCACCTATTGGTCAAAAGTGATAAAAAATCCTCTTTAAATGTCTTTAATTGCTCATTGTTGCAGTTGGTCTGACACTTTCAGACATGTTGGCATGTCTTGTCGTCTTATTCTGCTTGGCCCCGGTAATGGCTGCTTGCAGCTATATTTTTTTAATTTGTAGCTGTTGTTTGAATGGTAGTTTAGTAAATTTATTTGCAATCCAATATTCAATATCTCTACTCTCCATAGTTACAGTGTGTGTAAGCTAAACACTTTGCATCATGTATTTTCTAATGTCAGGTTCGCATCTTTTCTATTTATTCCAGATCATTTGATGTTTTGTATTTATTATTTTTGAACTGATTATGAAATTGACATGATACATTTACCTGACATAATAAATTGTTACATTTGATTTTATTCTAACTGACTCTGACATTTAAAAAGAATAGTCAAACATTCGCTCACATTTAATGATGCACAGATATCATTAATACCTTTTCATTTATGGAGTCAGATGAAATAATGAGGTAATACATATGAAAAAATATATTTAATTTAATCTTGCTGTGTTGCGTAAAAGGAAAGACAGTAACACGCAAAGACCTTCACCCGTATTATTGGAAAACCGCCATTGGACCGATAAACGGGCTTACAAAACTGATGGATGTGAATGACAAAGAAACAGCATTGCTCAGAGTAGATTGCAGGGTAGATCGATCTCCTGTGGGAGGTCCTAACAGTTTTCTATTCAGTGTCTGGAGTTATATCCCTTTGTGGTGTCTATTCTTCTAATTTCAGCTCCTGAGTCCATTTTGGGGTGATGGTCAAGACAGAACCAAACGAAAGCTGGACTGTAACCTACTGGCCTATATGACAGACTACACACAGACAACTACTGGCATGGATGCTGCATCACATGTTTTTGAACAAAAACTTCTTTTACCTAGAATTTAAAGTGTGGGGAAGTATTCATCTGGGGCCGGTTGCACCAGTAAGTTATAACTTAGCCTAGTTTTGACGTAAATGGACACTAAGTTACGACTTGCGCACTTCTAAATATTTTTGCGTTGCACCATTGAACTTAGTTGAAGCGTAACTCTACGTATAAACTAAATATTTACGGCAGCCTCCGATCAGGAGTAACGGATGGAATAAAATATCAGACAGACTGAACTGCATCAATAATCTCTTTTTTTACCTGACAGACTTCAATTCTTTAGACATATATGATTATTTAGGCTGACACTCGCTTACATTTTAAGAGAGAGAACATTATGTGAAAAAATTACCTTGATAGCGGCTATCTTTAACACGAACCTGTCCTAAACAGCACGCCGCTGTGTGCATTGGTCCATGTTGTGCATGTCAAATATCAGTCATAATTAATAAACGTAATTTCTTATGTTTTTTGTATCAATATTTATTTATTGATCCTTGTTCATTTCATTTCAAATACAGTTTCAGAATGTTATTTACATATAAAAACACTTATGCTATTCTTGATCAAGTATCGTATTTAATGGAAACTTATTTTTACCGTTAGAAACGTGAGGCAAAAGAATAAAGGATAAACTGAAATTCACACCATTTCAACACAACATCTGCTCACGTATTTTGAAGGCTCCTATTGGATCATCGAGGCTAAACGTCATATTATGCGACTACGCATTACTTTACGAATAGCTTACGACCTACTAGCTATGTTCTGCCTTACGAACAAATGGTGCAACGGAATAAAGTTCAGAGTTAGTTACAAACTAGCTAGTAGTTACTAAGCCTCTAGTGTGGACTTTACGTTCCAATTTAAGAAAGAACTTACGAACGGCGGGTGCAACCCTACCCTGGCCTTCATCAGCCTCCATGAGGGGACTCTGTGTCTTATCTTATGTGATCTTATCATTATAAACATTCTTAAAAGTACGGCTTATTTCTTCTGAATTTATTTAGTATGTGTAAAACTTTTCCAATAAAAGAAAATAAACTTTTAGTAATGTATTTAAGTAATGAATTAATTTCATTGTTTAGTAATGATCAGGGTTCAACAATAAAGATTGTTAATGGGACCTGTTAATGTAGTATGTACAGTATAAATTGCAAATGTATGCTTGTGTTGGGCATGTGTTTACAGGTTACCCAAGACATTTTAGAGGAGGTATGCTAATGCTGTGTATTTAAAGGTGCATTAAGTCATTTTTACTTGTAATAAAATAAAATTGCAACATGTAATTTATGTATATAATGTTTGTTTTTTTTTGTAATAAAGTCTATCATTAAATTGTAACTTGTCTTTGTTGTTATTTTGTAGATGTTTGTTGTAACTAGGCTTATGTGTAATTCAAGATACTTTAGTAAAACAATTTGTGGTACATCAAAATAAAAAAAAAATCATAAAGGATAAATTTCCCTTTGGAACCCAGACTCGGGCCAGTACCGGCGAATTATACAATTTATGCTGGCATGATTATGGCCCGATTCCGGCAGCGTCGGCTCAGTTTCGGCACCCGGAATCGGGCCAGTGTACTTGGGCCGATTCTGGCGCGTCATTCATTGCCGCGTTTCACAAGAGTCCGGCAACCGGAACTGGGCCGATTGATTTCTTCTGGCTTGCCGATTCTGGGCCATTGTTGGCCCACATCTGTTTGGCTACCTGGGCAAGCTCCTCCCACATTTCTCTTTATATGATTCTCTTTAATGATAATTTTTCTAAAAATCTCTGTGGAAAGAAAGTCAGATATACATCTGGGATGGCACGAGGGAGAAAAAAAGAGATCATTTTTATTTTGGAGTGCATTGTGCCTTTAAAATTGACTACAGTTTTATAAACTGCAGTGGATACTTACTAGTGATGGACTTGTTTCTCTGTTGGTGCCTGTTCTTCTCCGTAAACATTGTTCCAATGCTTGATCTTAAGAAAATTTAAAAAGTGTGTTAATGTGTGTTAACAGACTATTGATCTGGGTGACACAGGACCATTTTTTATGTGTTCCTTAAGTGTTATATAAATCTGGAGAACCCTTACTAACATTAAAGGGATAGTTCACCCAGAAATGAAAATTCAGCTTACAAATACAACTAAATAAATAGCACATGTAAATTTTTTCATATTCTTTCTTTTAAAACATGTCATCTTTCCCTGTAATTGCAATGTTACCACATTATTGGCCCACTGGTTAGTGGATGCTATCACCTGAGCGTATGAGTCTCTGAGCTCACCGCCTTGTCCTCCCAGGTTGTGCGCTCACTCTACTAGAGGTGTTGCCGCTTCCTGGGCTTTGGCTCAAGGTGCCTCGCTGACAGACATCTGTAGAGCTGCGGGCTGGGCGACACCGAACACGTTCACTAGATTCTATAGCCTACGTGTGGAACATGTTTCCTCCCGAGTACTCGCTACGGCCAGTGGTGCGAGGGAATAGGTTGTGTCGGCTTGCTACGCCACTCCGTGCCTCGGCCGGATATGTGCGTCTTTTGCTCCGTTGGCGCCCAACGTCGGTGAGCCTCGTGAGTTCCTCCATCACCCCTCCGGTGCCAGGCGTGGCGGACCGCCTGGCGCCGGGTCTGCTACCTCTAGTAAGGAGTTGCTAGTAGACTGGGTGTTTTCTAGTGGTCTCTACGGTGGCCCATGATGACACGTGCAGTTCAGCCGTGTCTTCCCCTTGACAGACTCGTTCTGTCGTCCCTGTTGAGTACGCTCCCACTTCCCTCGGATTGGGACCACCTCAGGGACTGCCATATGTTTCACTATCCCACTGGGCTAGTACATATGTGTATTCCAGGCCTTCCTCAGGCAGGCTGGGGCTTCTGCAGCGTTCCCCCCCCCCTTTTTCTTAATGGGTTAGGGCACGCTTTCCCAGTGTTATCCAATATCCACTGAGTGGGTCTTGTGGAACAGCAGTGTGATTCCAGCTAGCTCCCGCAACTTATTCTAGAAACTGCTGCAGGGTAGCTTAGCTGGGCGCTGGAAGGGGCCAGCACCATGGCGTTTTATTAGGGATCCCAATTCGTCAGGGAACTCCCCCGACGACACGTCGGAGTCCCCAGGACGAAAGGGAATGTCTCGGTTACGTATGTAACCCTCGTTCCCTGAGTACAGGTCCCTTCGCCATGTTGCTGT
The DNA here is from genome assembly GCF_964197995.2 of Scardinius erythrophthalmus. Taxonomy (NCBI): domain Eukaryota; kingdom Metazoa; phylum Chordata; class Actinopteri; order Cypriniformes; family Leuciscidae; genus Scardinius; species Scardinius erythrophthalmus. The sequence goes on along the minus strand of NW_028296522.1, from coordinate 350,738 downwards.
ACCTTCGCGGAGGACTGGACACTGTCCGGCTCCTCAGCGAAAAGCGTTGTGTGTGCGTTGCTTCCGCCTTTTTATACCCGCGCTGGTAGGCAGGCTGCGGAATGCAAATCTCGCATGCCAATGTCCATTGGCTTGTTTTAATTCTCTCGAAGGCAGTTGGCTCCCTAGCGTGATCCCAATTCGTCAGGGAACTCCCCCGACGACACGTCTCCATTCCCTGTACTGTCCCAGGGCAGTGGCAGTAAAACATACTCCATTTTTCACCATAGGGTGTTACTGCTCATCAAAACTAGTGACCGCGATGCTGAAGTGTGTGAGACATGATGAATAATACAAACCTTTAATCACTTTTCTGTGTCATTTTTCATTGTCAGTTGTCAATTTACATGTTTAATTTACATTTGTTTATTATTCAGAATGCACAGTTGGAAAGAAAATATATTTATAGGAACCTTTCAGCAGGTTCAAGATAATATGATTCATTGTTTTAATCAATTGACAGCCATAAAACGTAGTAACAATCTGTTTTCATGTATGTAGGTGTGCTGTACATTGTTACCGGAATCATAACATGATTTTGTAGGAATTGTAATCAGTTGTTAAAGAAGAGTACCCATAAAAATTATTTTGAGACAATGGGATCTCTTGGGGTCCTAACAAACCCGATTTCTGCGTCCGAAATGAATGAATGGATGAATGAGGCATTTATATAGCGCTTTCATATGTACTCATATACACCCAAAGCGCTATACAATCATATCAGGAGATCTCTCCTCAACCACCACCAGTGTGCAGCATCCACTTGGATGATGCGACGGCAGCCACAGAACAACGGCACCAGTGCGCTCACCACACACCAGCTATAGGTGTAAATGAGAGAGAGTGATCACATACTCTCTTGAGTAGGTACTTATTTTGAATAAGTAATTACTTAACGACCGCTAAAAAAGTATGTTCTATATAGTATGAATCATAGACTGTAAAAAAAGATGGAAAGAAAAGTGAAGCCGCCAATGTCTTAATATGGCGCTGACATCTTGGAGCCCGAGTCTGCACAGTAGTGAGTGTTTTGGAGAATCGGTTAGTACAGTTTACTGCACTAAAATCAATTTTGTAGTTGTTTATTGTCCCCCAGGTCAGCTTGGCAGTTTCTCGGAGGAGTTGGATGTGTTACTCTCATCCTTCCCTGAGGATGGTACTCCTCTCGTAGTTCTTGGAGACTTCAACATCCACTTAGAAAAGCCTCAGGCTGCTGATTTTCACACTCTGCTCGCCTCATTTGACTTCAAACGAGTATCTACTGCGGCTACTCACAAATCAGGTAACCAACTGGACCTAATTTACATGTGCTACTGCTCCACTGACCATACGCTGGTCACTCCACTGCACACCTCAGATCACTTCCTCCTCACTCTTAACCTCAACCTGCCTCAGGACGCAACACACACTCCTCCACAGGTCACAAGAACGGCTCTTTTGGCTCTTTTTAAATATTTAGTCAGTTTTAAGAAGCCAGCTTGGGGGCATCTCAGTTTATCCTGGAAATAATCACTGGGAGGAATGATGAGGTGAGATTTGTAGTCAAATAATTAAAACTCAGATATCACACCAATATCTGAGTTTGAATTATACTGAAATATTGATTATTACCTCATTTGTCATGTGTGGACTATATTCCATAGGGTTGCACAACATCCCTCTGCTTAGACAGTGACATCACTATTTTGGATTTACCTTTAGTACAAAGTGTGTGTATGTGTAAAGCTACGTTGACTTATGTTATTCATACAATACCTACTCACAAATAACATCAAAAACAAAGCCGGCTGCAATGAATTTCTGTGCAAAACAGCTTTTACTACAAACACTTCCACACAAGAACATTGTTATCACACAAGAACATTTTGATAGAAAACAAAACATATTTAAAGTTTTAAATATATACTGTAGATAAAATTAGAATAAATAAAATGGAAATGTCTACATACAGTCCACTATTACTACTATTACTACTGTAAACTTTGCAAATAGGACATCAGCCCCTTCAAGTCTTAAATGAACAATAACAAAGTGGGCTGCAATGAATGTCTGTGCAAAACAGCTTTTAGTGAAAAATTTCTATACAAGAACAGTATCACAAAAGAACATTTTGATAGCAAGGATGCGTGCACAACTATCATCATGCTGTTAGGCAGTAGCACCCCTGCGCTGGGTGCGCCCCTCCCCCTATAACTGTTCTGTCTCGCGGAGGAGCTAATTTGTGCATCTGTGTGAAACACGCATAGGAAAAAAAGAACGACAGAAAGAACAGCTCCCCTCCAGCCGCGACTCGGCTCCCATCGTTCATGTTTATGAGCCGTTCAAAAGAATCGGTTCGTTCGCGAACGTCACAACTCTACTTAACAGCTAAGAGACACATTCTCCCCTCCTTCTCTCTGCTCTAGGAGGCAGGAGTCTCCAAACTCATCCTTTCTAATCACCCTATCACCTGTCCGCTTGACCCTATTTCCACTCATCTACTTCAAGCCATTTCTTCCTCAGTTGTACCCGCGCTTACATCATCAACACTTCTCTTCACACTGGTACCTTTCCCATAGCATTTAAGCAGGCTTGGGTAACCCCACTGCTTAAGAAACCCACTCTAAACCCAGCACATCGGGAAAATTACAGACCGGTATCCCTCCTTCCATTCATTGCAAAAACACTTGAACAAGTTGTTTTCAAACAAATCTCTGCCTTTCTTACACAGAACAACCTCCTGGACAACAACCAGTCTGGTTTTAAAAGCGGCCACTCAACTGAGACTGCCCTGCTCTTGGTTATTGGAGCTCTGAGGCTGGCAAGAGCAGCTTCCAAATCCTCAGTCCTCATCCTGCTGGATCTGTCTGCTAGTCAGCTGCAAATATGGCTTGACCCCAAAACAATTCTAACTAAAGGTTTCTCGGTGGTTTACAGTATTATCAGATGTACTTAAAAACATACTAAAAGTTTACCAAAGTTTGTCTCCAAGAAAGGCCCCATTTTCAAAATGGCGGCCGTCGGGTCTTTAAAATGACCATTACTCCTTTGTATTCCTCCTAGACCAGGAATACTGGTGCCTGATACATGTTTGGGCCATGTAATATTCTAATTAGCATATTTGTGTGATGGATAAGTGATTACAAGTACAATTATATGTTAAAGCAATTGGTTCCAAGCATATTTATGTGAAAAATAAGTACAATTTCCCTTAAGTAATTGCATATTTCTCCTTTCTCATATCATTTTGCCTAGTGTTGGTGGTTTCTGTGGTTCATAACCATTCTTTTGATTCCAATAAAGAATAAATTCATTAGAACATGTGTGGCACTGAAAAATTAGTCAAAACAGGGCTGCCACATGAAGGCATGTGCTGATTGTCTGAACCCGTATAGAATCACGCCAATTCATTGGCTGATGGCGCGGGCGCCTCCTCAGCGGGGCTACGTCACTCACTCTTATACAGTGAACATGCCATCTGCTCCTCAGATTTTCCACCGATGAAGAAGAAGCTCCTTCGGCAGCAAGAGGAGCTTGGCAGCGAACGCAGCATCTCGTTCCCTATTCAGAGAACATGGGTTATCATGTCATGTGACCCAAGACGTTCTCTTTCATAGGTTCACTCGACGCTGCAGGGATTAGCTTGACCGGAGGGAATGCATAAAGTCTCAACTCCGGCCACGGATGAGTGAGGGCATCTATCCCCAGAGGCGTCAGATGAGACAGGAAAAACCACAGGGGGCACTGTGTCAAGCTCTGCGACGCAAAGAGGTCCACTTCCGCCTCGCCGAACATGCTCCAAATTTGAGCCACTGTTTGGCAGTGCAACATCCATTCCCCCAACTTGAGCTTCTGTCTCGACAGAAAGTCCGCTGCGACATTCAGGTCCCCTGGAATGTGAACTGCTCTCAGCGAAAAAAACCTGTCTTGAGCCCAAAGGAGGAGGCGGTGCGCATGTCTGTCAAGGGTGCGCGACCGCGAGCCTCCCTGAAGATTTAAATGAGACACCACTGCCATGTTGTCTGTCCTGACAATGACATGACGGCCCATCAGGGTCGGGAGAAAATGATCCAGGGCCAGAGAGATGGCTTGCAACTCGAGGCAATTTATGTGCCACGAGAGAAGCTCACCCGTCCAAACACTGCACGCCGGTCTGCCCTCGAAGACCGCACCAATCAGTCAAAGAGGCGTCCATCGTGACAACCTGCAGACGGCAAACAACAGCGATCTTGAACCCCTAAAGTGAAAAGGGGGAGTCTTTCTACCTCCAAAGAGCACAAAGGCAACTGTGCGACGGAATCAGCAGACGGAAGGCAGACGAAGAATGCTAGATGCCCCTGAGTTTCATCCACCACAGGAATGGTCTCATATGAAGGAGACCCAAGGGCAGCACAGGAGAGGCTGCCGCCATGAGCCCCAGAAGCCTGCAACATATGCCCACCGCTACATGATGGCCGAGCGTGAAACGGGCCAAGCATGCACGGAGACTGGAAACTCGAGCAGGGGCCAGATCGGCCTGCATCGAGAGAGAATCGAGTTAGACACTCAGGAAAGTGGTCTGCTGAGGAGGAATTAAGACACTCTTCTGAGCATTCAACCTGAGACCAAGAGACCGGAGGTGGTGGAGAAGGACATCCCTGTGACAAAACACCAACTCTCTGGATTGAGCCAGAATGAGCCAATCGTCTAGATAATTTAGCACACGGATGCCCTAGAGCCTCAAGGGGGCCAGAGCTGCATCCATGCACTTGGAGAACGTCCACGGAGCCAGAGCTAGACCAAATGGAAGGACACGATACTGATACGTCTTTCCCCAAAAGGCGAACCGGAGGAACTTCCTGTGCCATGGAATGACCTGGATGTGGAAATAGGCGTCCTTCAGGTCCACGGTGACGAACCAATCCCCTGTTCGAATCTGCGCTAGGATAGTTTTCAGCGTCAGCATCTTGAACTTCCCTTTGTAAAGGGAAAAATTCAGACGACTGAAAGATTACGTGTATTTTCAGTTAACTTTAGTAAGATGCATTTACATGGTTACTGTGCATTAGATTTAATCAACTCTCTCTGTGTCTGCAAAGGTGTGTGCCAAATGGCCCATACAGATGAATGCCCATTCAGATGTATGGCCCATAGAAACTGATTGGTGTGAATTAATAAAAAGAATCAGCATTGCTCAGAGTGGATTAGCAAGTTAGATTGATCTCCTGTGGGAGGTCCTAACAGTTTTCCTTTGCTTGTAGCCCTTTTGTCTTCATGTATAAAGTTCTGTCTCACAGAAAGAACATTGGGTTAAGATTGTTGAAGGGCGACATGCTAACATCGCTGTTGAAGGACTGCTACACTACAAACCTTCAATAAATTCTTCTCCCCACAAGAACTCTGGTCAAGCTTACTTATTTTATGTATTGGAGAAATCTAATACATTGGTGAGCCACCCAAACCACTGCTCGGCCAAATACACCAAAATCTAACACGACGCAGGTCCAAAATGGGGCACAGACCCCATCCTTCTTTGGGACGAGGAAGTAGCGGCTAAAGAAACCGTGGTTCAAGTCTGAAGGTTTACCAGAATTTTACTAAACCTGAGGTTTACTATAATGCCACCTTTATACTCAAAAACATCTATAGAGGATGCATTACATATGTATTACCTTATTCAAATTGAAATGAGTGACCATTTTAGAGGATTTACACACAGGTCTCTGTTCGGGCAATTTAAGTTACTTTTGGGTGCAATAACTTTTACATTGAATGTCAAGTCTGTGTTTTAGCAAAAAAAAAATAAAAAAAAGGTTATGTGTCCAAAAACACGTACTGAGTAGGAGTTACATGACATAGGCTAAATCGTTTATATCTCTGGTTCACCCCAAACAAAGATAAAACCTTACAGTAATCTCACAAAATCATGTATTCCATAAATATGTAATCATGTCAGTGCAATTTAGACAAGTCCAATGGATTCATAGACCCAGAAAACATGGAGTTAGGAACCAAGATTACTTGGCTAGGTCAAATAATGAAGGAGTTAGGACATTTTAAGGGCTTCCTGCCCATCTTGGACACCATCTTGAAAATGACACCTTTCTAGTGGCCAAACTTTTGTAAAATTTTAGTATGTTATTAAGGACACCTAATACTACAAAAAACAGCTGAGAAACCTTTTTTTTTTTTTTTAGGGTTAGGTTTTTTTTTCATATATGCAGCCGCCTATGCTGCCTTTTTGACTCAGTTAACCACCAGATCCTCTTGTCAATCCTAAAGACGAAGGGCATCTCAGGAACCGCACTCCAATGGTTCAAGTCTTACCTCTAAGGTAGGTCCCTTAGGGTGTCGTGGAGGGATGAGGTGTCTAAGTCGCAACATCTAGCTACTGGGGTGCCTCAGGACTCAGTGCTTAGACCACTTCTCTTCACTTGCGTGAAGTTGGCCCCCCACCCAACGCAAAACGTTGTCAAACTATGCTCAATCGTTTGTGCTCCGTTTGTGCTGGTTTTTGCTGTAAAAAAATTCGTTTGTGCTGTTTCGGTTTTTTAGATATTAAAAGAATATTTTTAGGTCATTCTGAGGTCACTCAGCCCCCCCACATGCTCCAAATTCACCCAAAATAGTCTCGTTCGTTTGTGCTTCGTTTGTGCTGGTTTGTGCCGGTAAAATTTTCGTTTGTGCTGCGTCGGGTTTTAAAATATCAGAAATTGAATTATAGACGATGACGTCACCAGCCCCCCCACATGCTCCAAATTCACCCAAAATACACGCAATTGTTTGTGCTCCATTTGTGCTGGTTTGTGCTGTAAAAAGTTTTGTTTGTGCTGCTTTGGTTTTTTAGATATTAAAATAATATTATGTGGTCATTCTGAGGTCACTCAGCCCCCCATATGCTCCAAATTCACCCAAAATAGTCTCGTTCGTTTGTGCTTCGTTTGTGCCGGTAAAATTTTCGTTTGTGCAGCGTTGGGTTTTAAAATATTATACATTCAATTATTGTTGATGACGTCACCAGCCCCCCCACATGCTTCAAATTCACCCAAACTATGCTCAATCGTTTGTGCTCCGTTTGTGCTGGTTTGTGCTGTAAAAAGTTTTGTTTGTGCTGCTTCGGTTTTTTAGATATTAAAATTATATTTTTAGGTAATTCTGAGGTCACTCAGCCCCCCATATGCTCCAAATTAACCCAAAATAGTCTCATTCGTTTGTGCTTCGTTTGTGCTGGTTTGTGCCGGTAAAATTTTCGTTTGTGCTGCCTTGGGTTTTAAAATATCAGAAATTGAATTATAGACGATGACGTCACCAGCCCCCCCACATGCTCCAAATTCACCCAAAATAGTCTCTTTCGTTTGTGCTTCCTTTGTGCTGTTTTGTGCCGGTACAATTTTCGTTTGTGCTGCATCGGCCTTTAAAATATTAGACACCGAATGAAAACGAATTATAGACGGTGACTTCACCAGCCCATTAAATGACTTCAACCAGCCTGCATCTTCGTGAACGCACCACAGAGAAATGCACATTTCATACATAAGCAGAGAGCAGTCTGTTTTCTTTCATTTTGAATTGTTCTGTTTAAAAGTAGACATGTCTGTGATGCAAGTAGGCCTAGGCGCTGAGTTTCGGTTCATTTATGAGACCAACTGCAGTTCAGGCGTCGGCGCCTCTATGTCCTGATTATCTATTGTCTGATATAGGCCTATTTACTTCTTATTTTGCCTATTAAATCCTGGCATTTGGTAGATGAAACAATGATTAAAATTAAGATACAATTAATACAAAACGAATTTCACCTTAAAGAAAGGCTTTGTGCTTTCTGTTTGAGGTCTCTGTGAAAGTTTTAAAGCAGTCTTTTAGTGCCGTTTTCAGAGTGGTCAGTCCGTAACACAGTTCTCCGTCCATTACATTGTTTTTTCCTCATAAATTCAAACAAGAAAAATTAAATAAAATGAATCATTTATGTTCTGCGGAGAGACAACGCTTCTTCATCCGGTGGGTAGGCTAGTAGGCTACTTTTGGTTTGCGCAGTGTAATTAGAATTACTATAAAAAATGTAACGTACATGCTATTTCCCTCATATTAAATATAAAACGCATGAGTAGACTGATATTTTTCTAATGTCTGGACTCCTTTATTAAGGGAGAAGCCTATGGATATATAACAGACAGTTTCAATATATTGGTATTAAGTGCATTTTCTGATAATTTATACTTCTAGTTTTGACTTGCAAATGTCACGTCCACTGGAATTTTGGTCCACTGACCAATTTTAAAGAATTTATCCTCAACTATTTTTGTGGTGTAAGTCTATGTATTTTATAATGTTAACTTCAAATAATAGTTATATGAAGATGTGGTAGCATTGGATCTGGACTCTGGAGTTGGAAGGGGTGTGTCGCGATTCTGCCTTCTCACACCGCAACACAGGTTCGTGGATGGAGCGTCGGGATTTCGGTTTCATATTGCATATTGTTACACAGCCCTAGTCGTTTGTTTTAGAAATGTTAAGTTCTACTTCTGTAGTTATTTTGGTGAAAGTAACTGGAGTAGCTAATGCATTACAATTCTGAGACGGCCTTTATTGTAAGGTAGGCTAAATAATTTCCTTTTAATAAAAGTAACAAAGTAATCTATAATGTATTACAGTTTGGAAGTGCTGCTGATATTGTGAAAAATGATTAGCCTATAAATAGATATTTTCATATAATTAATATTTTAATGTTTTAATATAATTCAAATGTAATTTATTCCTGTAATGTCAAAGCTGAATTTTCTGTATCATTACTCCAGTTTTCAACGTCACATTATTCTTTAGAAATCATAAGATGTTGATGTTGTGCTCAATTATTATTGGTGCTCACTGCTCATTTAAGAAAGGCTCTTATTTTGTATTGTATTTTGTATTATTTTAATACATATTGCGTGTGTTTTTTTTATGTTTAATATTTTTTGTGGAAAATTTTATTTTTGATAATTTTTCCCCTTTTGATTAATTTAATCCGTTTTGGTCTTACCTTGTTACTTCAACTAGCTACTGTGTAAAAAAAAAAAAAAAAAAAAAAAAAAAAAAAAAAAAATATTATTTATTATATTAATATTTTAAAGGCCGATGCAGCACAAACGAAAATTGTACCGGCACAAAACAGCACAAACGAAGCACAAACGAACGAGACTATTTTGGGTGAATTTGGAGCATGTGGGGGGGCTGGTGACATCATCGTCTATAATTCAAATTCTGATATTTTAAAACCCAACGCAGCACAAACGAAAATTTTACCGGCACAAACCGGCACAAACCAGCACAAACGAAGCACAAACAAATGAGACTATTTTGGGTTAATTTGGAACATGTGGGGGGCTGAGTGACCTCAGAATGACCTAAAAATATAATTTTAATATCTAAAAAACCGAAGCAGCACAAACGAAACTTTTTACAGCCCAAACCAGCACAAACGGAGCACAAACGATTGAGCATAGTTTGGGTGAATTTGAAGCATGTGGGGGGCTGGTGACGTCATCAACAATAATTGAATGTATAATATTTTAAAACCCAACGCTGCACAAACGAAAATTTGACCGGCACAAACCAGCACAAACGAAGCACAAACGAACGAGACTATTTTGGGTGAATTTGGAGCATATGGGGGGCTGAGTGACCTCAGAATGACCACATAATATTATTTTAATATCTAAAAAACCGAAGCAGCACAAACAAAACTTTTTACAGCACAAACCAGCACAAACGGAGCACAAACGATTGCGTCTATTATGGGTGAATTTGGAGCATGTGGGGGGGCTGGTGACGTCATCGTCTATAATTCAATTTCTGATATTTTAAAGCCCGACGCAGCACAAACGTAAATTTTACCGGCACAAACCAGCACAAACGAAGCACAAACGAACGAGACTATTTTGGGTGAATTTGGAGCATGTGGGGGAGCTAAGTGACCTCAGAATGACCTAAAAATATTCTTTTAATATCTAAAAAACCGAAACAGCACAAACGAAAATGTTTACAGCACAAACCAGCACAAACGGAGCACAAACGATTGAGCATAGTTTGACGACGTTTTGCGGTGAGTGGGGGGCCAACTTCACGCAGGTCTTCTCTTCTCCATCTACATGTCATCTAGGATCTGCCATTCAGAAACATGTTTTTTCCTATCACTGTTATGCTGACGACACACAACTCTACCTCTCATTCCAACCAGAGGATCCGACTGTAACTGCTCGCATCTCGGCCTGCCTGACAGACATTTCTTGCTGGATAAAGGACTACCACCTTCAACTAAACCTTGCGAAGACAGAGTTGTTTTTTGTCCTGGCCAACCCAACACTACACCACAACTTCTCCATTCAGCTAGGTTCGTCATCTATAACTTCATCAAGGTCAGCCAAGAACCTTGGAGTTGTGATTGATGATCAATTGAACTTCACAGACCACATTGCTAGAACTGCACGGTTCTGCAGATTTGCCTTATAAAATTAGGAGGATCAGGCCCTTCCTATCGGAACATGCTACACAATTCCTTGTCCAAGCTCTTGTTCTATCCAGACTGTACTATTGCAATGCTCTCTTGGCAGGCCTTCCAGCATGCACTGTCAAACCTCTGCAGCTGATCCACAATGCTGCCGCTAGAGTGGTCTTTAATGAACCGAAGAGAGCACAAGTCACACCTCTCCTCAAAAAATTTAATTGGTTGGTTGCCAATCGCCGCTCTCATCAAATTCAAGGCACTGATGCTTGCCTACAGAACAACCACTGGCTATGCTCCCTTTTACCTTAACTCTTAACTCCAGACTTACATGCCATCCAGAAGCTTGCACTCTGCAAGTGAACGGTCCCTTGTGGTGCCATCTCAAAGAGGCACAAAATCACTTTCACGGACATTCACCTGGACTGTTCCCTGCTGGTGGAATGACCTGCCTAACTCAACCCGAGCAGCTGAGTCTGTAGCCATTTTCAAGAAATGGCTGAAGACACATCTTTTTCCGCAACACTTGACCCATTAATACTAACAGTTTCTTTTATTTTCTATTCTCTATCTCAGGGGTCGGCAAATAACTATGGCCGCGGGCCAATATTTTTTTTAGCCAGTAGGTGGCGGGCCAGCTACACGTAGCTACACAAATTAAACCGCTTAAAATACACTCTGTATTCACCCGCTTTATATTCCGACCTGACGGTCTGCAAAATTTAGATCTCACTTCCAGAACGGAAAGAGAGAGATTAAGTAGCCTATAACAATTATAAATGCTACAAATATTGTGTTTGTGTCAATATAAATATTAGGCTATTTTAACATTGTACTGTCAGCAGAGAAATAATTTCACAGAAAAAAAATAATGAAATATAAATAACAAATAAATAACAAATCACTCAAGCAACATAAATAAAAACCATATTGCCCTACTGACAAATGAAGAAGGCTATTTTCTGCCAAACTATTTCAAACATCCTTGCAAATAAAAAAGAATGTTGTTGACTGACAATGGTTTCAGTACCAAACAGCTCCTCAGATTTAGGTGTAGGCTAGGTGGTCAGAATGAAGTGCGAATGCGCTGTCAAAACATATCGGGAGTGGGCTATTGTCAGTCAGACGACCGCCCGCTCCGTCCAAACTACACCAGAGTTCTGACCGCTGCTTATACTTTAAAATAGAGTCCTGCACGGGTTCGGGTAGCCGACGGGTAACCCGCAAATTTTGCTCAAACGGGTGAAAAATATCCAACTGTGTCTGATACAGTGGCGATTTCTTTAAGACTGCAAGGGAAGCTCGGCTTCCCCTATAATGTCAAAAAAATGAATGGTCAAATATGTACTATTGTATTAACATTTTATTGACTAAAATGCATTAGAAGACGTTCGTCTCAAAGACGAGTTCGTTCAGAATCAGTTACATACAGCAGGTCGGCTGACTCGATTTCCTTACATTCCCGTAGCGTCACAGTGCATTTCCCCGTTGAAGCCCAGCTTCCATTGACTTCTATGGGGCTGCTTCAATCGTTTTTTTCAGCGCTTTGAAACTAGACGGTCATTGGATAAATGCTACGATTATGTCCCGCCCATGGAAGCTCAGCTTCTCTGGGGGTGAACGGGGAGTGGGCTGGCCCGGACTCCGGGCTTCCGCGTGATGATTGGAGGGTCTGTCGAAAGGCTGTGTCTCCTTTTGATTGACAGCGATTTCATACAATAAAAAGTCACTGATGTTGAAGCTGTTCGAGCTCAGTCCCATCGCGGATTTTTCAAAGACAAAGTGCTGCAACTTATTTCTTTCTTGGTATTTGCTTGTCAAAATTTCTAGCCAATTTTTATAATACATTTCACACAATTATACATTTATACCTTTATTATATTATTACTTATTATATATTTTTTATATTATTATTATTAGTAATAACTCAAAAATAATTTAAAAAAATATCTTATTATTAGTAGAATTATTATTATACTTTATTATATTATTATTTCTACCTTTATAATATTATTACATTCATTTTTCACAGAGCATTTTCTTGAAAAGGAAAGTAGAATTTACGTATAAATAAATGAATAATTTTTATAATGTAGGCCAAAAATGAGCTTTCCCTCTTTGAAAGACCAGCAGCCGCCACTGGTCTGATACGGGTGCGGGTCAGGTCGGACAAGGGGGAAACACGGGTCGAAACACGGGTCTAAACACGGGTTTAAAACAATCACATTCAAACGTAAAAATATATGCATATTTTTAGAAACACATCTACAAAAATATGCCTGTATTTCAAGTTTATAAAATAATTTAAAATCCACATCAGTTTATTTGTGCCCACGCGCCACGCCTTCCCAGGAATCTATAGCGTTACCTACTTTCAGTTTTAAAAATTCCTCATAACCGCGCGCGCGATCTGCTTACACTGCAGTCGTTGAGATGGATGCTGAGGAGTTGAAGAAAAGAATAGCTAGTGGAGATTGTAAAGTTGTCGACAATAGTCGTCAAAAATCAAGTCCAGTGTGTGGGAGAAATTTGGAGTTATCTGAAGAAAACAATATTGTGAAAGGCTTTGCTGCATTTTCGTGTTGGATAGCCGCAAATGTGGAACTTCATCGCAGGAAGCACGCAGATAACTGTAGTAAGTTAACAAAGCAGTTCTATCGAACAGTATTTTTCAAATTTAACACTGTTAAGTACTATGTGTGATGTGCAGCGGCGAGTGTTTGAACCCAAAATATAATATTCAGAAGTAAACAGTGTAGCTGACTGAGTGTTTTATGTCAGAATGTATATTTTTAAACCACAACCAAGAAAACAATATTGTCAGATGTAGGCGCGCGGCCACGGCTTTTCTCAAGTATTGGAAGAGTTTTGTGCAGCAGCATAGTGCAAATATTTTTTTTCAGGTAATACACATTATTTATCAGTGTGTTATACCCGAATAATTGATCTGTTTAAAATGATTGGTAGCCTATATCTGCTAGGTGTTAAATTAAAATTCAACATTAAAATTCGTCTTAACCTGTTATTTATTTTTTCTATTTTTGGTCTAAACGTACAATCAGAAAATCGGAAAACGAGTCGTTATTCGTTTTTTCATTTTAGTTCAGGAAATAAATAATGGAAAAACAAGTTGTTTTTCATTTTTTTATTTTTGGTTTTCATAAAAAAAAAAAAAAAAAAAAAAATTTGAACGAATGATATGCGGGGCCTATTTGTAAACCGTTATTGTAAAATAAAAATAGGCTGATTAAAAAAAAAAAAAAAAAAAAGGGACTTCCAAAATAATCCGGCGGGCCAAAAAATATTGCTGGCGGGCCGCCTATTGCCGACCCCTGCTTTATCTATTAAAAAAAAAAAAAAAAAAAAATTATATATATATATATATATATATATATATATATATGTGTGTGTGTGTGTGTGTGTGTGTGTGTGTGTGTGTACTATAATGAACTGGGAAGGGTCACAGCACTTGCATATTGCATTTATAGACTAAACTGGGAAGGGTCACAGCACTTACATATTGTTGTCCTATGTTAGTTTAATTGGTTCTATTGCTCTCCTTATTTGTAAGTCACTTTTTGTAAAAGTGTCTGCTAAATGATTTAATATAAATGTGAATATACTACTGCACAATGCATTATGTCGGTGTGAAATAAACAGTTATGGCAATGTAGAAATTAAAGGAAAAGCTCCAGTCTCCTCCCGAAGATGCTGAAAAAAGTATATTGGTGCCTCAGTGACTACTTCGCTCAGAGAAGCTGTCGATCTCAGCTGTCAACCATGACTTCACCCCCATTTTATTGCATCAAATAACTAACTAAAACCAAACTTATAAAAAAAAAAAAAAAAAAAACTAACACTTGAATTTATACCAGCATAATTAAAAACTACAAAAAAATGACAGAAACCATCTTTTGAAAAAAAATATTTGAAGTGTAATTTGATTGTTTCTTTGTCTCACGTCCCTTTACATTACATGGATAGAGTGGGGTTTATGACCTTTACTGCATCCAGCCACCTGGGGGCAATCGAAACGTTTTGGCTTGTTAGATTTCTCTATATTTGGCCGAGCGGTTTTTTGGGTGGCTTATCAATGTATTAGATTTCTTGGTTTCACTTTATTTTGATGGTCCCTTTAACACATTCTGTTGACTATAAGTAACGTTGCACCTACATGTCTACTAACACACTATTAGAATGTTAATAGAGTATTATTAGGGTTAGGGTCAGAATAAGTTGACATATACTTACAAAGTTACTTATAGTCAGTATAATGTCTGTTATACGTAGCAGATATTACGCAGACAGTTTTCTAATACTCTAATGAGAGTTAATTGACATGTAGTTGCAAAGTTACTTATAGTCAACAGAATGTTCAAAAGGGACCATCAAAATAAAGTGTTACAGATTTCTCTTATACATTAAATAAGTAAGCTTGACCAGAGTTCTTGTGGGGAGTAGAATTTATTGAAGGTAGTAGTGTACAGTAGCACAGTTCTTCAGCAGTGATGTTATTGTGTCGGCCTTCAAAGAATCTTAACCCAAAGTTCTGTCTGTGTGACATAACTTTATACATGAAGACAAAAGGGCTATAATTCAATCTTAAATGCATAAATAATAGTGGTAATAAATTGCGCGTATTCTGTGTATAGTGAGCAGTGGTGCTGAGCACATTCATACAAGAAGTGACAACACCCAACATCACTTAGAGCACCTTTAAAAGTATAACATTTAAAGCCCCTTAAATTAACGAAATGACTTGGAAAAAAAGATTTGTTCATTTTGATGAACGAGAACAAACAAAAGAGTCAGTAAAATTATCCGGACTTCCCATCGCTAAGACTAAGCTGCACAGGTTGTTGCTGGGATCCTCTTCCACTCCTCCATAATGACATCACAGATCTGCTGGCTGTTAGACACATGCTTCTGGAAGCCCCACAGTTGCTCATTAGGGTTCAGATCTGGAGACATACTGGCCACTCCATCACCTACACCTTTATCAAGGCAGTTGTCATCTTGGCGGTGTGTTTGGTGTCGTTATCATGCCGTTAATACTGTATGTTTGACATTAGTTGAAAGTTTTACTTACATGTCATAGGGTTCACAGCGCCATAGAGATGTTGATCTGCTCCAACTCTGGCTATTGTGCAGGCCATCAGCATGGAAGGATCTAGGAACACAACAAACCGCTTGCCAGGTTTATTTAAAGGCAAGGAAAATAGAAAGAATAACATACAGAAAATAATTTCTTAAATTAGCATAACAGGTTTTAGGTTTACTTATTCATATTGCTCCAACAGTGTCACTTACGTTTTGATGTCAAAACCTTCTTAAAATAAATTAAACAAATAAAATAAATAAGAAAACAGATGCATGTTGATATAACGTTAGGTGAAAAACATTGTGAGAAAATGGATTTAAAGTTATTTAATGGGCTTCCTCAGTTTACCTGTGTCTTTCTCTGGCAGCAGCTTTCTTCAGATATGTTGCAATAGTAGAGCTTCCCCTCTGTTGTTATTTTGTTGCTGCTGAAATCACAGATCATTTGTTTATCAATATTTGTTTACCATTGAGCTAGTTTCAGACAATTTAGGCGGTGGGCCGGACCTCGAAATTACGAATTTAATACTTACCTCACAGCTGTCTACGTTTTTTTTTGCTGAGGTAATGTAATAAAATCGTATAAGTACTATAGACATTGTTTCCAACTTTGTTGTTTGCACATTTGACGCAAAATGTCCTTACAAACTCTTACTTTTTTAAACCGGCAAAGAAGCAGGAGTACTAATCATAACGTTAGAAAACCTCCCGTTTCCTTGACAACCAGTGTAAATAATGAACACAGATTCTACAGCGGAGGTATATAATCTTTGTCAGTGACCAGAAAGCTGGGCCATATAGTAGGGTGACCAGACGTCCCGAAAAATTCGGGACAGTCCCGAAATCTAAGCCGTTGTCCCGAATCCCGAATCCGGCCCTAATTGTCCCGAAAATTATACTAAAGCAAATTCTTGAGTAGTTATTGTCTGATAAAACATTAAAAACTGTCCGTGGAGGTTGAGTCGTCCTGCAGCCAGCCCCCGCCGGCTGCTTATTGGCTGCAGCATCTTTTTCTTTTTCTTTTTTTGAAGTTCAACAAAGATACCGTAGGCGCGAATTAAAATGCATTGATAAGCGAGCGCGAGTTGCCGCAGCCGCGAGGACAGTGAATGTGCAGGCAGCCAGTAAAGGAGTGATTGATTGGTCGCGGCACTGTGTGCAAAAAAAAAAAACTTCGGCCTAATGTCTGATGTTGGGTTACACAAAGCAAATCATCTACACAATTATTTAGTTTTCTTATTTAATGACCGACAATTTCGTCATAATAATAATTTTGGCATAAGGCTTATTAGCGTTAGACTTTACTATAGCCTGAAATGTCTGATTTACGCACTGTTACAGTCTTTTTTTTTTTTTTTTTTGGTCACAATGACATTTGAGTTCATGATTTTAATATTGTTTTTTTTGTGGCAGACTAAATATTAATGACAGACTGTTATTGATCTTTGAATAAAAATATGTTTGGTTCAGGTTTGAAAATTCATTTTATTATAGGCTATGTAGTCTAATATCATAGTAGGACTACCCCAAAACCTCCCCAAACAACGACCCCCCCCCCCCCAGCCCCCCCCCCCCGGTCACCCTACCATATAGTGAAACTGACGCATAGCTTGTCTAACGGCAGATGAAGTAAAACCGTAAATCTCTGTAAAGTCCTAATCATAAATACAGTGCATTTTCACAATAACGGTTTAATTAAATAAAATAATACATGTTTTACCTCTGATATAAACATTTAGATTAAATATGCCATTCTCATTAATGGTGTTAAACACTTTAACTACATGAAATAATTACTGAGAAGTTACAACATTTTTATATTCAATAAATATAAATATTTGTTGTAGATGCAATGCTTGTGAACACTTCTCCTCTGGCATGCTGTGTTTTAATGTTTGAACTAATTGCTTATGATAATAGCAGATTGTCTGAGAAAATGGTTTCGTGCAAATAATGCACAACAAGGTCTATCTGTTTCCATTAAAAATAGAAATCAATTAAAAATACTATTTGGCCAGTGGAAAAGATTGAGAAAAAAATTCTCTGAAATGTATTTTACACTATTTGATTTATTCATTCAAAAACAAGGCAAGGATAGGCTACTAAATTATTTGTATTAATAAAATGAGAGCATATGAATAAAGCGGAGCGGTGTGACGCTTAAAGGGTCATTTCACCCGTGGAGACATGAATGTGTATTGAAAGTGGGTCATTTATGTAGAAGAAATGTGAAATTATTTTTGAATTTGGAGCTTTCTAGACTGAGAACAGCCAGAAAATGTATTTTTGGCTTATGTGGATGAAAGACAACAACTCCCAGAATGCACTTGCTTTGCTGCCCTACAAGGCCACTCCCAAGCCACGCCTACCGGTAAGACAGCGCAGTTGAGAACAAAAACATCAAGGCAAGGCTAGGCAACGAGTGAGTCTCCGTGACGAGTTTGCCCAAAATGTCCGTGATTCGGCTTTTGCGTTCTACAGTCGCCATTCATCATGTTTACTGTGGCGAGCAGGACGAGGCTGAGGGGCGCGGGAGAACGGCGCGAGGCCGGTGGCGTGATTACTGACGGCCGACACCTGTGAGGCACTGTTCTCGTATCTCGCACGGAGGAGCAGGTATTTTCTTAGCAATGGTAAAACACACATCAACCGATCACGCCACCGGCCTCGCGTCTTTCAACCGATCACGCCACCGGCCTCGCGTCTTTCTCCCGCGGCGCTAGCCTCGTCCTGCTCCCTGTATTACTGTGATTACTGATGAGCGCGCCTGTGAGATGCACCGGTCTCATGGGCTATCTCTCACGGAGGTGCGGGTATTTTCTTAGCAATGTTAAAACGCAAATCAACCGATCACTTGTTTAAATTCATGTAATTAATTACATTCAGATTCACCAATCGGGGTGAATTCAGTTAGATTGAAACAAAAGGTGAGCATGTAAACAATGGATGGCGACCGCAGAAAGCAAAAGCTGAATCCCGGACATTTTTGTCGATCTCGACGGCCGGACATGTCCGGGAAATAGAGTATGGTAATGGTAACCCCTACTACTCAGCTTTCTTCGTCCATGTTTTCTGCAGGTTTCTGCCGTTGAAATCAAACGCACTCGCACTGATCTGTGATAGGTCTGTTAGCGCATTAGGTCCAACCCCCTATGGGCGGGTTTGAAAGGGTGGATCTAGTGCTTGTAGTCTTAACAGAAATCCCCCCCTCTTACACTTCCTCCTACAATGACGCAAAATGACGATTTTTGCGTCATTGTAGGAGGAAGTGTAAAGAGGTAAATACAGATTTCTCTCGTCTCGGGGGAAAATTAAAAAATGTTGCATGACCATTCAATAGTATGACTGGGTTTCTAACAATGCAAAGCTTAATGCAAATGGATGAAGTGTCCCTTTAAATATAAGTTAAAAAACTTAAACATACGTTTAATTTATATAAGTTTAACCCCTTACTAGTCAGCCCCAATTTTGGCAAGTGATGCATACATGACATACCCAAAATAAAAAGGTTGCTGCTCAGAAGTCATTCTGAATAGACACAACCAATATATATTTAAAAATCCAACCCTTGAGAGTTTACATTTCAAGACTCAAAATTAACCAGACTGTTATTAATATTGAGATAAATAAGCTCAAACATAGAAACAAAAACAACAAATATTAAGAATATATTTATTAAATGTATAAAAATTTTATGTGAATTTAGGAATGCAACTTATAACCACAACTAAAACATGGGGATTTTTTAAAGACAATCATCCCGCACATCCTATGCTATAATAAAATCAGCTAATCGAATATTCAAAAATCGTGACTCATCCCTAATTAATATAGTATTATTGTGTAAGTGGATGACATGACAAGTAGCAAAGGCAGTGTAAGTGGGGTCAAATGTTCAGAGCAAATTTCAAAATAAACCAATGTAGCAGCATCATAGTGTAAACTACCAGTGTATTTGTGCAAGAGTCAATCAGCTGCCCTTAGGTTACTGGAGGGTGGGGGTGGAAGGAAGAGGCTCTCTATGATTCCCCTATAGAAAGTTAAGAGGATGGATTTTTGGGAGATGAGCCTTCCTCAACTGTGGGAGGAAGTGCAGAGGTTTTTGGACTTTCTTGGCCAGGTTCTGTTGGTGGTGTCGATAGATCAAGATGGGTCATCTGTGATGTGGATACTAAGCAACTCCGTGATCTTGACCTGCTCCATCATGGCGCTGTTGATGTGATTGTCAACGATCACCTCTGTAGTCATTTGGGTGTGGAGAGATATGATGTTGTCCTGTCCGTGTCTGTGTGTTAGATAAACTGAATTATATTCAGATAAATAAACACAGAAAGCACACATTACTCATTTTAAATCACACTTTTCATCTTGACATTTGTATTAAGATGCTAACCATCTTAAACGAGCTTGCCAAGACTACTGCAATTCTGACCACAAATAATTTTGTTAATAACTCAAAAACAGCCATCTTTAACTAAAATATTTTTCCACCATAGGCCTACAGTATACCTGTTCTGTTATGTAGGTGAAGCCCAAGCCCAACCACTATCAATCGTGACAATCAACCATAATTGTCTTAAATAACTCCATGACTACCACTATAAAGTTGATTTGAAATAATTTCTTTGTTTTGGTTTGCACTCTTTTTAGCTGATAATTAGTCTAGCTTACTTGTAGCCTATAGGTAGCTTGCTGTAACCAACCTGGACATACCGTTTACCCCGTGAATCTCCCTTTCTAGTCAGACTTATTTCCTGCTGTCTTCCCGTTTAAATATTTTTCCCGTAATTATCCCGTATTTGAATACTCTTTGCTTAGTTCATTGTGTATGTAATGTTACCGAATGATTATTTTGGATTAGCCTAAGCAACATACCGTTAGACCTAACGTCAGCTTTACTGCTCCACTACCCACATTCTTTCGTGGCTAACGTTACTGTTTTCATCAAAAAAAAAATTTATTGCTTGCAGTCTTAAATACAACTTATATGAAAAGCATTAAGATATAGGGGTGTATAATCATTGCAAAACAAATCTTACCTTGACGTTGTCTTGCCGAGACACACCGGTCTCTTCAGGGTGAGTTGATTTGGCTTCAGACTGACGCGACGCCGGTTCAACGAATAACGTGACTGGCCAAATCAATTCAACAAGGTAACAACACGAGCGTTGATTGGATCTCACTCCGGCCAACGTTTGTGATCAGCTAGCGAAATTAAATCTATTTTTATACTTTAATGTGCAACAATTGGCGTTGGAAACAATCGGTAATCTTTTTGTGAATTATTCATACAGACAAATAAAAAAAATGAGCCAGACAGCTGCTGGGTAACTGTCAAATCAAAAACTAAACGAGATAGACGGACTTGGCCCACTCCCTTATTTTAACGTTAGCGCTCCATGTAAGTGATGTCACCGATTAACAGCACATATGTTTCTGTTAAATAATACATACGTTTATGTTAAATAAATTAGCTCACTTCCAAGCAAAACCCTTAACAAAACTATTAAAAACATCTAATCTACATATAAGATGTGATTAAAGTCCCCGTGAAATCAAAATTGACTATATTCACTTTGTTCGCCTAAATTGATCGTTTTGTGCTGAACAATTCATCCATGCGAGTCAATCCACACAAAAAAATTTTTTGGCTTCATAATCTTTAATCAAAATCTGAAAATGCCCCTCCCCTCTGCATTGGAGGACCTTCACTGATGACGTAGGCGTGAGGAATTTGGCGTCTCCTTAATCCGTAACCACGCCCCTCCAACTGACAGTAGACAGGCTGCCTGTGTGTTTGACAGCGCGTGAAAGGAGAGATGGCGAGGAGGTGCATTTTTGGTTACGGCCTCAAACATGTAAGGTCTGATTCCCGTGACGAAATGATCCTCCGTGTGTTCCTGTTCTTCTTCATCTTCCTCCTCCTCCTGCTGCAAACTAAATTGCGGTGATTCAGGTGGCGAGTGTAATGATAGTGGGTGTTTTTATGGAGTAGTGGCAACCCTGACTAGTATATGTTTGCGCATGTGCAGATGGTGTCAGGTGTGTGGAGATTAGCACAGGTGTGTGTGTGTGTCGGCACGCCACTGTGAAAGAGACTAATAAATGTAAAAAGCTACTCTTCAATTGGTCTGGAGTCTGTGTAACTGACAAAGGAGCATCCCGACTAAAACATGGTGTCAGAAGTGGTTTCAGAAGTGAAAGGTTGTGGATTACATATACACGTGTGACGAGAAAACAGAGGAAATGGAAGGATTACAGCCGCCTCCGAAGCTTCAATTGTCCGGTAATGTTGCTGAAAATTGGAGACGATTTAAGCAACGATTTCTTCTATATCTATCTGCGATTGATGGGGATCGTAAGTCTGAGAAAATGAAAGCGTCATTATTTCTTCATGTGGTTGGTGATGAAGCTTTGGAAGTATATAATAATTTCACTTTTGAAGAAGGAGAGAGTTTGAAGTTACAGCCGATAATGGACCAGTTTGAAGCGTTTTGCATACCCAAGAGAAATGTTACTTATGAAAGGCATCGATTTTTCACGTGCATGCAGAAAAGCGGAGAAACAATTGATCAGTATGTTACGGAGCTCAAACATAGGAGTAAAACTTGTGAGTTTGGAGAGTTAACAGATTCATTGGTCAAAGATAGAATTGTGTGTGGAATACCTGACAATGGATTGAGGGAAAGGTTACTTCGAGAACAGGATTTGGACTTGGAGAAAGCGCTTTCACTTTGTAGAGCGGCAGAGACTGTAAAAACGCAAGCGAAAGAATTGTTAAATGAGACCTGTGCTGTGGATGTTGTAAAGAAGTATCAGACACCCGGTGTAAGTGTAAGACAAGCGACACAACAGGAACGAAGCAGGATGGTAATTGATAAGCCTCAAAGAATGTGCGATCGTTGTGGGATGCAACATCCATTGAGACAATGTCCAGCTTATGGGAAGAATTGCAACAATTGCGGCAAAATTAATCATTATGCACGTTGTTGTAAAAGTAAACGGACATCAAGCCAAGTAAATGCCGTTACTGAGGGTGAATTGGAAGAATTCTATGTGGATGTAGTAGCAGAAGGTGGAGGTGAACAGAAAGAGTGGACCGTACAACTGCAAATAAACAATAGTATAGTGGCATTTAAGCTTGACACTGGAGCTCAAGTTAATATCATTTCTGAAACTGAATTCAACAAACTAAGGCCTCGACCAAGGTTGCATGCTGCTAAATTGAAATTAACTGGATACTCTGGAGCGGACATACCAGTGAAAGGAAAATGTGTTGCAAAAATGCGTTATAAGGATAAAGTACACAGTCTGTCATTTGTAGTGGTGCCGAAGGATTTTCAAGCGATTTTGGGCTTGTCTGCTTGTGAGAGGCTGCATCTGGTGAAGAGAGTGCTGGTGGTAGAAGAATCAAAAGAGTCTGAACCCGAGTATGACTCAATCCTAGCTGAGTATGGGGATGTGTTTAAAGGCTTAGGCTGTCTGTCAGGGGAACACACAATCCAAATTGATGAAACTGTACCTCCAGTTATACATCCGTGTCGAAAGGTACCGTTTGCACTTCAAAGACAATTAAAAGAGGAGCTGGATAGAATGGAGAGTTTAGGAGTTATACAAAAAATTGATCAGCCCACAGAATGGGTTAGTTCATTGGTGATTGTGGACAAGAAGAATGGAAAACTTCGAGTTTGTCTTGATCCTAGAGATTTGAACAGAGCAATTAAGAGAGAACATTTTAAGCTTCCTACACGTGAAGAGATTATGTCCCAATTTGCAAATGCCAAATATTTTAGCAAATTGGATGCGTCATCAGGATTTTGGCAGTTAAAATTGGATGTTGCCAGCTCAAAACTCTGCACGTTTAATACACCATATGGAAGATATTGTTTTTTAAGGCTTCCTTTTGGAATTGCTTCGGCTCCTGAGGTGTATCATAAAACAGTGCATATGATTTATGAACACATGGAAGGTGTTGATACATCGATGGATGACATAATTGTCTGGGGAGCTTCGAAAGAAGAACATGATGCAAGGTTAAGAGGGGTTCTGGAAGCAACCAGGCATGCAAATCTTAAGTTGAACAGAGAAAAGTGCCAATTGGGGGTGACTGAGTTAACGTTTTTGGGTGACATCGTTAGTAGTGCTGGAGTGCGACCAGATCCCATGAAGATTTCTGCTATTGAACATATGCCAAGACCGAAATGTGTAAAAGATGTTCAGAGATTCATGGGTATGTTGAACTATATGAGTAAATTCATACCTAACCTGTCTGAGAAGATAGCTCCATTAAGATGGCTGACTGAGAAAAAGAATGAATGGGATTGGAACCATGAACAGGAGTCTGCATGGCAACAGTTGAAAGTGATACTAACTAAAGAGCCAATCTTGAAATTTTATGACCCTAACCGTTCGATTAAGATTTCAGCTGATGCTTCACAGACAGGATTAGGAGCAGTATTGCTTCAGGATTATGATGGAACCTGGCAACCAGTTGCATATGCCTCACGTTCAATGACTGATGCGGAGTGTAGGTACGCTCAAATTGAAAAAGAGTTGCTCAGTATTACTTTTGCTTGTGAGAGATTTCATCAATTTGTGGCAGGACAGTCCGTGGATGTTGAAACCGACCATAAACCATTGATTGCATTGTTCAAAAAATCTCTTAATGATTGTCCATTGAGAATTCAAAGAATGATGATCAGATTGCAGCGTTATGCACTAACAGTGTTTTATACACCAGGTAAATTAATGTTTGTGGCAGACACCTTGTCAAGAGCTGTAGACCCAACTACACCTTCGAGTGGAAAGTTGATTGAAGACATTCAAGCATATGTGAACATGATCATAGAAGCTTTACCTGTTGCTGATTCTAAAATGAAATTGATCAACAAAGAGACAGAACAAGATCAAATACTCACTCAGGTGAAATATTATGTCATGAATGGTTGGCCAGAAGTGAAGCAAAATTGTGTTGTAGAAGTTCATGAATTTTGGAACTGCAAGTCTGAGTTGACTGTTTGTGATGGAATTCTGTATAAAGGAAATAAAGTGGTGATTCCGAAAAATCTGAGACATGAGATGTTGAACAAAATCCATGAAGGCCATTTGGGAATTGAGAAGTGTAAAAAAAGAGCTCGTGAAGTCATGTATTGGCCTGGAATAAATCAGGACATCACAATTGCAGTGTCCAAATGTCAGACATGTGCCAGATATCAATTCAATAATCCAAGAGAGCCACTAAAGTCGCATCCGGTACCTGAAAGACCGTACCAAAAAGTAGGAGCAGACTTGTTCACATGTCATGGGAAAAATTACCTCTTGGTTACGGATTATTATTCATTTTATCCAGAAGTGTGTGCGTTGAACACAACTACGGCAGAAAATGTGATTTCATGCCTGAAATCAATCTTTGCTCGACACGGAGTACCAACTGAAGTGTTTACAGATAATGGCCCTCAATTTGTTAATGCTAGTTTCCAGAGTTTTTCAAAGGACTGGGACTTCAGACATACAACATCGAGTCCATATTTTCCCCAGTCTAATGGACTTGTGGAGAAATCAGTTGGAGTTGTGAAAAGGTTGATGCAAAAGGCAAGAGATGGTGGAAGTAGTTTCTATATGGGACTGCTTGCTTATCGTAGTACTCCTCTTGAGTGTGGAAATTCCCCGGCATATCTTTTGATGGGACGACGTCTTCGTTCTAATTTGCCTATGTCTGAGGATCTTCTCGTGACAGAAGGCAGTGAGAAAGTTAAAGAACTTAAAGAACAACAAAAGGCTAAGCAAAAGATCTATTACGATCAAGGAACTCATCATTTGCCTGAACTTCGTGCTGGTGAGGAGGTCAGATTTAAAGATAAAACTAATACCTGGAATCAGAAAGGCATTGTACTTGAGCAAGTTCAACCAAGGTCTTATAATGTTGAAACTACAAGTGGTGTTGTGTTAAGGAGGAATCGTCAACATTTGTTGAAAGATTTGTCAGCTGAGTTAGAACAACCTGAAAAGACTGGGATAACATTGAGAAGATCTGTTCGTGACCGGAAATGCCCTGAAAGACTTATTGAAACATGTTGAAAGACTGACAGACTGTTGCAAAAGACTGAAATAGTCATAGAGGTTTAATAGGATGTTTTAGATCATGTTTGTATTTGCAATTAATGTTTTAGATCATGTTTGTATTTTTCATGTTTGTTGGGAAGTTTAAATGTGTATCTTTAGTGGAGGGTTGCAATTAATGTTTATTAGTAGTGTGTTAAAAAAAAAAAAAAAAAAAAAAAAAAAGGGAAGATGTAATGAAAGTGGGTGTTTTTATGGAGTAGTGGCAACCCTGACTAGTATATGTTTGCGCATGTGCAGATGGTGTCAGGTGTGTGGAGATTAGCACAGGTGTGTGTGTGTGTCGGCACGCCACTGTGAAAGAGACTAATAAATGTAAAAAGCTACTCTTCAATTGGTCTGGAGTCTGTGTAACTGACAAAGGAGCATCCCGACTAAAACAGCGAGTAATCCTCAACAACCGATTGTAAACTTGCGTTTAGATCTGCCTCCATTTTTTGAATTAAACACCTACTTATCTAGATCCAATCAGGTGCTAGTTGGAAAATAAGCCACGCCCACTATTTTCCTCATTTATTATTCCGTTTCTCTCGGAAATGCGTCACTACACTGGAGAAAAGTCGTTTGCAACTTCCGGTTCACGGGGACTTTAAACCCCAAACTTTCATAAACAAAAGCTCATCTAGTTAGCGCTACGTTACCTTTTCTGAAAACAGTTGAGATGCTAACGGATTTTTTTTTCGAAGACAATAAAGCATTTCTATAAGTAAATATTCAACAGAAGCGTGTCAATTACAAATAAGATAAATGTCAAGCACAGTTGTGTGTATTATTCGTGTGATTTAAGAAACTAAACTCACCTGGAAGCAATAAAAACACCACGAGAGAGGGTTTTAACTGCTCGTCAGTTGCAGTGGTGGCCCGCCGTTTCCATGGCGACGCTACGCCGCTCCAGTGTTTGAAAAAGCGTCTCGGACGTTCACGAGCATGCGCATTAAAACAGTGTTGTCTGTCTTGTCTCGGCGTTTAGACGTTTCAGCGTTTTTTCTTTGATCCGCAATGTATTTTTCATTGCGTGACAACATGATGTGTGGCGTGAGAGCACCATGGCTTGTTGGACATAGCAACAGTAACTAAAGGGCAAATTGCAAGTTTTGCAAATTGCATTAACCATGGCTGCCTGTTTATTATCACTGGACTACTTAGCTTTCGCATCTCCCAAAAGTTTTTTTTTTTTTTTTTTTTTCTTGATTCCATTTTAATGGTTTAATTAAACTGCTATAACCAATTATTTAAAATGTAATGATTTAAGCAAAACTTTCTTCAAAGGTTAAACCAAACTTTTATTTTGACGGATTGCCGTGTAGACCTTTGAGTCTCTCTGTGTTTTATGATATGATGATAGTTTTTCTCAAATGAAGCTGAAATGCTGCTGAAGTGACTCTCAGAGCGGCTGTAGGCTATTGATGAAGTGCATTAATGTCCTCATATAGGCGTCTGTGCCATTCATTCACAGAGACACGCAGAACATGCATGATTCCTATTTAAATGGTCTTTATGCAGTCTTATATTGACAGACACTGGTGTATATCGCGATTTTATTTAAGTTTACTGACCTACTTTTCATCTAAAGGTGTAACCAAGTAACCACCGGAAGTGCGAGTGCACTGCTTGGCGATTTTGAACATTCCAAAACCAGGAAATGAGATAAGGGCCTATTGGACTTGATAACTTGCAATTGTAACTTTATATCTCACAATTCTGAGAAAACACAGCAAAAAAAAAAAAAAAAAAGCCAGAATTGCTTTTTTTTCTCAGGTTTTACTAATTTATCCTGTGATTCTGACTTTCAAACAGCCAATTGCCAGTTTATATCTCGCACTTCTGAGAAAAAAAAGTTTGAATTGTGAGTCGCAATTACCTTTTTTAAAAATTGTATTCCATGGCGGAAACAAGCTTTCATATTGTGGCAGGATTTGTGAATTTTAACAGGTATTGCGAACCTACAAACACACTGTCACGGTTCATAGATCCAATGTCTCTCTCTCGTCTCGTGCTTTGTTTGTTTACATGTGTGTGAGCGCGTGAGTGGGTGTGTCCGGCTTGTTATCACTGATCAGCGATCCAGCTGCAATCACTCATCATCAGCTGCAGCCCATCTCATCACAATATATAAACTCACCACTTTCTCATCTCCCCTGTCAGATCGTTGTATGAAGTGCTTGTGTTGTGTCTGATCCCGTTCCCGTTCCTGTTCCTGTTCATCGTCTCCGTCCTGAGTTCCTGTGTTTAGTGATGGCCAGATCGAGGCCTCGTGAAGCAAATGAAACAGTTGAACCAAATGTGCCATATTGTTTCGAGGCTTCGAATCAATCCGACACCCGTCTCAACTGTGACACCTAGTGGTTACTTGCAGGTGTTGATCTGAAACAACCTTGACGAGCCATTAAAAAAATGTGTTTTTTTTTATTATTATAATTTTCTAATATGTGAAGCTTGTAACCTATAGGCTCCTCACTGTGCATAATGTTATTTTGGTCATGAAAAATGAATATTAATAAAATAAATCAAGCCACAATGTCTCACTTTTTTAGAGATTTTTATTAAAAAAATATTAATTTCTCTGCTGTGGAAGGACTTAGCCTACTTCTTTTTTTACAGATAATTTCTCCAGCCTTTGAAAAAATCCTCTCACAAGGGACACTTGTTGCTGACATACAAAGATGTTTTTTAGCAAGGACATACAAATGAGGAAAGATTACTGCTCTCTCTTTCCAGTAAGTTAGTGGATCGCAAGTTCTGGGCAAATATGCATCGTTGATGTATTTTTTCACTTCCACTGTGGCATCAGCTGCAGTATATTGGGTACTCATATGTAGACCTATAAAATGTATATTCACACAATATTATATTATATTCACATTGAAGCTATTTTTAACATGATTGGCAGTTGTGATTGGGACATTAGGTTGTAGGGCATTGGGCTATGGACTTTATAAACAGTGTCCCAAAAGGTTGTAATTATATTTCAATTATAATTATATTTCAAACAATGCATACATTGCTTAGATGGCCCAACAGTGTCAGTAGCAGGCCTAGGTACAGGGGGAATGCCATCCTCTGCACCCTGCAAAATGGCAGGATGAGTGCTCCTCAAATGGCGCATCATGGATGATGTATTGTTGCAGTAGGCTAGATACCGATCACAATACACACATCTCACTTTATTTGGGGTTTCTAAATGGAAATGCTCCCACACCACAGATGTACGGCATCTCTTCTGGGGAGCCTCCATTTTATCTATCTATCCAAATCAATCTATCTATCTATATGAATCTATCTATGTATCTAGATATGTATCTATATATGTATCTATCTATAACATATGTATTTATATATGTATCTATAATCTATCTATATATGTATCTATAATATATGTATTTATATGTATCTGTAATCTATCTATATGTATCTATCTATTAATCTGTTGTAAGGACCACCCATTGGCCCAACGACGGAATCCAACGGCCTGGCGAAGGTTTAAAGCGTGTATGTCTTTTCAGCGCTCCAGTGAAGTTCACTTAATCTATTGGAACTTAGTTTTAGTATTACTTTAGCTCTACGTTTGATCTGACTCCAATTTCAAATGATAATCAAATTTAGATCGTATTTCTGATTAGAAATTAATCATAAACATCGATTATGAATTAATTTAGATCTTTGATTATCCTGATTATCCCATACTTTCAGTTATTAATACGTTATGGACCCGAATGCCGCACAGAGATCACGTCGGCCAATTCGTGTTTCTCACGGACACAAACTTGTTAATTCTGATTTGAGTCAGAGGATGTAGGGTTTGCTAATATACCCCTAAAGTCAGTCGCCTACTGCTTACGGACTAGAGAGTGTAGTTTATTTTAGCCATTTCCATACAACTTGCTAAACCAGTGATAGACAGAAATCAACAGGTCTCCAAGATGACGTGCCTACTGCTCCGTTCATTCATGTGCCTGTAGTTTGACCTACCTTAACTAAGTTTGCGGTAGCACCAGCCTCCTTAAATATATTAAAATAATGATTTCAGAATACTTCAGAATAAATCAAGATGTAACATTTATTTGTCAGGTAAAAATGTATTATGCCAATTACAGAAGTAATTTATTAAAAGCCAATTCAAATATACATTTACTCAAAGATGAATCTAAAAGTAAGCAATGTTCTCCTGACAAAGACACACAGTAATGTGTCAGGATTTTCCAACAGGAAAATACTGCCATGCATTACTGTGTGGGGGATGATCCCGGTAAAAGATTCCCAATGATTGCTCTGTCCCCTCACCTTAAATACCAGACCAGAACAAAAGGGGTTAAACAAATGTTGTTTAGAGTTGGTTGGGCCAATCCATGTACCCCAGGGGGGTAGCACCTGGTTTCTTGAGATATCGTAAAGAGATATCAGCCAGAGAGGAGATACAGGATTCTCCTAAGTTCTTCAATCTTTTTCATTAAACCAATGACTGCAATGAAATTAAGACCATTTTACCAATCGCACTGAGACACTTAAAATGATACCAAACATGAAAAGGAAAAAACAACACATTCACAAGATACACCATATGCGATATATAGACATTCTTAATTTAACTTTTTTAGTGACTTGAGGAGGGAGAAGAGGAGGGAGAGGGGGGATGAGTTGAAGTCAAACAAAGCGACAAGGAGATAAGTTTGGGCAGGACAAGGTTCTGTGCTCTGTCTTTGCTATCTGCTGTCCAGAAAATCAGTTCTTACACTGTCTATATGTATATCTATGTATCTATTAATGTGTCACTATATACTCTGTCTGTCTGTCTCTAGCATCAGTCAATGTGTTGTGTAAATTTAAATGTAAGCCTAAATTGCCTATAACTAATCAAATCGCACTGTCACTATATCACCAAAAATCCGCTACCTCAAAGTCAAACTCCTCTCACAAAAACCCACGAGGTCAAAATGCGTTTATTTCACTTTTATACAGATGTGCGATTGTGTGGTTTGCTCCCGACCGTGTCAATCAAACGCTGATTCGGCGGACCACACCTGATGAAACACTTAGTGAAACACTTCGAGGCTTCGTTTGGCCATAGTCACGTGACATGGGTGTTTCGAATCACGCTTCGGATCAGTGTTTCGACACATCTGCGCATCGGGATCTCGCAAAGCTTCGGAACGACTGTTTCGCGTCAGCCATCCTTACCTGTGTTCCGGTCACCGTCTTGTGGATTCGTTTGATGTCAGGATTTTGTCGCCACTTCAGAGCACCCTGCACTTCTGTCTTCACCGTGTCTGGCCATCGAAGTCCCTGCGCCACAGCCTGCATCATCTTGGACTTTCACTATCATCATCATCAACATTATTTCATTCTAAATAAAGGAGTGTTTACTTGCAAATTGTTTCCTCGTTTCTGTCGTAACAGAACGATCTGACCAGACATGGAAACAGCGAGTAGTACAGCACCATCGATGGAGGATTACATCAATAACAGCATGGCGCGTATGGATCTTCAAGAGGAAAACATCAACGATACTGGTCGCGCTGTTCAGGCTTTAGTGGCGCAGGTGTCCGAGCTCACCCGGCAGATCCAACAGATGCAAGCTCCCACTGCGCCGCCCACACCAGCCGTTCCCTCCACACCATCGGAAGGCCCATCCCAGTCAGAGCCCCGCCTACCAGTTCCAGAACCCTACTCAGGTGAACCTAATTTTTGCAGGGCTTTTCTAACCCGGTGTTCCATGCATTTCTCCCTCCAGCCCAAAACCTTCAATAATGAACGTTCCAAGGTCGCCTTTGTCCTCACTCTCCTGACTGGGAAAGCGGCATTATGGGGAACGGCGGTGTGGGAAAATCAAGACCCGTGTTGTTCCTCGTTCCGGGAGCTCTCCGCTGAAATGAAGAGAGTGTTCGACCGTGCTGTCGCCGGGAGAGAAGCCGCAAGGATGCTGGCCGATTTACGTCAAGGAGAAAGATCTGTATCAGAGTTTTCGATCGAGTTTCGAACCTTAGCGGCGGAGAGCCAGTGGAACGAGGAGGCGCAGTGGGACATGTTCCTGCATGGGCTGGCTGACCGCGTCCAAAGGGAAATCTACGCCTTGGACTTACCTCAGTCACTCAATGACCTCATCGCTCTGGCGCTACGAGTCGACGCACGGCTATCAAGAGTCGGAAGTCGCGCACCGAGCAGTCACCCTCTGGCAGGAGCTGAGGGTCCACGTTTTGGAGGCGGGGACGCGGTCAGCCCCGTCTACGATCACGAGCCCATGCAGGTGGGTCGAGCTCGGCTTTCCCGGGAGGAGAGGGAAAGGCGGAGGTCCCAGGGCCTTTGTCTGTACTGTGGAGGAGCCGGGCACCACGCTTACAACTGCCCGGTAAAAGGGCCAAGCCCGATAGTAAGTATGAGGCTACTATCGGGTGGGATCTCCGCCGAGAAGACCTCATCAACATCTACCCTCCTTCCGGTAAGACTGAGATGGTCAGCATGCATTCACGATTGTCGAGCACTCTTGGACTCCGGGGCTGAGGGTAATTTTATGGACCACTCATTTGCACGTCAGTTTCAGATTCCCCTCAAACCCCTCACACATCAGATCGCTGTACATGCACTCAACGGACAAGAACTTCCTACCATCACTTTTGCTACTGAAGACATCACCCTCATCACATCAGGCAACCACACTGAGACCATCTCATTCTACATCCTGGACACTCCCCTTGCACCCATAGTACTTGGTCACCCCTGGCTCACCCGTCACAACCCCAAAGTGGACTGGCAGCTCAAGTCTGTGTCAGCGTGGAGCAGTCGATGTCATGAGTCTTGTCTAGTGTCTGCTTGTCCGTCTGTTTCTGTCCCTGTGTTCCAGGAGGAGGCAATGGATCTGTCTAACGTGCCCGCGGAGTACCTGGACCTGAAGGAGGTGTTCAGTAAGTCTCGGGCTGCTTCTCTTCCTCCACATCGTCCCTATGACTGTGCTATAGACTTATTACCAGGTACGGCTCCGCCTAAAGGCAAGTTATATTCACTCTCGACACCTGAGAGGGAGGCTATGGAGAAATATATTTCTGATTCTCTAGCAACGGGGTTCATCCGTCCTTCCTCTTCACCAGCGGGGGCGGGGTTCTTTTTTGTGGGGAAGAAGGACGGATCCCTGCGACCTTGTATTGACTACCGGGGGTTGAACAACATCACGGTAAAGAATACCTATCCTTTGCCGTTGATGTCTTCAGCCTTCGAGAGGTTGCAGGGAGCGTCCATCTTCACAAAATTGGATTTACGTAATGCTTATCATTTGGTCCGCATCAGGGAGGGGGATGAGTGGAAGACCGCTTTTAACACCCCCAGAGGGCACTTTGAATATTTGGTTATGCCTTTTGGCCTTTCCAACAGCCCAGCGGTCTTCCAGGCACTCGTCAATGACGTGCTGCGAGATATGATAGATCAGTTCATATATGTCTACCTGGACGACATACTGATTTTTTCTTCTTCTCTCCAGGAACACGTGCAGCACGTCCGACGAGTGCTTCAGAGGTTGCTAGAGAATGGGCTTTTTGTCAAGGCGGAGAAATGCGATTTTCATGCACAGTCTGTTCCATTCCTAGGGTACATCGTGTCGGTTGAGGGAATGCGCATGGATCCTGAGAAGATCAAGGCTGTGGTGGAATGGCCAAGTCCAGAGTCTCGTAAGGCCCTACTGAGGTTTCTGGGGTTCGCCAATTTCTACCGGCGTTTTATTCGCAATTTCAGCCAACTAGCCGCACCTCTGACCGCCTTGACCTCCCCCAGAACGACGTTCAGGTGGTCAGACGCAGCCGAGGCTGCGTTTGCCAAACTGAAGGGTTGCTTCGTTTCAGCCCCTATTCTGACAACCCCTGATCCATCACGTCAGTTCGTGGTGGAGGTCGATGCGTCAGAGGTGGGGGTAGGAGCAGTGTTATCCCAGCGCTCTCTTTCAGACGACAAGATGCATCCTTGCGCGTTTTTGTCTCATCGTCTATCTCCTGCCGAACGCAATTATGACATTGGGAACAGAGTTGTTGGCAGTCAAGTTAGCATTGGAAGAGTGGCGGCACTGGTTAGAAGGGTCGGGGGTACCTTTTATCGTTTGGACTGATCACAAGAACTTAGAATACATTCGGACTGCTAAAAGATTGAACTCCAGGCAGGCTCGGTGGGCACTTTTTTTCGGTCGTTTTGATTTTACTCTCTCGTACCGCCCGGGTTCTAAAAACATCAAACCCGATTCTTTATCGCGCATTTTTGATCGTTCCGAACGCCCGTCTACTCCCGAGTGCATTTTACCGGAGACTCTATTCATCTCCACACTCGTATGGGAGGTCGAATCGAAGGTCAAGAAGGCCTTAGAAGGGGTAACGCCTCCGGTCGGTTGTCCACCGAATCGTTTATTTGTGCCTGAGGGTCTGAGGTCCAGCGTCATTCAGTGGGGGCATTCTTCCAATGTGGCTTGTCATCCAGGAGTCAGTCGCACTAGATTTTTAGTCAAGCAACGATTCTGGTGGCCTCTCATGGCTCGTGACATTCACAATTTTGTTTTGGCTTGCTCAGTTTGTGCCACTGGTAAGACTTCCAATCGACCTCCAGATGGGTTACTCCAACCGCTGCCGGTCCCTTCGAGACCCTGGTCCCATATCGCTCTAGATTTTGTTACCGCCCTCCCACCCTCTCAGGGTCACACGGTAGTTTTGACCGTGGTGGACCGGTTCTCGAAGGCGGCCCATTTCATTCCCTTGCCCAAATTACCCTCAGCCAAGGAGACAGCGGTGATTGTCGTTGACCACGTCTTTCGGTTACATGGCCTCCCGATAGACGTGGTTTCTGACAGGGGACCCCAGTTTGTGTCCAAATTTTGGCGAGAATTTTGTAAGCTTCTGGGGGCGACTGTCAGTTTGTCCTCTGGGTTCCATCCCCAGAGCAATGGCCAAACTGAGAGAGCCAACCAGGATTTGGAAAGAACGTTACGATGTTTAGTTTCCAAGAATCCTTCCTCGTGGAGTCAACAACTTTCTATGGTGGAGTACGCCCACAACACATTGCCAGTGTCATCTACGGGCCTATCTCCATTTGAGTGTAGCGTAGGGTACCAGCCACCAATTTTTCCTAGTCTGGAATCCGAAGTTGCGGTCCCCTCCGCTCACGCCTTCGTCCAGAGGTGTCACCGCACGTGGACTAGAGCCCGTGAGACTCTACTCCAGGTGGGGTTGCGCACCAAGGCCAAAGCCGATCGCCACCGGTCTAGGCCTCCCGTATACGTCGCTGGTCAAAAAGTGTGGCTTTCTACCAAGAACATTCCTCTTCGTTCCGTGTCTAATAAACTTGCTCCCAAATTCATTGGCCCGTTTACTGTCACCAAGATCATTAGTCCGGTTGCAGTCCGCCTCAACCTACCTCCAGCGTACAGGAGGATTCACCCCGTCTTTCATGTATCCAAAATTAAACCCGTATTTCATTCTCGTATTAATCCGCCAGTCCCAGTTCCTCCCCCGCCGCGACTCGTAGATGGGGAACCCACTTATTCGGTCAATCGTGTGCTGGACTCAAGGCGGAGGGGACGCGGATTTCAGTACTTGGTGGACTGGGAAGGTTACGGTCCAGAGGAGAGAAGTTGGGTACCTGCCAGAGACATTCTGGATCACTCCCTTATCGATGATTACAATCGGCAGGTAAGGGGGCCTGGGAACACCAGGAGGTGTTCCTAGGGAGGGGGGTACTGTCACGGTTCATAGATCCAATGTCTCTCTCTCGTCTCGTGCTTTGTTTGTTTACATGTGTGTGAGCGCGTGAGTGGGTGTGTCCGGCTTGTTATCACTGATCAGCGATCCAGCTGCAATCACTCATCATCAGCTGCAGCCCATCTCATCACAATATATAAACTCACCACTTTCTCATCTCCCCTGTCAGATCGTTGTATGAAGTGCTTGTGTTGTGTCTGATCCCGTTCCCGTTCCTGTTCATCGTCTCCGTCCTGAGTTCCTGTGTTCCGGTCACCGTCTTGTGGATTCGTTTGATGTCAGGATTTTGTCGCCACTTCAGAGCACCCTGCACTTCTGTCTTCACCGTGTCTGGCCATCGAAGTCCCTGCGCCACAGCCTGCATCATCTTGGACTTTCACTATCATCATCATCAACATTATTTCATTCTAAATAAAGGAGTGTTTACTTGCAAATTGTTTCCTCGTTTCTGTCGTAACACACACTTCCAGATACATATGCACGCACACACATACATAGAAGCCCGAAGAAGCGCAGAGGATGGAAAGGACGCAAGAATGCCCATTTATGGGAAACAGCAGTGTCACCAAAAACCCCCTCAGAGTCAATAGACGGCTAATGTCGCAAGACCCTGTCATGAGACTTAGTTCCTCTGGAAAAACCCAAGAAACTGCATAGGAACAATGTAACCAAAATCCATATAAATATAACTGCTTTCTGACTGCTGATTGCTGCATTTTTGATTTTGATGTCGATTGCATCCCTAGAGAGAAATTAAAATCTCTTCTAGTTTAATTCTAGCTGAATTTCTTTTGGTTTGAACTGCTCTGCTGTATTACTGTAACTTGGAAAACCTCGGATGAGAACAAGTTGATATTTACTCCTAACTGCTTGAACTGCTTACAAGGTAATTAGTCTTTGTAATATTCACTCATACAGGACTGCCCTGTTGAGATTGAATAAGCTGAAGTTTTATATTCTGTAACATTTTCTTTTGATTTGCTACAAGTATTAATTTTTGTATAATCAGTGTTTTAATCTTTTGTATAAATAAATTTTTATTTCTAAAGACAATCACTGTTAAGTCTTACTTTAGCTGCTAAAACAGTTCTAATAGCAAAGGACAGAGCAATTCTATTAATCCTTCTTATAACTGAAGATAACAAGGGTACCAAGAGCGATTCTGCTGGAAGGTAAGCATGAATTTAATTCATATGTCTAGTTAAAATGATTGTTGTTGTTTTCCTGGGAGTGTAGGGACTATACCTAGATTTACTGGTATAAATTAAACAAGCTAGAGAGGGAATAGTACTTATTCTGACCTGACAGCAAAAGACCACCTTGACACATTGAAACTAGGGGTTATTCAGGAAAGTGAGTGTAATACCAGAACTCACCACATGGGGGCTCGTCCGGGATTGGGACAATTTATAATTGCCCAATAAAACCCAAAAGAACCTAGGGGAACAATAGTTTTCAAAAACTAAGACAACGGCTAAATCCGAGTGCTAAGCAAAGTCTCCATAGTGCTTTGAGGAAGTTACAGTAACAGTTATTTCCTCCTAACCTTATCCTGTCTTGGGGACGCTTGAGATAAAGTTTAGGTTAGGCACGACAGAGGTAACAGGAGATCTCGAGGCAGCGCTGTAGGACCAAAGAGTACCTAAACTAGAAACCTCATATAAAGAGATAGTTACCAAATAGAGTCCCAGAGGAGTGTACAGATTCACACAGTCATGGAAAAAATAACCAAAATTACTTTGCTATCACAAGATGAGCTAAATAAAAGATTAAAGGATGCAGGGCAAGTAGGCAATGAGGAACTACTTGCTATTGATGACAGTCTATTTACTTCTAATGAAGCTGGATTAAGAAAGTTAGTCCAAGTAGTAGGCCATAAAAGTCGTAGTAAAAAGGTTACTGTTGAAATTGGGGACAGTGATATTACAGTACCAATAGTTAAAGGAACTGATATAAGGGTAACTAGGAACGGTGTTCCCGATCCTGATGCTTTGATCGCAGCTGACTCCCCTACGCTTTCAGAACATACTGATAGGGAGGGAGCGGCTGGAAGTGACTACACTTTTTTTTTTTTAAAAAAAGAAAAATGGAGCGCAACTGGAAGAAAACAAAACTAGAGGTATTTCGCATTTCATGGAAAGAGAGCTCAATTACTTACAGAGAGGCTTTAAAAGCTGCTAGATCTGCTTATTTTTCAACCCTATTAGAAGAAAATAAACATAATCCTAGGTATTTATTTGAAACGGTGGCTAAACTAACGAAAAATAAAGCTTCAAGCACCGAAGTTTCCAAGCAACACAGCAGTAATGACTTTATGAACTTCTTCACTTATAAGATTGATAATATCAGGGACAAAATTATAACTATGCAACCGTCTACTACAGTATCGCATCAGGCAGTGCATTGTAGTCTCCCTGAGGAAAAATTTGATTCATTTGTTGCTATAGGAGAGGAAGAATTTACTAAACTCATTAAATCATCTAAATCTACAACATGTATGTTAGACCCTATACCGACTAAGCTACTGAAAGAAATACTTCCAGAGGTCATAGATCCTCTTCTTAATATCATTAATTCGTCTTTGTCTCTAGGATACGTACCAAAAAACTTTAAACTGGCTTTGATTAAACCGCTTGTTAAAAAAACGCAACTTGATCCTTCAGAATTAGTCAATTACAGGCCGATCTCGAATCTACCTTTTCTGTCAAAGATATTAGAAAAGGCAGTATCCTCACAACTGTGTTCCTTTCTTGAAAGAAATGATATATGCGAGGATTTCCAGTCCGGATTCAGACCGTACCATAGTACCGAAACAGCTCTCGTTAGAGTCACAAATGATTTGCTCTTATCATCCGATCGTGGTTGTATCTCTCTATTAGTGTTACTCGATCTTAGTGCTGCATTTGACACCATCGACCACAACGTTCTTTTAAATAGATTAGAACATTATGTTGGCATTACGGGAAATGCACTAGCATGGTTTAAATCATATTTATCTGACCGTTATCAGTTTGTAGCAGTAAATGATGAGATGTCTCATCGATCACAAGTTCAGTATGGCTTACCACAAGGCTCAGTACTAGGACCACTGCTGTTCACTCTGTACATGCTACCCTTAGGAGATATCATTAGGAAACATGGCATTAGCTTTCACTGTTATGCCGATGATACTCAGCTCTATATTTCTTCAAACCTAACGAAACTTATCAATTCACAAAATTAACGGAATGCATAGCGGATATAAAAAATTGGATGACTTGTAATTTCCTACTTCTAAATTCTGAAAAAACAGAGTTTCTAATTATTGGACAAAAAACTTCCTCACGTAATAACCTAGAATACTGTCTAACACTTGATGGCTGCTCTGTTAAGTCTTCGTCGTCGGTTAGGAACCTGGGTGTGCTCTTTGATACCAATCTTTCATTTGAAAGTCACGTGTCTAGTATCTGTAAAACTGCATTTTTCCATCTTAAAAATATATCTAAATTACGTCATATGCTCTCATTGACAAATGCGGAACAATTAGTTCATGCGTTCATGACCTCAAGGCTAGATTATTGTAATGCTCTACTGGGTGGTTGCCCTGCACGCTTAATAAACAAACTACAGCTAGTCCAAAACGCTGCAGCTCGAGTTCTTACCAGAACCAGGAAGTATGACCATATTAGCCCAGTTCTGTCAAAACTGCATTGGCTCCCTATTAAACATCGCATAAATTTTAAAATATTGCTGATTACTTACAAAGCACTGAATGGTTTAGCTCCGCAGTACTTGAGCGAGCTCTTAACGCATTATAGTCCATCACGTCTATTACGATCTCAAAATTCCGGCCAGTTGATTATACCTAGAATATCAAAATCCACTGCTGGCGGTAGATCCTTTTCCTATTTAGCACCAAAACTCTGGAACAGTCTTCCTACCATTGTCCGGGAAGCAGACACACTCTGTCAGTTCAAAGCCAGATTAAAGACACATCTCTTTGACCTAGCTTTCACATAATACATTATAGACTTCTATAATTTAATGTTATGCTGCATAGATTAGGTCAGCCGGAACCGGGAACACTTCCCAAAAATCCTGATGTACTCGTTACATCATGAGAAGAATGGCATCTACGCTAATTTTAGTGTCTGTGTTTATCCCAAGGTTTTTCCTGCAGCCTGCCGGATCCAGGCCGTATCCAGATCTGACGAAGGACCTTCACCTGGACCGATGACAACGCAGTGCTGAAGTGCCAACTAGTCTCTCCCTATGGAGGATCCCACTACCACTCTACAGATAAGGCGTTGTCGGGAAAATTCGTCTCGCGGTCCTACCCCAAAGCAACAAATAAAATAAAATTCCTTATCAAAATTTATAAGGAAAGACAAGTATTTTGTTTAGGCTTGGCTTGTAGGGAATTCCAAACCTGCGTATATTCTAACGCACATAACTATAGAACCCATTCTAAATGCGCATGTGGCCGCCATCAGCGTTTCTCACAGGTTCGCGTTTAAAGTCTGTGTAGAGAGAATGGTGTCGTCTTAGCGGCCCCTAATTTAATAACAAATGATCATTGCGACGGAACCAAATCAATTAAAACTAACTTTAGATGGAAATAACTTAACTCTGCTGTAAAGCAGAAACCATCTCTGTTACCTTAAATTATACGCTTATCTCTGTGAAGCTGCTTTGAGACAATCTACATTGTTAAAAGCGCTATATAAATGAAGATGACTTGACTTGACTATGGTCACCTAGGCATAAATTATGATATGACGCCGGTAGACATGGGAGCTATTCCTAAACAAAGAAATGTAATAGCCGGATTCAGTCCTCTGATAACAGGGGAAGAATCTTGGGAAAGAGAAAAAATAGGTTTTAGGCCGTACAAAACCTCTACGGATAAAAAAGACAAGGATAGATACCAAATAAAAACAGACGAAGAGTCTGAGAACAGTTCAAGTTCTGAATATACTGAGGATGAGGAAATACCTCGCAGAAAGAATGTTAATTATAAAAAGTCTAGAAGTCAATCTCGTGAGAGGCGAAGCAGCTCTCACCAGAGAGAACATGATAGACTGGGAGGAAGAACGTTTCTGACATGTCCGGGTCTCATTTTTGCTCCCAGAGATTCACAGTTATCAGCTGTAAAGGGAACAAACCAGAAAATATTAAAACTGGCTTGTGGTCCTACCCCTGATGAGATCCTGGATATGCCTGGAACGAGTTCCAAAGCAAAAATAGATATGCTTGCAGAGCAGCTAGATTGCATGCAGAAATCGTTGTGTTACTTGTTATTAGGCGATCAGAAAAAGGAAAAACAGGAACCAACAATTAATGATGTGTGGAAACTCAGAGAGGCCACACATCAAGAAGCGCCTCCTAATAAAGGAAAAGCGCCTAGAAAACAACAAAAATTAACTCAGAGTGATAACTTAAATGAAAGAGATAACAAAAAAGCCAGTAAAGAAAAATATGAGCAAAGGGAGATTAAAGAAGAGGAACCTTCTTATTCTCTTTCTGAGTCTGAGAAGTCAGATACTGACACAGAGGGGGAGAGTGACAATAAGGAAGTGCCCTCTCTGATTAGCAAACAAATAGATCTGTCTCTCGTGGCAGCTGTTGCACGTCAGGAAAGGGAGAGAAAAGAGAGATCTAAAAAAGAAATAACTCCTAAGCTCAGGCGTGGTCCATCGAGACAGGCCAAAGGTGATGGCATAACTACAATTCAAATGTTGCAGAATATGAGATTCCCCGGAGCAAAGGATGATAAAATGCTGAAAGCAAAAATGGTAGCAGATTTAGGAAAATCAATAAATGCTACAAAAACTCTGATAGAGCAAATGATTAAATTTCATACCGGATTATCTCTAAAGCTAGAAATCCTGAATGCCCATCATTCACACATTATAGGGACTGATGAGGATGAGGAATTTAGAGAAGAAATAGAATCTGTAAAAGCTACAGGTCTGTGGCCTTATATTTCTTATAAAGCCAGCGAAGGCTGGACCGAGCTGGAAATGGTAGCTAAATTGAAGAAACTAGCTCCTGAACTGCCGGGCTGCCAGGTGATAGCAAGCTGGGGATCAGAGACTGATTGGACAGAGCTATCTAAATTTGCTGCTAGATATGACAGGGAGTGTAAAAGAAGAAAGAAGTTGAAAGAAACAAAAGGCCAATTCAAAGGCAGACCAGCAGAGGGGGTTAGAGTCAAGCAGAAGACTGATTTCAAGAAGTTTAATACCAAATCCAGTGAGGGTAATAAAATGAAACTTCAGAGAAATGATTTTTCGAAAAGTATAAATAAGAAACCTAAACCACAGACCGGAAAAGTACAGAATAGAAAGCCGGAAAGAAATAGCAAATATATTGAACCAGAAGAATGGGCAAAAATGACTGAAGAACAGAGAAAAGCCCATATGGAGAAAAGAAAAAACAAAAAAGCAGAACCAAGGACACGCACTGTCAAAACCAATAAGACAGAGAGAGAGAAAAAGCAATAGGATGTAAAAGCTCCAGGAAAAAAAAGTAAGAATGATTGCGGAAAATTGTCTGACAAATATGAATATACTATTGTAGGTGGAATTCCGGCACCACAGAGGCAATACCCACTCAATAAGGCAGCATATTATGAGATAAGAGAAACCATAAATGAATTGTTAAAAAACGGGGTAATTAGCATAGGAGAAAATTGCCCTACTAATTCCCCAATACAAGGCGTGGCCAAGGGGGACGGCTCTTGGCGTCTGGTTTCTAATTATAAAGCCCTCAATAAATTAACGGTACCAGATACCAGGTATTTGATAAATGCACGGGACGCAACAAATGGTCTGAGTGGTGGTAAAATATTATCTAAAATTGACTTAGCTAATGGGTTTTGGTCAATACCATTGGCGAAGGAAAGTCGAGGACGGACCGCCTTTACTTTTGAGGGCAGACAATTCGTCTATAATCGCAATAGCCCAAATGCCTTTCAGTCCGTAATTCTAGATATCCTTGAAGGATTGCCGATTACGATTTACATTGATGATGTACTGATTGCCACGCAAACGGTGGACGA
This sequence comes from Scardinius erythrophthalmus, assembly GCF_964197995.2. Lineage (NCBI taxonomy): Eukaryota > Metazoa > Chordata > Actinopteri > Cypriniformes > Leuciscidae > Scardinius > Scardinius erythrophthalmus. The sequence goes on along the minus strand of NW_028296522.1, from coordinate 308,284 downwards.
ACACATGAAGGTACTGTCGGAAACCATTAAGCGGTTAGCAGATGCCGGTTTCTCTTGAATTTGAAAAAAATTGGAATTAGGGAAAGAAAAAGTTGATTTCCTAGGGTTTGAAATATCAGGGGAAGACAGAGGTATCGCTAAATCAACTCAGGAAAAATTATTAGAATTGAAAAATAAAAAGATAACGAGTTTAAAGGAATTACAAAGTTTGCTAGGACGACTAAATTTTGTAAGAGATTTAATACCAGGTTACAGTGCTAAAGCAAAAATGCTGTATAAAGCCACTTCAGGAGGAGATTTTGAATGGGATGACAAACTAGAAAAAATCAAATGTGAAATAATAGAAATGGCTTTAAATTCTGGAAGAATTGTCAGAAGAGATCCTGATAAAAACCTGATAGTCAAAATAGACAACACACCTAAGGAAATGGAGGTTGTACTTTATAATGAAGGCAATACTAAAAGTCCAGTGATGTTTATCTCTCATGAAAAACCAGCTACTCAAAGACAACAAGAAAATTTGTCTGCAGTAGATATATTAGCCACAGTAGCGAGAAATTTGCTAATTATTAAATCGTTGGCTGCAGAAAAATCTATTATAGTCATTGCAAAAAGTGAAGGGATTGAATTATTAGCCAGGGAAGCAAAGAATTTAGTGAATGAGAATAAGCGTGTTCACACTTTTACCTGGTCTAAATGGACTAAATTAATCAGTGACAACCAGATAGAATTTAGACATGAAAAAGCTCCTAAAAAGGAGAAAAAGACTATAATAAACCCGGCACATTTGTGCTACTTTACTGACGGAAGTTCTGAAAAAGGACAAACGTGGTGGGGTTTTCTGGTTAAGCTGAGGGGTAAAATTGTTCACAAAGAAAAAGGAAGATTAGAGGATGACAAAAGTGCACAAGAAGCTGAAGTCACTGCAGTGGCAAAGGCTCTAATTCATATGAGGGAACATAATCATAAGAATTATTTGTTAGTATCAGACAGTGAATATGTTTATCTCGGATTGACTGAACACCTAGATAGGTGGGAGCAAAATAATTTTTATAATGCTAAAGGCAAACCTTTAGCACAGGCGGAACTGTGGAAAAGCATAAGTGAAAATTATAAGGTTATGAAACCGAAAGTATTGCATCAGTCCAGTCACACGGTTCAGACAACGCCTGCGGCAGTTGGAAACAAGGAAATTGATCAATACATACGCGTACGTGCGATTACCAAGCAGAGTGAAGGGAACTTGCTGCAGAAACTGCACGATGAGCTGTTTCACCCTTCAACGACGTATCTTGCGAAATACTGTCAGCAGATGGGCCTACATATCCAGAACTTGAAAACTAACTACCAGAAAATCAAGCTTAATTGTCCTGATTGTAGGAAAGTGATGACCAGTATTTATCATGATTTTGGAAAAATCAAAACTGATAAAGAGAACGTTGAAATAAGCACCGACTTTGCTGGGCCTCTTTACCCGGGCACTAAAAAGAAGAACGTTTATTTCTTAATTATTGTGGATAACTGTTCTAACTTTACACAGATTTATCCGTGTCAGCAGGCAACAAGTGCGGTCGTTGTTAATAGCCTTAAGGAGTGAATAAGATACCGAGGCGTTCCCGAAAATCTGAGAGGGGACAATGCACATAATTTGACTGGCCATGAAGTAGAGAATTTCTGCAAAGAGCAGGGTATTACTTTAATTAAGGCAGTTCGTTATCAGCCAGCATCAAATGGGATCGCCGAACGGGCTATAAAGTCGGCAAAGGAGTGGTTTGTCAAGAATCAGGGTCTAGGTGAGTGGGACACTTTAATTAATGAATGCACCCATTTCCTTAATTATAGGGTCTCGAAGACCAATAGAACTTGTGAGCCAGCCGACACAAGCAAAAACCCATTCACGGTAGGAGATAAATTATTTATCTTATTAAAACAAAAACAGGGGCGGTTTCGTAGCAAAACAGGGACTGAAGATAGAGTAGTTGGATTGACATCAAATACTACTGTTAGATTAGAAGCTAACGGGATTTGGTCAATTAGACATCTTGTGAAGAGCAAAGATTGATTTGGGAAAACATGAGTGACGTGTACAGACCAAAAGTACGGTTCCAGTCTGACACTAAGTGTCCAGTAGATGGCACTGTTGTAGTGTGTAAAGACTTTAGTGATTCTTTCTTAGTGAAGATATGGCACAAGGATTGTAAAGCAGGAACTGCAACAATCCGAAGGAAACCTACTGACTGTGTGATCTGTGGCAAACAAGATATTTGCCGAATCGTTTGGGAAGGACCGAGAGAGGTCAGAGAAAGTCAGTACTGGCTTAGGAGCCAACTGACAATAGTACCTAAGTGGTATTGTTCGGACAGGACAATTGACAGGTCAATTGGATCATGTTCTGTTGGAGACGTAAGCGTTTGTGGATTATGCCGGTTGTCCAGACAACGTTGGTCTGTCTGGCAATATGAATTAACCACAGGGAACTGTGGATGTAAAGCTTGCATAGACTGTAAGATAAAATACAGTCTTAGAGGTCAGGAGTGTAAATGTACACTAGACGATCAAGGACAGCTGAATAAATGTCCTAGATGTAAGCTGATGATGAGAAAACGATGGTTAAAGATTACAAGTTTAAAGAAATTTGGCAGTCTAGAAAAACTGAAATGAGTCTAGGCTGCTTAATTGATGATAAAATTATGAATACATGGAATGTGAATCCCTTGGCTTTGGTCTGTAATACTGAGAAAGCCTTCCTATGGGAAAGGCTGTTGAATTCAGGTGGCCCAATCCCATTGGATTCTGATCCATTTTTGAAAGACAGTGCTTTGGATAAAACGCTGTCAAGGGATACTGATCTAAACCTTTGGAAAAAGGTTGTGAGGGATCCATTTTATGACAATGGTTGTTCAATTCAGTTTAAAGAGGAAGGAATGTATAAAGAATTGAATGTGCATGACTTACTTGTTGAATTGATGACCAAAATGTCATTTCAGGAGGAATTTCCAATATACATGCCTAGAGAATATAGTCATTATGTTAGGGAAACCTCATTGACTGTCAGAGCAAGGTCACAACAGACCTTCCTAGGGACAGAAAGAATTAAAGTTAAGCTAGATTCACAGAGGGCTAGTGAATTATGGCAGGTGAAAGTTTTTCTCACCACCACCTCAGATTACCTAGGCAAATCGATAGAGGGGGTCAAAGTGGAAAGGATGATCATCAAAAAACCTAATAAACTAAGCAGAATGGCCTTATGGTTAAAAGGACAGATAGGGAAAGCTTAGGATGTTTTTTTGTGCATCTATATCTTTTGTGTTTTCCAGCAGCAGAATGGTGAAACAAGGAAGTGGACGTAAAGGGAAGTATCAGAATTTGCTTCATGTTCGAAGTGAAGTAGGACTGTTCCTGTTGGCCCTACAGATGGTACTGGTAATACGTCTCCTTATAGTTGGTTTTGGAATCACGGTAGAAAATCAGACAACTGAGGTTGGAGTAGCCTCCTGTTCTGTTGCTGAGAAAGTTGTGCAGAAAATATGTTACAATCAAACAGTGAAGTTTGATGGTACTAAATATAGACCAAACATGATAAAAAATATGTTTAAAGGATTTATACAAGATATAGATAAATCATTCTGGAATTGCACAGGTACTAAACGTATTAGTGCAACAAAGGTGCCTAGTATTTATGGAAACAAGATTGTTAATAATAAAACTAGGTTGAGATGGAATACCTTAAAAGGATATAATCAGACGCACGTCAAATTACAGGGCCTTAAGTATAATCTTTCAGATGTATTTAATTTGACGTCTACTATGGTCATATATCGCTTTTGGAATACTCCATTACTACAGATCTCAAAAGAGGAGGATTGGGATTGTTTAACTAAACAAATTGTACCAATTGTAAAGAGATCTTGGCTGGGTAAGGATAGTTCTAAAAAATCAATTGCCCTATCAATAGATGATAAAAGAAAGAGCAGAAGGCGGAGTGGAAGATCTGCCTCGTCAGGCTCGAAATATATAATTAGTAAGAATACATGGGATAATATGGATAACCGGAACCCAGTACAACACGCTTATTGGCCAAAAAGCTTGAACCCATATGTATTGATTGTAGGTAGGCTATTTATAAAAATAAACCTAAACCAGCTTATGTAGAATTGGAATGGGTGATATGTGAAAAACTGATTATGCCAATTGAAATGTGTGAAACTCACAAGAAATGTCCGTTTCTAAAGAAAAATAAATTTCTAAATGATATACCTGAGAATCAGTTATGGTATGACATTGACAAACATTGTATGTCTGCTTATGAAACAACATCTGCATGGGTGTGTTACTTGAATGATACCACGATTTGGAACGATAAAATTTTCGAGAGGCATGGTATTAACATTATTAAGCTATGGCATAAATGGATGGGATTACAAGATCCAGATAATGACATGGGCTGCGTTCGAAACCGCATACTTCCCTACTATTTAGTATGGGAAAAAGAGTAGGCGAGCGAAAAAGTATGTATGAATCCAAAAGAGTAGGGTAAGAGTACCTGGGTGACGTACTAATTATCGCGAGATTCGGACTTAAGTGCGTTCGAATATGCCTACTTTCCTACTATATAGTAGGCGAAAACAGTACGTGAAGGAAGCAGTACGTTCGAAACATCAGTATTCATAAAAGAGTAGGCGAGAAGTTCCCGGATGGCTTACTCGCTTCCGCCCAGATTTTTGAGTGCTCAACGATGGATACTCTTCTATCCCAGGAGGCCACGCGAGAGGATACGTCATAAAAAAGAAGAAGAAGGATAGGTCATACTCGAACGTGACGGAAAGGATGACGGACGAGACTGTTTTCAAATGTGAGTATTACAAATCAAATGATCGCATGTGTTGAACTACTGTACAATAAACTGTTGAATTGTTGAAGATGTAAAGACGCTATATTTGTGATTTTGCTGTAAATCACATTTTATTATGTAGCTAACAGAGAAGCTCCAGTAAGGACACATACGTCTCCAAAGTGGATTTGCATACATTTTAAACCGTATACATCTTAAATACAATTACTAAATGTCTATTTAATATCTGGCAAGAAAATCTTCTATAAGAATTGCAGATTACTACGTCTAATATAGATATGAAATAGGCATCTGAGTGATGTATGTGTGCTATTATGTAGAACAAATCTATAAAGTAACTAAACATAAGTTATCTATTTTATTTGTCCATTAGTACTGTTGATAAATTAAGGAACATTTATGTAGGATAAAAAGTTAAAACAACCTCAACATGTAAATGTAGTGTTGAGCTCATAAATCACAGAGGTAACGTGAGTCTGGTCTGGATGTTACAGGGACAGATGAACAGATGTGTGTTTATCCGGTGGAGAGTGGCTCATGAAGCTGAATGCTACAATCAAAGGCTCTGTGACATTACAGAAATGAATACAACAACTATTTAAATATTAAGTTGTAGTTTATTTTAATTATTGTAGTTTCAAACAGAGCTATTACAGCACTTTTCTGATTCTTGATTTCTGTGCATTTGCTGCACAGCTTTTGTGGTGGAGCAGGACCTGCAAGGAAAGATGATGTGGCGGCATTTGTGGAAAAAAAGCTCTATTGCCTCAGATTGTGAAGCACAACACATCACGCAACAACCTCCGGCACGAAGGCACGGCTCACCTCTGGCGGTCAGCTGATTCATCAGAGCCGCAGAATGGGAACCGCTGTGTTGAGATGGCAGAAGGATGTGGTTCAGCGCCTGTAGCCTACATACATACATGATTGACTGTAGTTTTAATAAAGCTTTGTTTCATGTGTTGACTTGTATATGCATTTGTTTATTGTGTGATGGTGACTTTGATTCATTCTTTTACTAATTTATTAATATTTCTCATTGTTGTCAGTAAATAAAATACAATTAATTAATGCTTTATTTATTGTTTGAATGAAAATGTAGATGTTCACTATATACACATCTAGAGTGTATTCATGCATAGCTATTTCAAATGACATACATTACATTTTGTTTGTTTTATTGAATTATATAATTTACAGTAAAAAGTAATATAATTAATTGATCAGCATTTATCGTTGTTATTATTGTATGTTTTGGGGCTGGAATAGCAATGCAATTCATTCTGGGGTAATATTAATTTTTAATAATGATACTTAAATTTTTCGAGTATAAAATCAACAGTTTTCTCCAAAGGTGAATCTCCCTTTGTGCAGACATTACAAACGCTGAGGAAAACCGTTCTAGGTAGGGCTGTCGAGTTACTGATGTTATGAGGTATATCATGTAGGCTATGTATGTATATATATATATATATATATATCAATCATGGGTTTGCAAACATATTATGATATTTTATACACAGGAAAAAACCTATAAGGTTGAATATCAATATTTATTTTCTTAAATAATTAATTATATAATACATTTAAAAAAAAAAGCATTTTCTGTTATTTATAGGCCTGAGGGATGAAACGAGAGTTAAATTTAACAAGAAAAAGAGGAAAACAAAGCAGTAAGCCACTTTTGCTTATGGATGAAAATGTTTGGATATAAAATAAAGAAATTAACAACATATTCAAGAGATGACAATTTTGGGATTTCGTAATAAAAATAAATATCGTTAAGGATAAAACGGTGGGTCACATTAGTAGGGTTAAATATAAGAACTTAAATCAACCCTAAATGTACTCACAAAATAAATGGGAAGCAGTTTTTTCAAAAAGACCACAAAATGAGCAAGTTTAATCAATATCATGATATTTACAGACAGATTAATTAAGCGTGTCGTTCAAATCTTTTAAGTTGTTGCGCTTGTGATAACGCGTCGTAGGTCACATGATAACGTCAACATGGCAGATGTCCGGTTCTCATTCATACTCAACGAGATCTGGCTATAAAGTATCTACTCTTTTAGCGCTCGTTAAGTAAGTACTCATTGAAATTAAGTACCTACTCATTGAGTATGCGGTTTCGAACGCAGCCATGGTGAAAGCAGAGAGTACACGTAAAACATGGACCATCAATGACACCTTGTGGGCAAACGGGGTAGGAGGAAGTAGACTTCATCCTATCACCTTAAATTATGCAGCCAGGCCAGGTTTGTCTCTAGAACTGGCGAATCATTCAGGTATTATGGATTATATTTTAAATAATATAACTGAACAGCGATATAGATCGGCTATTGTTCTGTATTGTATGGGCTGGTCTAGTTTTCTGCGCGTAACTCATACTAATCAGGGCATCTGGAACAACCATAGTGATGCAAGTAATAAAGGGACTTTGCGGTGGATTGGTCAATCAATTTTTTTATACAGAATGTGGGACGTGTTTCCAGTTGCGATGGGACTGGATAAGACCAGCAATCGTACGTTGACGTGGAGATCATTTAATACGCGTAAAGCTGATGATAACATATTCCCAATAACGATTTCATTTAGGCATAATAAAACTGTGGGACTAAATAGTCACACTTTGGCTCATGGATTTTGGAGTACCAAATATTATATACCAATGATGAAGCCATCGGAATTGAAATATGGTAAATATAAGGTACTGATGGCCTCGTCGAAATTCGATGTTAAAGCATCTAAACCGTTCTCACGAAACAGCCTGCGGCCGGAGAACTTTGATAATGATCAAGAAAAGATTAGGTCAAGTTCGTGGAATTTTGGTTTGGGCAGGTTTGTAATTAGACGAAATGAGGACGTTAAATATTTATGGATCCCAGGGACGGAGCAGTATTGTAGCTCTGACATGTTTGATTCTTGGAAGGTCAAAACGCCGGGAACAAGATTTAGTCCAAACATATCTTGGATGCATGAGGAAGAACATGTATTTTGTAGTTTTAAAAATCTAATGAGAATAGGAGCTGGACAGGATGGTGGTGCTAAAGCGTGGTACGATATTAGTTCTATCACTAGCGCGGCTCCATTGATGATGATTGCGCAGAATCAAGTCATGAAAAAATTAGCTTTTGCCAGACTGGTTAATAGTCAATCCGAATTAAAAGGATTCTTTTACCCAATTGACGATTATATTGAAGGATTTTCTATTGGTCCTTCTTGGTTATTTGCGGCGGACATATCTGCACAATTAATTAAACCGAATACGGGGGATATTTTTACGGTTTATTGGAAGGTGCAGAAAAAAGCTATTTTATGGGTGGTCAGAGGTGTCAAGTAACGAAGTACAAATACTTCGTTACATTACTTAAGTAGAAATTTGGGGTATCTATACTTTACTGGAGTAATTATTTTTCAGACGACTTTTTACTTCTACTCCGTACATTTTGACGCAATTATCTGTAGGCTACTTTCTACTCCTTACATTTTAAAAATAGCCTCGTTACTCCTATATAATTTCGGCTTGTCGTCGTAATGGCCAATTACACAAACGGTTTAGTCACCTGACTCCCGCCTCCTGAATACACATCGCTAAACTCAGGGCCGTTTCTAGCCTTTTTGGCACCCTAGGCAAGATTCCTATTGACCCCCCCCTCCCTCCCTCCCTCCACTATCCTTCTAGGGGGGTTCGGGGGCATGCTCCCCCGCAAGAAAATTTTGTACATTTTAAGGTTAAATTAATGCATCAATCTGGTACTTTGAGAGCTAAAATTTAAGAGCTTCAACCCATGAACTGTGCACATTGAACAAAGAAAAACCATTGACTTGTACCTGGACACTAAAGAGGGCTCAAACATCTCATTAGTTATCATGATATAGAGTCTCAGTCTACATTACATTATCACTGGTGTTTATGATTTATATAAGTATTCCTATGACGTAAAATCCATATAGCTAATCATATGTAGGCTACTTTATAAATTAAAATGAATATTTCAAAAGTATAATTTACATTACACTATAGTATCGGAAAATTACAATACTTTTGTCCTCGTAATTTCTTCACTTGCAAGAAATAAACCCTTGAGCTTTTATTTTGGAGAAAAACACCAGATCACCATGCTGATCGCATGAGCAAAGTGCGCACTTTTCTTTAAATCATGCAGCACAAACAGAATGTCTAGGCTACTTAATTAAAGTCTTGTGCTGTTTTATAAAGGCACAAAGCCTTTTGATTTCGATTTTAATTCATTGACAAAATATAACGCTAGAGACCTTTATGTTAGGCTATAAATTTTACATCTCAAGTGTTGGGGAAAGGGAGAAGAGCGATTTCGGCAAAAGGCGGATTCGAACTCAGGTCGAACGCATCCAAAGCTACTTTCAAGCACCTCACGCCTTACGACCTATGCCACTGTAGATATATAGTAGTGGGCGTATTTTTGCTAAAAAAGACAGGCACTTAGTGCAAATATACGCTCCATTGTCGGAAATGTAAAGAAAGAAGGATTTTTCTTCCACTCACTTGGGCAAAAATCTTTTGGTGTGGTGGGGGCTCTCAATGGCGCCCCCCAGCTGTTTGCGCCCTAGGCGACCGCCTAGTTTGCCTATGCCTAGAAACGGCCCTGGCTAAACTGATTGGCGTTGTGGTGTCTTTCTGACTTGTGAGAGGCTGTAGTCACATTTGTTTGTGCGCAGCGCCAAAAGTCCTCCGAAGGAAACTTAGATCGCGTCAAATATCGATTCAGAGAGAGAGAGAGAGAGAGAGAGAGAGAGAGAGAGAGAGAGAGAGAGAGAGAGAGAGACCTCTGTGGGTGGTAGATAACGTAACAGGATTTGCGGTTTCTATGGGTGGTAGATAACGTAACAGGATTTGCGGTTTCTATTTGGGACCTAATAATAGAATATTGGTACTACATAAAGATCGTTATTATAATTTTAACAATTATAGTTGCAATAATTGTAACATTGGTTTTGATTATTAAATCAACGAAAATGGGGCTGGTGTGCCGGAAACTTTCGAAAGTGTCTGGTTCAGCAGAAACCAGTGAGGAGCAGGAAATGGCAAGTGAGCAGGACCCGGAGGGGTGACCTATTATAGTGAGAGGGGCTATAAGGAGGTCTGAGGGAATGACAAGGTTACAGAATTTTAACCGGTCGCATGTCAGAACAAATAGTCTTGATGTGTTTAAGCCTGACCTTATATAATGTACTTAATGCTTTTTCGTTAGTGTTAATTTTAATATCCCAATTACTCAGGAGTTCTCGATTTATTAAAATTTTCGGCTTCAAGGGCATTGTGGCAGTTATGATTTTTGCCGTTGCCATAGCTGTGTATAATTTAACGCAGTGCTATATTAAAATGATTTGGCTTAAATATGTAGGTTTGGGACTGGCATGCCTTGCCTACATATTTTTGATCATTATTAGCTATAGACGAAATACAGTTTTAAGACCACTGGTGATTAAGCTAGCAATAATTTATTTGTTAGTTTTAATGATGTCGGGGAGTTCGAAATTCGCGAACGAACCAAAGTTATTTTTTCTGGGTTGGAATAAATGATTATTCGTTTATGTTTGAATTTTTAGACAGATGTAGAATAAGTTCGTTATTTTAGACCATGTAATGTTTAAGGAGATTTATTTTCTTTTATTAAACCATTCATTAATTGGGGAGATTTATTTTCTTTTATTAAACCATTGATTAATTGTATGTATGTTCAATGGTGTGGGAAAAATTACATTTACATCTGAGCTTATTTTGTTTTACTCTCTTGTTTTATTTGCTTTCGTTTAATTTTTGTTTAAATTGGCGAACTGTACAAACAAGTTATGAACGATCATAGTTCTGAAGAAATTGCCAATCTGTGCTTTTTGAATAATTTCAGATGATTTCTGATTTTTTGATTATTTGATTTGTTCATTGATGTTTATTTTCGTTTATTTCAAATGGGAATAAGAAGCTAAACTTCACGAGATATTAATTACGTGTGGGAAATATATAGCGACTGTGTTTATTCCCTGATTTGATCAGTTTTGGGGTTTGTGTTCCTGGATGAAGTAACTAAAAGTTGATTTGTTATTGTTTTATTTTGTGTTATTGTAATAGGGTCCGGATGAACGGAGAAGCGCCAACAATCATGGGATGTATAAGATGTGTGATGACTGTTTAGAGTTTAAATGTTATCCACTGAAAATTGAAGCATACAAACGGGGTTGCTTTGAGTTTCGAAATTTCTGTCAATCATGTATAATATCCAAGGGTTATTTCATGGCCGAAATGAAGACTTTTACCTTTTATGATCGCGGGGCTGATTTTACGGGTCCAGGCTGCACTCATTACTTGACCTATGATGCAATGAGATTTATCATTGCGATGAAATGGCTGATCATCGAGTTAGATGAAGCAATTGAATTACTAATTGGGAACAGGGAACGTGTGACCAAGACTACGTGCTGTGTTGACATTCAAACATACCTTTGGCGAAATAAGGTTGTCTCGGGGTTCTGTACTAAACAGGTGCGCTTTGATGGGCGTATCACTTACTCTATTGTCGTTGATCCATTAGATCTGCTTGCGGCGCCTGACACAAGCCCGGTGGGAGCTGTGTTGGACGAGAGCTTGGCGGACAGTGGTTCCGAGCTGGCTCTGTACCCAGAGGATCTGGTGAAATTGGATCAAGCCCCGAGACATCGGGACTTATTCAGGTGGAAACCTGTGTCCCAGCGGTGGTTCCGCAGGAGCATGGCGAGTTTGTTGACTCAGCACGGGAGAGTGACGATGGGATTCTTCCATCGGGAAAATGAGTTAACATATAGGTTCCATGAGTGCTGTCTCGACTTCATATTTCCAACGCAATTTGTTTTTAAGGTTAAAATTTATGAACTGGATATGATTTACCCAAGGAGTTTTGATAGAAATGACAGAATGATTATGAATGGAAGTGTTATTGCACGTTCGAGAGGGGGCGTGGCAGGATTTGTGAATTTTAACAGGTATTGCGAACCTACAAACACACTTCCAGATACATATGCACGCACACACATACATAGAAGCCCGAAGAAGCGCAGAGGATGGAAAGGACGCAAGAATGCCCATTTATGGGAAACAGCAGTGTCACCAAAAACCCCCTCAGAGTCAATAGACAGCTAATGTCGCAAGACCCTGTCATGAGACTTAGTTCCTCTGGAAAAACCCAAGAAACTGCATAGGAACAATGTAACCGAGTTCCATATAAATATAACTGCTTTCTGACTGCTGATTGCTGCATTTTTTATTTTGATGTCGATTGCATCCCTAGAGAGAAATTAAAATCTCTTCTAGTTTAATTCTAGCTGAATTTCTTTTGGTTTGAACTGCTATGCTGTATTAACTTGGAAAACCTCGGATGAGAACAAGTTGATATTTACTCCTAACTGCTTGAACTGCTTACAAGGTAATTAGTCTTTGTAATATTCACTCATACAGGACTGCCCTGTTGAGATTGAATAAGCTGAAGTTTTATATTCTGTAACATTTTCTTTTGATTTGCTACAAGTATTAATTTTTGTATAATCAGTGTTTTAATCTTTTGTATAAATAATTTTTTATTTCTAAAGACAATCACTGTTAAGTCTTACTTCAGCTGCTAAACCCAGCTAACAAAAAAAGGTCCCCAGAACGTCCCCTAAATGGCCTGTGCGAACGTCCCCCCGAACGTCCCCATGTGGAGTCCGCTTGATGTCCCGCGGACGTTTGCGAAGACGTCCTCCGTACGTTCAAGAGGACATTCACAGGACCACCAGCGGCCATTCGGAACGTTTAGGGGACTTTCGCGTTTAGTCCCCTGAATATCATTATATTTTATTTTACTTCTGGCTAACCAAAGAAAACACAAACGTTGTAAGGAACAAAGTAAATGTATTTTATTTGAACAAAGGTGTTGTGCTCTTTCAGTGTAAGTGGGTCATTCCTGGTATGCGGTGACTTTCCTGTCCCAATGATTTATTTACTCATATTTTCTCTAAAATGAGTCACATATTTATAATAAATGGCTTAAATTGTAGATTTAAATATTCCTTACCATTTAAACAGAGATAATAGACATTAAAAATACTATTTTGTATTTTACACAATTTTAATTGATGTATGCATTCAATTTTATCATGTCCTCAGTGCACAGTAATCAACTTCTGCAAGAAATGTAAACAATGAAATGACAAAAAACTCAAAATATTTTTAAATTATGTTATTAACTACACTGTAAAAAATTTGCTGTAGTTTTGCAGCTGTTTGCCAGTAACTTACTGTAGATTTAAATTTATGTTATTTACTGGCAACAGTTTGCTCAAAGTTAAATGAACATTAAACATTAACAAGTCTTTGTCTTTAAAGAATAAAATTATAAAATAACAATCTAATGCAAAGCATTCTGGGAACCAGAAATCTTCATCAACCTTTTTCTGTTTTTTTCCTTCAGATTTTGGTTCCCAGAATGCTTTGCATGAGGATGTTATTTTAGTTTTATTCTGTAAAGATAAAGACTTGTTAATGTTTAATGTTCATTTAATTTTGAACAAATTGTTGCCAGTAAATAACATCAATTTAAATCTACAGTAAGTTACTGGCAAGTAGCTGCCAGTAATACTGTAATTTTTACAGATTTTTCTAACAGTGTAGGCTAAACTGCCTCTAATCATACATATAAATCATGTGAAAATATAGGTCTTTTTCTTAAAAAATTCTTCAATTACTGCGTCCCTGAAGTCATCTTCCACCCTGTTAGAATGCACTTTTCTGCCTTCCAAATCCGACTGCAATTTCATTAAAACCATTTTCAAGAAGTGACATCATTTCTTTTTCCCGCTTGAATTCAACTGTACAAACTGAGATAAGCTCCAACTCTCACTCCTAACTTTTTTTGTTGTTTTTGAAATGTTATCCTGCTTGTCTCAACCTTAAAGTTCCACCCTGTTAGGCTACGTTAGTGAGAATGTTTTTCCTATCAAAAAAATGTAAAAACAAATCTGACATAGTTATAAAATTTCTGTTCATCTGTAGAAGGTTAGCTAGCTAAATGTTGATCACTCAAAGAGCTATGACTAACTTAGCTCAGAATTTTCCACCCTGTTAGATTCCACCCTGTTAGATCTATACACCTAACAGGGTGGAATGTGAAACTAACAGGGTGGAAATTCTAATGGGATTTTGTATATGTTTGTTAATCTGGTTATTTCAAATTAATTATAGTATCTTTATTTTTAATCAAATATAAATAAATAAAAATTTAATTTATTATGTCTGTCTTCTCTAATTTGTAAATATTTCTCTAGCCATCTGAAGAGAGAATTGTTTAGCCACCATAATTGATTGTGATTAGGAACCACATAACTATTTTTTGTGTCCCTCCCCCAAAGGAAATTTGGATTTTTTTTTATTTTATTGTTTTGAAACAGTATTATATAGGTGCAATTACACACATTACTGATGGCAAACCATGCAGGACAATGACAAAAAGCTCATCCACTGAACCTTTTAACACTGGTGTTCCACCCTGTTATATTCTATTCCACCCTGTTATGCCTCTTTCCACCCTGTTAGACCAGTCATTTTAAATAATAATTTGACAGCAACGTTAAATGTTTGGTATACTTTTTTGTCTTATTTTGTGAGGTGAGGAGCACGAACAGCATATATATGTTTTTGAGCCAATTTTTTTATTATTATTTACCATATTATTTGCAAAAATGGGCACAAAAAGTACCTGTTTTTAATAATCAAGACATATACTATTCATCAAAAATTGTTTTGCTTGTTTCAAGAAGAAGAAAAAATTCTAAGATGGCATAAGGGACATATACTACCCAAGAAAAGTTTATTATTGTTTAACATTTACATTATTAACATGTTGTGATAACTATGTATATGTCCCTAACAGGGTGGAATATTTTCATGGACAGTGTCTGAACAATCTAGCCATAATTATTATTTTTTGAGTCCCTGAGCTTGACCAATATGTATTCCTTATAGGTAAACATGTCACTATTTTGGTAGAATGCTAAAAACATGAAAATCATGTACTTTTTTTTTCCAACACTTATGAAGCCAAAATGTCACCGCATACCAGGAATGACCCGTGTGTGTGTGTCTTCAAACGCACTGGCAGCTGTGTGTGTGTGTTTGTCCGTCAGCTGTGGGGTTAGTCCAGCAATTCTTCCCCTTGGCATCTACCTAAAACAACAAAATAAACACATTCAGTAGTATTATGATTGTATATGTCTATATAATATATCCATATATGTTAAATATAACGTCGTCTCATCTCATCATAACATTAACGTTAGCTTCGTAGTGTTAGCATACGGTTAGCAGCGGTACACGGCAGACAACTTAAGCAAACGTTTTAAAAGGTAACATTTTCATATAATTTAAAGATGGACAGTGGTTACGGTAACTAATGTATACTAATTTAAAAATTAAAAATACCTTTTAGACAGACGAAAGAGAAAACAAAAGGCCGCGTCTGAGGAGGACCGTTATAACTGTCACTACAGCTGAGCGTTGCCATGGATACATGGTGCGTACCATAAGGAATGACGTCACTCGCTTAGGTGCACTTGATCGTCACTTGCTTGTTTCTCCCCGTGTAGCTATATTACACTTTTTTTTGTTATTTGAGCTGCATGTGCTATCAGTCAGAATAATTGTGCAATAATTAGAATAACATTTTTCCTAAAATAACTTCTTTTGAATAAAACCAGTCACCTTCGCCTGACCAACAGTTTGATAATTTAGGATAGGATAGGACAGTTAGGATAATTTTATTTGTCTTACCTGTGTTATTCTCCACTTTCTTCCCAGCAATGTGCTTTTCCATTCTTCACGTTTTCCTTGGCTGCCGTTTTCCTCAAGTCGATGCATTCTTTTAGAGCTGCATTCAACCTTATTTTCTTCATGCATGAATAGCCTATAAATTGTAGCTTATATGTGACCCTGGATCACAAAACCAGTCTTATGTTGCACGGGTATATTTGTGGCAATAGCCAAAAAAACATTGTATGGGTCAAAATTATAGATTTTTCTTCTATACCAAAAATCATTAGGATATTAAGTAAAGATCATGTTCCATGAAGATATTTTGTACATTTCCCACGAATCCCACCTTAACCCTCTGATGGTCTTCGTTTAGGAGTCACGTTCGTGGCCAGATGTATAAATATCAATAAAAAAAAAAATAAAAAAAAACATTACCCATAAGACTGGTTTTGTGGTCCAGGGTCACATATTAAAATATGATATTTGAATCAATTATCATATTTTGATGTTTAAATTATAACGCTGAAAAAAGTCTTGTGATTTGATTACATCTTTAACTAGTGATAGAAGTTACTAAGTTTATTATCTTAACATAACATTAAAACACTAACATTTTTAACAAACTTAATTTTACAATTAATTCAAATATTTTTAGTTTATTTGCATTTATATTTTTGTTTAATTATTCTTTTGTCTGAGTTGCAAGCTGTCAGGTCTGATGATAAAAGAAAAAGCATGTGCGACTGGATTTTGCAAGTGTTGTCATGGAAATGGCAGGTGAGGGACGAAATAGGGACGTTCGCACACTGGCCCGGACAAATGTCCTCAGAACGTCCGTCTCCGAACGTTACAAAGCGGACCAAATGCGAACGTCATCGGAATGTCCGTCAGCGAACGTTACAAAGCGGACCAAATGCGAACGTCATCGGAATGTCCGTCACCGAACGTTACAAAGTGGACCAAATGCGGACGTCATCGGAATGTCCGTCAGCGAACGTTACAAAGCGGACCAAATGCGGACGTCCTCCGAACGTCCGCTCGGGAACGTTAACAAAGCGGACCAAATGCGGACCTAAGGGGACGTTCGAAAAGTCCGGGGGACGTCCCCTGTTAGCTAGTTCTAATAGCAAAGGACAGAGCAATTCTATTAATCCTTCTTATAACCGAAGATAACAAGGGTACCAAGAGCGATTCTGCTGGAAGGTAAGCATGAATTTAATTCATATGTCTAGTTAAAATGATTTTTGTTGTTTTCCTGGGAGTGTAGGGACTAGATTTACTGGTATAAATTAAACAAGCTAGAGAGGGAATAGTACTTATTCTGACCTGACAGCAAAAGACCACCTTGACACATTGAAACTAGGGGTTATTCAGGAAAGTGAGTGTAATACCAGAACTCACCACAATATGCACAGACAGTAGCTCACATTTAACGTGCAGATTGTGCGCACACAGAAACCTGGGGCACAGAAAGTTAGTGTCAACACTGTCCTGTGATTTCTCAATAAGAAACTGCGTAGAAACAGAAGTTATAGCATTTCTTTCTGCTTTTGAAGTAACTAAAACTTACAGCTTAGCTAATAGCAAAGAGACGATACACAGGTATGATTAAATCACACTAGAAATTGTTCTATCGCCAATGCATTCAAATGCAGTGCTACTTTATCTGTATTTCTGATTTAAAACAAGCAGAAATCTGTAAGAAATGTAACAATCCATAGACAATATAACTGATGAAAATGAGCTGTTACATCAGAGCAAAAGCATCGTGGGCAGTGCTGTGACATGCTGCAACTGTGCTCAAGGCGACCTGAGTTTGAGGTTCACACTTCTCAAGCCAAGTTTGTAGTTTGTTCTAGAGCCCGACCGATTTATCGGCAGGCCGATATTATCGGCAGATATTAGGCATTTTCCAAACTATCGGTATAGGCATTTATAATGGCCGATAAATGAAAAACGGACGTGCTACCTAATCGTGCTGCTGACCATCACGAAGAGAGAGAGAGAGAGAGAGAGAGAGAGAGAGAGAGAGAGAGAGAGAGAGAGAGAGAGAGAGAGAGAGAGAGAGAGAGAGTAGCTACTTCTACTGTGTTTACGCCATGGGAATACTCGGCTTGGCATTTTTAAATATTTCTATGTTTATTTGGCCGTTAGGATCGCAAAGACTAACGTACTTGTCCGTGTTACACGCTCGGAGCGCGCGCACAGCATCCTGTCAGTAGAATTCAGTTCTCTTTCGCGACTTATCGCGCTTTTAATATTTCTTTTCAATATAAAGCACATCCTGCTCTTTTCTTTCTCATTCATTCATGTTTTATTATTAATAACTAAACAGAATCGTCAACTGAAATCCGCGCAGATTATAAACGACACATTTACAGGACATAAAGGGTCTCTGCGGCAAAAGTGAACCCAGCCGGCACATGACCGACCTTCAACGTTGAAATATGGTTGAAATAATGTCAGTTGTTGTTTCAACATTGAAACAACGTTGAAATAACGTTTAATGCTAAATGGTTGAAAAAGGTTAACAAAAACACTTCTAAATCAACGTTGAAATATGGTTGAAATATGTCAGTTGTTGTTTCAACGTTGAAACAACGTTGAAATAACGTTTAATGCTAAATGGTTGAAAAAGGTTAACAAAAACACTTCTAAATCAACGTTGAAATTTTTACAAGATCTGTACGTTGAAACAACGTAATGTTTTCGACAACATACTACAAAAATATCTGCCTTTTAACGTATTATTATGACAATTAATTAGCATTTAATGACTTTATCATAACAGCTCTTCAGTGTATATATGTAAAAATACAATTATTATCATTATTAACAATAATCGTTTCACCCTCAAGAGAGCAGTGCAGCAGAAACCTTTTGCCTTATGTGGTTTTGTGTGAATTTACAATTTTGTCTGCTTGCCTAACAGTTTAGATTGCATTATTACATTTGTATTCACACTGTCATGTCATTTGACCAATTAATTAAATATTAATACAGACAGCAAATAAAACTGCCCTACACCACTATGTTAACTCGCGCAAACTATTGTTATTGGTTGTTTCGGCGTTTTACTTTGAGCATGATTGGTTAATCTTTCTGTCTTCCAGGAAACTGTCCAATGAGAGTGTGCGCAGCTCTGCCCGCCTATTTTAAGTTTGAAAATACGTCCGTTATGCCTGGTTCAGATTACACGATTTTAGCCCGATTTTGGCACGATCCATTTGACGTAGGGTGTCGTGGGGATTCGCAAACGACAACGGGCGTCGGGACGCAAGATTCGATCGTTTCATCTCGTATAGTGTGTCATAGTGGGCGACAACCTACGTCGCGTCTGCGATGCTTCACGACATCACGACAAAAAGACTAGCATGTTTAATTTTTTAACGGTCCTCCACGACGACGGTGCGCGAGTGAGTGAGTGAGTGAGAGAGAGAGAGTGTGTGTTCGCGAGTGTGTGACTGTGAGTGTGTGAGTGAGAGAGCATGTGTGTGTGACTGTGTGTGCGCGAGAGTGAGTGTGTGAGTGAGAGAGCATGTGTGTGTGACTGTGTGTGTGCGCGAGAGTGAGTGTGTGAGTGAGAGAGCGTGTGTGTGTGTGTGTGTGAGAGTGATTGCGTGTAGGCTATGTGAGTGAGCGTGTGTATGTGCGAGTGAATGAGTGTGTGAGACGGCTCGCGTCGATGACTGGTCGGAAAACAACGTGTAGTCTGACATGTTTCTTGTCCACGACATAACAAGATTTTTAGGAGTCAAAATCGTGTAATCTGACACAGTGACTATCGTAACAGACAAAAAAATCGTGTAATCTGAACCAGGCATTACTCTCGGTCGGTCAGCAGCTGCTGCTTGCGTTGATTACTCGGTCAGACCTGGATTATTTTATCTCTGCCTGGTGACCCTGCTGAAAAATCCAGCTAAAACCAGCCTAAGCTGGTTGGCTGGTTTTAGCTGGTTTAAGCTGGAAGTAGCTGGTTTTAGCTGGTCTCCCAGCCTGGCCTATAGCTGGTCAAGCTGGTCTCCCAGCCTGGCTTAGCTTATTTTAGCTGGTCTCCCAGCCTGGCCTAGCTGGTCAAGCTGGTCTCCCAGCCTGGCTTTGCTTATTTTAGCTGGTCTCCCAGCCTGGCCTAGCTGGTCAAGCTGGTCTCCCAGCCTGGCTTAGCTTATTTAAGCTGGTCTCCCAGCCTGGCCTAGCTGGTCAAGCTGGTCTCCCAGCCTAGCTTTGCTGGTTTTAGCTGGTCTCCCAGCCTGGCGTAGTTGATCAAGCTGGTTTCCCAGCCTGGACAATTTGGTGGTCAGCTGGTTTTAGCTGGTCTCCCAGCCTAGCCAAGCTGATGAACATCTCACCTTATTATTATTATTATATATATATATAATTATGTATAATAATAATAATTCACACACACACACACACACACACACACACACACACACACACACACACACACACACACACACACACACACACAATAAGTTAGGCTAATATAGACGAAGTTGAATACACTAATTATTGGAACCGACTGGAACCCAGATTTTTTTTGTTTGTTTGTTTGCTTGCCATTTAGTAATATAACACAATTATTAGTACTGTAACGCAACTTATTATATAAATGTAAATTGAATTTTTCAAAAATAAAATAAACTTTTAATGCTTCTGTCACAATTTTGATCGCGTGCCATAAACCTGGCATATTGCACATTAATGGGTCATAGAACTACACACACAATGAGTTTAAAATTCATGATTTAATATTAATGATTTTTTAAATTGTTATGTTTAATTCTAGATGTTTATTTAAATGCTGCGTGACTTTGAAGTGTTTTAATGTGCGTGCGCGTGAACATTCGAACATTCGCATTCAAACACTGGAGCGAGCGCGCGCGCGCGCTGCGCGAGAGCAGACGGAAACGGGAAACGTCATCAACTGACACACAGCAAAACTCTTGTCTCTCGCTGTTGTTTTCACTGCTTTCAGGTGAGTTTAGTCAACAAATTCACACAAATAATACATACAAACCTCCCTGACACCTTTATTACGTGTAATTGACACGCTCCTGTTGAATATTTACTTTATAGAAATGGTTTTGTCTTCGAAAAAGTCCGTTAGCATCTCAATCATTTTCAGAAGATAAGTTAAGGCTAACTATAGACTGGAGCTCTTGTTTATGAAAGTTTGGGGTTTTAACCACATCTTTGTGTAGATAACAGTTTTTGATAGTTTTGTTTTGCTGGTAATTTGTCAATGGGTGATTGGAAGTAAGCTAATTTATTTAACCTAAAAGAATGCGCTGCACTGTTAATCAGTGACGTCACTTACTAACAGTGCAGTGCATTCTTTTAGGTTAAATAAATTAGCTTACTTCCAATCATTTTATTAATTTCATATGCATCTATTTATATTAATATATAATTAATTATTATATTAATTCATATATTATCTTAAGATATATATATATATATATATATATATATATATATATTATTATTATTATTTCTCTTTTCTGCAGTTCACCTCTGCTCTAGCTTGGTTTCTTGTAATAAACCCTATTGTAAATCTATGTTACATTGTTGGCTCTGTGAAATTGCATGTTATGTTCCTACTGTAGATCATAATGCTGAAGGCCTGCTGCACCCCCGTCCAAGAAAATCTCCACGGCTATGAACCATATGACTAGTAAGCAAAACCACCTCAAACATACAATGCACTGCTGTCCAAAAGTTTGGGGTCTGTTATTTATGCTTTTGAAAGAAGTCTCACATTTTAAAATCATTAACCCCAGGTTTTTTCAGTGTGATTGTGAAGCCTTGAGAAGCCTGTAGGCTAAATAATAGGCGACAAATATAATGGTATAATGGTCGTAGTTATAATAATTTATTTAACTATTATGATAACAGGATATCATGGTCATTGGTATATTTTATTTTATTTCTCTAGGTCTGTTTTGAGTTATGTTGGCCAGTGAGACAGACACCATACTCAGGGGTATTTATTTATTTGTGTGTATTTTTTACTGATAAATACTGATTTTTTTTTTTTACTTTTAAATGCTAAATGTGATTCAGGCATGCAAGTTATTTTTCACAGATATCTGGCCAGCTTACTCATGGCTCATACTCTTAGCCTTTAAAATGTTTGAATTGATATCCCCAATGCAATATCAGGGGCTAAAGATATCATTAGAGTTCTTAAACTTATGGCTATGCTCTTGTTATCAGATGAGATATAATCCCTAGCGTTTGGCCCTGTGATTCTTCAGGACAAGACCATCCACACTCAGTAGATGAAGAAGGTGAGTTTCACAATAGCTGCTACTACCACAAATCAAGAGTCGGTCTCTTGGGGTGTGTGCATATGGATGAAAGCCTGTTGTGTTCGGTACACAACAGGCTTTCATCCATATGCACACACCCATATGTAGGCATGGGTACTGAAACCCAGTATTAATGGGCCCTGGGGCCAAATTATGGATGACCGCAGTATCGATAAGCTTGGACGTTATCAGTTCTGCTGATGGTACTGAAGAAATTACACGCACTATTTATTAAATACATTGTCTTGCAAATTGTATCTCACGCCATCCTTAAAAAATGTTAAAATCTTAAAATATTTGTTTGCCGTAACCCTGTCAATTTAGTACCGACCCAATTATTTATTTATTTTTCCCTTTTAGTCCGACTGACTTGCCGGTTGTAAACTTGCGTTAAGACCGACCGATTTTTCTTTTAACTCTTCAAACAACTAATACAAATGCAATAAAAATAATATTAGTTATTAAGTATTGTGAATATAAATTGCCTAGACCTACATACAAACATAAGCTACATTCTTTCTTTTAAATAAAAATAAAAACCTGTGGCGTGTCATCTATGATTATGTTTACACCATTGGTTTACGCATGTCACACTATGGCCTGCAGGCTAAGTTCGCTTCGTTTCATTCACTGTCAATGGTTCGCGCTTGGTAATGATGGCTGCGGCTTTATCAAATTACTATAAAGATTATTTCATTTTTATATGTTGTTGAATATGGTTTATTAAAAAATAAACATGTGAGAGCGTGTTATAGGCTATATGCAGAGATGGGAAGTAACGAAGTACAAATACTTCGTTACTGTACTCAAGTAGATTTTTCAGATATTTTTACTTTACTTTACTATTTATTTTTGTGCCGACTTTTTACTTTTACTCCTTACATTTTAACATGAATATCGGTACTTTCTACTTTTTTTATTCCAAAAAATTGGCTCGTTACTTTAGTTTCAAATAATTTCAGTGGAGTCGTTATTATTTTTGCGTCATCAACCCTTCACAGGGAGTATGATTGACAGGCGATGTGACCAATCATAATCCGCCATTTTGTCCGACAAAGCAGTCAGGAGAGTTAGTAGATTAACATTGGAGGATTTAAACTTGAAAAACTAAGTGTACCGACATCTTTTCGCGTAAAAACATCATTCCCTATTATGTTCATTCATGTTTATTTGATGCTATAAATTAACTAGAAGGAAGAGATGATCGGTTCACGAGCAGCTTTAAAGGGATAGTTCACTTTGAAATTAAATTTTGGTATGTTTTAGCTTACCTCAAGGGCATCCAAGATTTAGGTGTCTTTTTTTCCGCAGTAGTTTAAATTTTGATATTTTCAGGTCAAACCGTTCTTGTCTGTCAGTCATATAATGCAGGTCTGTGGTCACTGTCTCAAAGAGCATGCACAGAGTCCAAATTAAAACAATTCCCCATCGTCCAAATTAAACAATTCCCCATCGTAAGTACACATTGATGGCCTAAGACACGAAACGAGCGGTTTGTGTGAGAAAACGAACAGTATTTATTTAAAAATACTGGCGATATGCAGGTAAGAATTTTCTTTTTCTTTTTACAGTCTAGCAGCTAACGTTTATGGACACGGGTAACGGTCATTTAGGCTTACTGCAACCTCATAAAATAAATAAATTAAGTTATCTCTGTGTGTGTTTTTGTACTGATTCACCATTAGCGTAGTGATATTAGCACGTATTTCAATGTAAGTTAGTACCATCTGACATTGCTGTGTTTTGTTGTTGGTAACATTAGCTAACTTGTGTGTTTAGCTGCTAACGTTAATGTTGTCAGCTAACGTTAGTTTAAAAACGCATGAGAGGTAAAAAAGCGTGGGAATGAGTAAAGTGATAAAACTGTCATTTATTCGTTAGAAGTTTAGATAACCTATTCAAACACTGATAACGATATTGAAAAGATATTTGTTTACATTTTTTTTTAGATCAAGCATTGGAATAAGATTTTTATCGGGGGAGAACACCCAACAGAAAGACCCATTCACCAACTACAGTAAGTCAATTTTACCCACTGTTCGAAAACCTACACTGGGATTAATATATAGTATTAAGTATGATTTTCACCTTTAAAGTAACACATTTAACGTTAACGTTACTGATAGAAAGTCTGAGTAACTTTTTGTCCTTTTGTCTTTCTTCTGCTGAAGTGGCGCACTGAAAGTGGATTCATGTCACCTTCATCAGGCCTTTCTTTAATCACTGGAAACCATTAAGGGAAAGACCCTCAGACGTGTCATAATAGGATAAATGCAGCTGCAGGTAAAATTATTTGATGGTTTGATTTTGGTGTACCATTTGGCTTTTTTGTGTGTGCTTCCCTTGCTATGATACACATTTCTGATGGGATTTCCATGCTTTAAGTGTATGTTTACATTTTTAATCATGTAAATTAATACTAACAGTCTCAAAGATGACATTACTCAGTTCATGTGTGAATGTTTTAATGGCAAACGTTTTTACAATTTAAATCAATTTTTAAGATTGTTTAAAGGAATTGTAAAAAAAGAAGCTTTTTAAGGACTTTTCATTGAATAATTTCTTCTTTCCCCCCTTCAGATTCGCCAAGGATCCAGCTGATTACTGGCAATTTGGTGGAGGATTATTCTTTAGCTGCTACATTGCACTGTCACTTCTGGTACGGATTCATTGGCCTTTTGTGTTGTTATTTTTTTTATTTTACTTGATTTAATAAATTACTTTTAATTGGTACAATGTATGGTTAGGATTCTGAATTAAAACAGTGTAATGTGTATTGTTTCTCCACAAATATTATCAGAAATATATAATTGTTGAAACAATATAAACCTGCATTGAACGATATAAAGAACAACAGACCTCAACCCTCTCAGCTCAACACCACAATTTGTTGATTTCTTTATCTGTTTTAAGGATGAAATCATGACCTTATAATTATACTAACCGTAACTGACACATGGGAGTAATATTACATTTTTTACAATTCCACCTTGGGGCTTTGAAGAATTTCTTGTGTAAAAGTACATCTGGATACATATGTGTTTTAGAATGGATAGTGTTGTATACTTTGTTTCCTACCCTACAAATTAAACTGTAAAGTGAAAATCTTGTACATGAATTATTTTGTATTCAGTGTTTTCAGTTTTCAGTGTTTTTGCTTTTATTTATAGGATAGTAGCAGACAGCGGGCAAGAAGTGAAGAGGAAGTGATGGCATCGGAATGGACCTCGAGCTGGGACTCTGTTGGAGCACTGCACAAGGCTGTCACATTTTATTGAGAATTTTAAAACTTTTTTTTTCACTGTACATTTTAAATATTAAATGTAATTGAACAAAAACTGTCTTTAAATATTCTATTTAGATGTTTACTTCTACAGGTTTTTAACATTACTTCGAAAACGCTGCAATTTAAAGTTTGAGATGTTTTTCATCTGTTTTAGAAAGTATTTTTAGACTTTTGTTTTTTCAGAATAAAACTTGTTTTACAATCCTGAGCATGTGTTAACTCATTATTTAATGTGTTTAAGCCATTGCTGCCAGTCATTTGATAGTTAACAATTTTTAGTGTACAATATGGACAGTTAATCACTAATTCAGTCAGCATTGTCATGACTCATGTTCCAACTGCAAACTAGGTTGTAATTGAATGTACAATTGTATTATCCCATGATGAAAGGTAAGACGGTGAAACAACGTCACGATATCAACGTTGATTCAATTTGCAAAATCGAAAGGTAATTCAACGTTGATTCAACGTCGAAAGAAGACCATAACCCGAAAGGTAAGAGTGAAACGACGTCGCGATTTCAACGGTGAATCAACGTTGTTTCTTCCGCGGTGAAACGACGTCACAATATCAACGTTGATCCGTTTTGCAAAATCGAAAGGTAATTCAACGTTGATTCAACCAAGGTACCTGACGTTGTTTCAACGGTGAATCAAGGTTGAAATGCCGGCTGGGAAAGTACCAGCGGCCAGCGGGTGAAATGTTTTGAAATGTCTCTTTGAACAGCAAAGCACCCCTTTCAATAAAAGGATATATTAAAGTTTATATAGCCTACTTTTACATTTTCGCTGCTGTTCTAAAATGATTTTCGCCATCACCCTAAACAAGCAGCAGCTGCTTGAATCCCAGTGCAGGAGCTAGTTACCACAGAAACGTATGCGGTTAGTTGATTGCTGTGGTGACTCGTGACACTCGCGAACAGCACTGAACACGCACGTCTTAATTTTTTTATCGTTTGTTGGTAAAGGGTGAGAGACCTCGCGAGCCAGGTTCCCAAACACTGGTGTACACACAAGAAATATACAGTAGCCTATACTGTATTTATAACTAGCATACAATCCCTGCATTGTAACATGTAAGTTAGACTTGCGAGGAGTGAAAATTTAGACATAGAGAAAAAGTATCAAACGTAGCTTGTGCATAAAAGTTAGCTTTTCTTTTACACGTGTGAAATCCAATGACGCCAAGTCAAGTGTGCGTTGCAGACTGTCGTTCAGCCGCAGCATTAACGAGTCACATAATGGATTTAGATCGCTAAATAGTAGGTTTTAGAAGGCAGGCAGCAACTGATGATGATTGAAAATGGTTTGATGTAGCTTGATGGAAAGAATTTAAAAAGTGCAGGTAAAGGGATAAGCAAGCTGTCATTGTAATTATAAGGTAGTTTATAAGGCAATGTCACTGTTCTGTTGTGACAATAAAAGAAACAAGTTTCTTTTTAAAATGCATTATCATATTATTTTAGTTAAAACTCATAAATAACTACAAATAACTAATGTTAGGGAAGTCTGTTAATGTTTTGTTGCGCATTTCTGAAATAAAAATAAAAATATA
Source organism: Scardinius erythrophthalmus (assembly GCF_964197995.2). Lineage (NCBI taxonomy): Eukaryota > Metazoa > Chordata > Actinopteri > Cypriniformes > Leuciscidae > Scardinius > Scardinius erythrophthalmus. The sequence goes on along the minus strand of NW_028296522.1, from coordinate 281,480 downwards.
AAAATATCGGCCGATATATCGGAATATCTTATTTTAAAACCAACAAATATTTGTATCGGTATCGGCCTTCAAAACCCTTTATCGGTTGGGCTCTAGTTTGTTCACATAATTTAGCCTCTAGTTGTGTTATTAACATGTATATAATGGATTAAGTATATGTTTTAAATTACAGAAACAAAATAGATACTCATAAGGTATTATATTTATACTTTTAAATAAATTAATCTTTACATAATTTCTGATTAATAATTAGGCTGGCTAATTTTGAAAGTTTTCAAAGTCAATATTGCTTGTGATCTTAATATGTAATATGTATTTGTATTCTTTCTGTTTACACTGTTGCATGATCTTCTTTTATAGACTATGAGGAAAAACTCTACCATGCACAGAGAAAGGAGCTCAATTCTGCTAACTGGGAGAGCAGCTGAAAAACAAGAAGAGAAGAACAGTAGAACACCTATTAATGCAGATGACTATTATTTTTCTGCAAGAACCAAGACAAGCAAAGACTGATGATGAGCGCTCTGAGCAAACAGCAGTCAAGACGTGTGATTGCACATTGGACTTTACTGAGTTCTTCATGTAATGTTGGGCATCTACTGTACGCAGAACTTCTAATAATTTATGTGGATGCCATTCATAAACCTGTTAGATTTTTATGTTTTATTTTTGAGATTAATAAAATTGTATGTTTTAACAATGTTATAGCTAAGCATTTTTTATGTTTAAGAGAACATTTTGGGAACAAAAATAAAACTTCCCACTAAAAACTTTATAAGAATGTTAAGTAGTATTTTTAAGAGTATTTTTAGAGAATGTTATCCTAACTTTTAGAAGAACATTCTAAGAATAAAAATAAAACTTCCTGCTAAAAACTTTATGAGAATGTAAAGGGATAATGTTCTAAAAATGTTATGATTAAACCTTTATAGAAGGTCATCACAAAACATTTTTAGAGTGTTCTTAGAGAATGTTATCCTACCTTTTAGGAGAACATTCTGGGAACTTAAATAATACTACCAGCTAAAAATGTTATAAGAACATTAGGAATAATGTTCCAACAATGTTATCATTAAACATTTTTAGCGTGTTCTTAGAGAATGTTATCCCACCTTTTAGGAGAACATTCTGGGAACTTACATAAAACTACGCAATGAAAATGTTATAAGAACATTAGGGAATAATGTTCCAACAATGTTATCATTAAACTTTTTTAGAATGTTTTTAGAGAATGTTTTCCTACCTTTTAGGAGAACAGTCTGGGAACTTAAATAAAACTACCCACTAAAAATGTTATAAGAACATTAGGGAATAATGTTCCAACAATGCTATCATTAATCATTTTTAGAATGTTTTTAGAGAATGTTTTCCTACCTTTTACAAAAACATTCTGGGAACTAAAATAAAACTACCCGCTGAAAACATTATTATAACGTTTCAAGAAAATGTTCTCAGAACATTTTTAGAACAAAAAAATTCTAGCTGGGATACCCTCTTGGGACTTATCTCTGGTGTTGACCGCACTACAGAGACCTCCTTTTGAGCAACTGCAGCCACTGACATGTTGGCGCCCAGCAACCCAAATCTGTGACCTGGAAGGTCACACATGCCTAAATTCAGGGTCCGCTTCAGTCTATCTGTTTATGTGTGGAAAATGTGTGTTTATCTATTTCTTAGCCAATCAGAAACTGCAACCTGAAGCAAGGACGTAGCTTTGACTTTGGTGAAGGTCATTTATGGTGAAGAATAAATGTTGTGTTCTTTGTAACTGTAACCGGGGTGGCCTACAAACTCCTTGTGAGTCTTGAAGCTGACTTCTGCCTGATGAAACTGCAAATCATCTTCAGTAAAAAAAAAAGATTTAATTTATTATAATTCTGACTCTCGTCTTAAATTGACTGCACTTCTGACTCCGAGTCTTAATTAATTATCATTTACTATGATATTAGACTACATAGCCTATAATAAAAGATAATGAATTTCAAACCTGAACCAAACATATTTTTATTCAAAGATCAACAGTCTGTCATTAGTCTTTAGTCTGGCACAAAAAAACAACATTTAAATCATGAACTCAAATGTCATTCATTGTAAAAAAAAAAAAATGGCTTTTGTAACAGTGCGTAAATCAGACCTTTCAGGCAATAGCCTACCGGTAATTGGCCTTATGCCAAAATTATTATTACAACTAAATTGTCGGTCATTAAATAAGAAACCTAAATAATTGTGTAGATAATTTGCTTTGTGTAACCCGAAGAAATTTTTTGACCAATCAATCACTCTTTACAACTGTCTGCCTGCACCGTTCTCTGTCCTCGCGGCTACTGCAACTTGCACTCACTTAACAATGCATATCTAAATTCGTGCCTACGGTATCTTTGTAGAACTTCAAAAAAAGAAACAAAAAAGATGCTGCAGCCAGTGAGCAGCCGATGGCGGCTGGCTGCAGGACAACTCAACCTCCACGGACAGTTTTTGATGTTTTATCAGACAATAACTACTCAAGATTTTGCTTTAGTATAATTTTCGGGACAATTAGGGCCGGATTCGGAATTCGGGACAACAGCTTAGATTTCGGGACTGTCCCGAATTTTTTCGGGTGTCTGGTCACCCTAGTCTTTAGTGGCTCAGTTGCCGATGTTGTGCTGAATTTCGACCCCGCCAAATTATTACCCCCCTAGCATTGGTAGGTTTAGGATTAGTTGTGGGGGAGGGGTTAGGATCAGGGGTGGTGTTAGGATTAGGCAATCAGGTACTGACTTCAACGTGGGGGGTAATAATTTGGCAGGGGGTCGAAATTCTGCACAACACCAGGAGTAAATGAAGATCTTATGAAAGTCTTGAAAAGAGAAAGTCTTATGCTCACTCTTAAATCCAACAACAACACACCTGGCTTTCTTAGTATTAAGCCCCTTTCACACATCGCGTTGATCCCGGGAAATTGACGTAAAATTGCTAGTGTGCCTTCTGTGTGAACGCAAACACGTCCCGGGATTGATGCCGGGATTGATGCCGGAATGGGGACCTAGTAACATTGCCGGGATCAGTCCCAGAACGCGCCCTGTGTGAACAAACGCCAGGACCAATGCCATAATGGGTGCATCGTATTGATGACACACATGCCATCACAATGACGTAGTTATCGTGCGACTCTGTTGTTCTTACAAGAAAGTTTGTGTTCATCATCAACAAAGAAAGAACGAAAAAATGTCTGCAAACTGGAATGAAGCAGAGACCAGGGAGCTCCTTACTATCTGCGCTGAAGCTGAGATCGTATGCCAGCTTTGTGGAACGGTACGTGATGTGTTAGTGTACGACCGAATCCAGGAATCATTTTGATGTGTACGTTACACGTCACATCCTGACGTCACGTGTCTTTACGGGATGTGTGTGATCGCACTCACAGATTCTGGAAAATCACTGGCAATGTGAATGAACCAAAATCAAACGATCCCGGGACAACTCTCAGGACACATTATCCATGTATTTTCCGGAATCTCTGTGTGAAAGGGGCTTTAAACTGAGACATTTTTCTTATTACTACAGATGCTCCGGTACGTAGAAAATGGTGGACTATATACAGCTCACTGAGGGCGGGGACTATGCCAAAGGGAAGAGTCCCTCAGCAGTCGTTAGCAGGGCCTAGGTAATTTGTGATGTCACCGAAGGTAGAATCTGTAAACTGCTTGTTCTGAGAAAAGAGGAGAGGGTGGATTTTTATTATTATATGGTGGTTGTGTACACACACTGCCAACATACATTTATGTTCAAACACCATGTAAAAGTGAATTTTCCATAATAGGTCCCCTTTAATGAAAGAATTTTCATTTTTGGGAGAACTATCCTTTTAAAGGTATGGTGCTTCTCAAACAGAAGACTGCATCCTGCTAAGGCAGCATAACTTGGCTACAACGTTTGAAGAAAATGCTTGTATTAATGCATATCAATGCCATTGAGATTTCATCCTCAGTGTTCAATAAAAACAAACTCCATGTCACAGATAGACTGTGACCTATGACTTTTATTTTAAAAGGACTGCAAATGTGCATGTACACAGTTTCCACCAGTATACACACACAATCTAGATGCCTGGCAAAATAACATCACTTATAGTATGTGTGGTTATTTTTCTGTTTATGTGGTTTAATATGCCATTTGTGGCCCTCTGCTTAGTTTAACTGTTTTGTTATATAATTTTCATTTCTTTTGTTGTTTGTTTGTTTTGCTCAATGTTTAATTTTTTGTTATCATTTAACACAATGTTAACAGTTTATTTCCCCTGTACTAACATTGTACATGTAACATATTTACATTGTGGGTCACTTCTCACCAGCCAAACAAATGTGCAGCGAAAGCTGCCATATTTCAAGCTTCCCTTTGCCCAGTAGGAAGGGCACTACCATTTTCAGTGACATCACAGGGGGAAATCAACAAAACATTTGTGATTGCAATGTTTGTGAATCCCTTTTTGATCAATAGTTTGATGCATATGTTGCATGTTAATACCTTTAGTTTACTGTATTTGTGTAGTTTTATATTGCTTTAAAATTATCATTCACCTCCACATGGTATGTCCCACAAGTGGGAGGAGCCTAACTCTATAAAAGGGCACCTGGTAGTCATTTTAGAAAAAAAGTTTTCTAGTGTGTTGAACAGGTTGTGTGTAGGAGTACTTCTTGTATTTTTTTGTACAGTTTTTGTATGTATATATATATATATCAAGCACTGTGGATGCCATCTCTATTTGAAGGAGCCTTGGAAGGCAGCCTTCGTTTTGCGTCCTTCAAATTGTAGCGTCTAGGCGATGAATCATTCTTTCACTTGTTCTGAATTAACAAATTCTGACTCTGTGTTCCTGAACACATTCTTTCATTCCGAACTAGATCTTGATAACATATGCTTTCTCTCAGAAGAGTTTTTAACCTGTTACCTATCCAATGTAACTCACAGCTTTGGTGCCACTGGGTCTGCACTTATGACACATTTGTTGCCTAGCGAAGTTTAACAGAACCATCTCAAAACTCCAAGTGACAGCTTCAAAGACTTTTGTTATCAGTCAAAACCCCCTCTCTCTCTGCAAGAGAGAAATCCAGGTGGCCCAGAAGACCTCCGGAATGCCACACACACGCACACACGCACACACACACACACACACACACACACACACGCACACACACACACACACACACACACACACCCACCCAAACGTTTCTTTAAACTCATCATATAAAGACATTACCAAATGTATATGATATATTTCTGTGTTGCATTTTATATGCCCATGTCATATTGGGGTATCTACGATTTTAGTGTGTGTTAATCAAACTCTAAATGCTTATAATATGCATACCTTATATGTGACCCTGGATCACAAAACCAGTCACAAGTCGCACGGGTATATTTGTGGCAAGATTGTATGGGTCAAAATTATTGATTTTTCTTTTATGCCAAAAATCATTAGGATATTAAGTAAAGATCATATTCCATGAAGTTATTTTGTAAATTTCCTACCATAAATATATAAAACATTTATTTTTGTGAGTGAATGCAGCACAATGGCGAACATAAATGGACAACTTTAAAGGCGATTTTCTCAATGTTTCTATTTTTTTGCACCCTCAGATTCCAGATTTTCAAATAGTTGTCTCTTGCCCAAATATTGTCCTATCCTAACAAACCATACATCAACGGAAAGCTTATTTATTCAGCTTTCAGGTGTTGTATAAATATCAATTTATAAAAATTGACCCATGTGACTGGTTTTGTGGTCCAGGGTCACATATAACTCTGTAATCCCAACTCTTTTTCTTGCTGTTCTTGGTATCCTTTTAACCGTCATCAGTTTGATTGAGCCACTCATACATAGGAGATTACAGTCAAATGTATTATTCTGTGTGTACCATATTTCTGGGTAGAAATTACGAACTCTAAACACCGTCATAAACTATGCATATGCACCTTCCCGACAGGACAAAGGAACTTTTCCCGCTTCAGATTCTCGGACGGTCATTGGTTGTTCGCATGAACCCAGTTTTTCCATAAGAAGACTAGGGTTGCAAAGGGGCGGAAAATTTCCGGTAAATTTCCGGAAAGTTTCTGGTAAATTTCCATGGGAAGTTAAGCTGGGGAATTTTGGAAATATTCATTACCACGGCAACCGCTTGCGCGTCCACTCTGAAAGTAACTGTACACATAAGAGACGGATAGATACATTATTTAAGGTTATTTCTATTCGTTAGAATATTGATATATGAACTTGTTGTCAAGTAAGCCCCGTTGTGAGCATGTGCGTCTCTCTAAACTTTCAGTGTGCTGCACTGCTCTAGTTGACTTCTGCGCCTTCCCCCCCGAAAATATCACGTTAATTTTGAAAATGTAATTCCTTTTGTGGATCCTCTTGGTCTTTCTTCATGTTTCTTTGACAAATATCAGTGTCTCAGTGTCACACACGCTGCACGCGAGTTAACCACGCCTACTTATTTACATGTTGCGGTATACACGGAATAAAAAAAATCTGTTACGGTTGACATTTTCTTCCGTGGTAACGATATATACCGTCATACCGCCCAGCCCTACTTATGTGGTAAATAAAGTTATGCTAGCTTATTTAGCATCTAACTTATCAGCTTGCTATCTAATAGATGAATACATTTGTATGTGATATTTGCAATTTAAACATTTAATAAATATATTTCCCCATAATATCATCAAAACTTACTTCACTTTGTTTAGTCCACAGGCTCAAATGTGTGCCTTCAATAGTCTTGTGCTTTGGGCTTCTGTACATGTGATGGAGGCATGCACAGTGCCAGTAGGGGGTGTGGTCTCAATAGCCATGCAGTAAGCAGTGTGCTATGTGCATGGGATTGAGGAATGGCATGGATATTCAAGTGTATTTGAATGGCATCTGTTTGTTTTAGTCAAGATTATTCTAAAATATACTTTCCTCAACTATATTTAAGTTCCCTATGAAGAGCCAACCTTCAACTTTGAAAATTCCCAGTTTATTCCTGTTTATTCCCATAAATTCCTGTTAATTCCCTTAAATTCCCATTAATTCCCATTAATTCCCATGGAAAGTTTCCATCTTTGAAAATTCCCAGAATTTTGCAACCCTAAAGAAGACCGACCCAAAGAGTTTCTCAGAGCACTTCATCTATGAGAGGTTTCCTGTACACGACTCCGTTGTGTATAGAGTAGGCGGGGGCGGGCTTAACATACACGACAGAGTTGCGACGGTTACCTGGCTGCTGCTACTTGAAAACAAAGAATGGCGGCTGCTGATGGAGAACAACGGTCTTTCGAATCGGCTTTGGCCGCGACTCTGGAGGACTTGGAGTTAAGTTTTTCTTTGAGAAAAGAGCAAAGAACGGCACTTAAGTCATTCTTAAAAAAAGGAAGATGTGTTCGTCGTTTTGCCGGCCAGATATGGCAAAAGTTGAATCTATCAACTAAGCTCCGCTGTTGGGAAAACGCTCTGGTTGGTTGAAGCGCTGTCCTATTGCGTGCAGAGGGAATTTGAAAGACAGCCGTTTATCCCGCCCCTCGGATTGAGCCGTGACTATGGTGAGTTTCCAGACCTAACATCTTGATGTAGGTCTGGCTTGCCAGGCTATAGTAGGGCTACATGCCCACCAAATTTCATGTTCCCCGGTGCTTCGGTGACCCTGGTATCGTTGACGAAAAATTCAGTAAGGTGACGAAAAAAAAAAAAAAAAAAAACTTTGACAATCCCTATATGACCGCTTTCGCTAGCTACGCTAGCGGTGGTCATAATAAGAGGGAAAGGCTTCTAAACAGGGGTTAAATATAACATTGGGAAGTGTGATAGTAATGGGTGGAAGTGGTAATAAGAAAACATCTGGTTCATTCCTTATTAAATCTGCAATAACGGAAAAAATATCCTTATTTTAGATTGCATATTTGAGTAACAAAAACGTATGGGTGGAGTTTTTTAGGCATTGTGTTTCTGTTGACTATTACCTGTCTATATTATGTTTCAGCTCAGCTGATTTTTGGATTGATGGGAAAAGGAGATGGAAGTTTATTCGTGAGATTAAAAACAATGCTTAAAATCAGCAAGCCGTGTTAAAAAACAAATCACACTAGGCTAAATGGGGAATCATGCTGTCACAGGTGTGTTTCTGTCTGAGTCTTGTTTCCATTAGTCATGTCTTCCTTTGTTCTGTTTTCCTTGGTTTCTATGGTAACCTTCATTAGTTCATCTGTCACACCTGTTTCCTCGTTAGTCTTGTCAGCTGTCTCGTTTCCCTGATCTGTTTCGCCATGTATTTAAGCCCTGTGTTTTGCCTTGTTCACTGTCTGATCTATGTTGTATTACGTCTGTCTGTCTGTCTGTCTGTCTGTCTGTCTGTCTGTCTAAAAGTGGATTTGGACACGCACTTAGTGCACTTGTGCCATGCGCTTAGATCGTTAAAATAGGGCCCACAGAGTGTGTCTGCTTCTCGAACAATGCTAGTAAGACTATTCCAAAGTTTAGGTGCTAAAGGGGAAAAGGATCTACCGCCAACAGTTGATTTTAATATTCTAGGTTTTATCAACTGGCCAGAATTTTGAGATCACAATAGACATGAAGGACTATAATGCGTTAAGAGCTCGCTCAAGTACTGGGGAGCTACCATTTAGTGCTTTGTAAGTAATCCGCAAGATTTTAAAATTTATACGACGTTTAATAGAGAGCCAATGCAGTGTTGACAGAACCGGTCTAATATGGTCATACTTCCTGGTTCTAGTAAGAACTCGAGCTGCTGCATTTTGGACCAGCTGGAGTTTGTTTATTAAGCGTGCAGGGCAACCACCAAGTAGAGCATTACAATAATCTAGCCTTGAGGTCATGAATGTGTGAACTAACTGTTCCGCATTTGTCATTGAGAGCATATGTCGTAATTTAGATATATTTTTAAGATGGAAGAATGAGGTTTTACAGATGCTAGAAACGTGGCTTTCAAATGAAGGATTGGTATCAAAGTGCACACTCAGGTTCCTAAGGCTGGGCATACACTGTGCGATTTCTGTCCGATTTTGAGCCAAATTCTGACTCGTGCGACTTTTTCGGGTCAGGATGATTTTCTGTTTTGTTGTGCGTCGTTTGTCATGCAGTGTTCGTCGTGCAGTGTACAGGGGGAAACGGGAGGCAATTAACCTCTCCCGACAGGCAATTGGATGGTCGGATGAATTTCTGGCATGTCAGAAATTTTGGTCGCTCCTCGTGACTATATCGCACAATTGAAGCAGAGCTACGAACCGATTGCCCTAAACTCAGCGTTTTTTCCCTCACTGCGCCTGTGCGAAAACAGAAGTTTAACCATTTCATCTTTAATTCAGCAAGAACGAAATGAAAAGAGGAAGATCTTTGTCATGGTCACCAGCTAGTCACCACCTCCTCGCTACATTTCCCATCATCCTCCCTGGCCCTCACCTGCATGCACTTCCCAATCACAGAGATCACCGTCACATGCAGTGTTGTGCTAGTTACTAAGAAATAGTAACTAGTTACAGTTACTAGTTACTTCATTCAAAAAGTAACTCAATTACTTTGTTGATTACTTACACCAAAAAGTAATGCATTACTGTTAAAAGTTACTTTTTAGTTACTTTTTTAAAGAACGTTCTTTAATGTTCCCATTAATGCCCTTTTATGCGTTATGGTCTATTGTTATGGATATTTTCCCTAAACCTAACTACCTGGGGCGTCTGCACTCGACACCTGCCTTAATATCCGGGGCGTCTACACTCGACACCTGCCTTAATATCCGGGGCGTCTACACTCGACACCTGCCTTAATATCCGGGGCGTCTACACTCGACACCTGCCTTAATATCCCTGGCGTCTACACTCGACACCTGCCTTAATATCCCTGGCGTCTACACTCGACACCAATACCTTAAACTCTAGCTCTTGCATCTTCAGTCGATAACTGGCCGAGTTTCTAACTAACTTGCTTCCCTAAACTAGCTTCCTGCGCAGGAATAAATCGACAAACAGATCTGCAAATGTCCTTTAAATGCTTTAATCACGGCCAGGAGATCTTCCCGAGCAGTTCTCAGGGAATCTCTCCCAAGAAGCAAGGCCGGAGGATCTCAGACAAATTCCATTGAGAATCCCACCGAAAAACACATATACAACAGTTTTTATAGAATCAGGGTATGGCATAAATGTCAGGCTCCATTACATAATTTCCCCATTATTTGATTGGTTCTTCATATGCAAACCCCTCTGTTACTAGGTAAAGCAAACTCTGATCTTGTGATTACTTATCACAAGGTTTTAATGATGACTTAATTTGTTCTAACAGACTGTCTAGTTTCAATTCCCCTAACTATGTTATTTTTACCCATAGACACTACTCAAAGTCACAAGTTTTTCCCCAAAGAGTTTTGACACATTAAAAGCATATGAATGTTATTCCTGCAAGAAAAACAAATGTTAGTTGATTAATTAAAGTTGATTAATTAAAGTTGATTAATTAAAATTCATTCACACTATACAAACACAAAACTGACTTAAACAGAAAGTAATTTTTAAACACTATTTTAAGTCAGACCAGAACAAACTGAATATATCACAAGGATTTCTGAAATAAATAACAAAACAAGCTGAATAATATATTCAGAATCAAAAACTAAAGTGGCTTTTGCATCATAAAAGCTGTTGTGTTGAGCCCTTAAAAATGTTCCTTTCACAGATAAAGTATGAAAACTATCAACAATGTACAACATAACACAAAACATTTTGAAATACATAAATGAAAGCAATCTGAATTATTCAGAATCAATTTCGAGAAACTCAGCACTAAAAAACTGCTATTATTGACAAACATAAATGATATGCATAAAAAAAACCATAAAAAATATAAATGCTGTTTAAAAATGAAATCTATGAGCAATTTTCAACCTAACCACAAATTAAGAGTTGCATCTCACCAACTTATGTAAAGTAAGCTGTGTGTATTCAAAGTGCAAAATCTGCTGTTGTATATGTCCATAAAAATGTAAAAACAAACAAAAAAACAAACAAACAAAAAAACAGCATTTTTCCTAGCAATACAACGTAATGCATTTTATAATGCATAAAATTAGTGCTCTAAGATATAACAGAAATGTAACTGTGGCTACTAAACTAACCATTATTTTTAACAAACAAATATTTTTAATAACAAATGTGTGCTTATTTGAAACAACAAAAGGTGCTTACTAGCAAGGACCTGAATGAACGTTTAAGTTGAGTTTTACCCTTCAAACCAGTGGTTGTACCGCATGAGAAGAAGTCTCTCAAACCTTTGGTCAGACAGCTTGTTCCTCTTTGGAGACAGTACCAGACTTCCCAGGCTAAAAAGTCTCTCGACAGGTGCACTGGATGGAGTAGCTGCATTTTTCTTCAGAGAAATTTCCTTTATTGTGGGAAATTGTTTAAGAATCTCCATCCCTGTTTCGGCTGTTCTCAAGTAGGTCATTATTTCAGTTTCCACAGTGCTGAAGGTATCATCAACCTCCTCAAAACAGAAAAAGTCCTGCACATTATAGGAGCTTGAGTCTGGTGTTGTCGGAGACACAGGCATCTTGGCTGCTTGCTGAACAGGGCCAGGGCGAGGGATGAGCTTGTGACACTCTGCTGCCAGCATTCCTTTGACCATCTCTTTCTTCCTCTGGTCTCTCAACCATCGCAGTTTGAACATAGGAAGTGTAACAGCTATTTAAAGGGTTAGTTCACCCAAAAATGAAAATTTTGTCATTAATGACTCACCCTCATGTCGTTCCAAGCCCGTAAGACCTCCGTTCATATTCGGAACACAGTTTAAGATATTTTAGATTTAGTCCGAGAGCTTTCTGTTCCTCCATTGAAAGTCAATGGACGGCAAACTGTCCATGTCCAGAAAGGCAATACAGACATCATCAAAGTAGTCCATGTGACATCAGTGGCTCAATCTTAAATTTATCAAGCGACGAGAATACTTTTTGTGCGCAAAAAGTAAACAAAAATAACGACTTTATTCCACTATTCATTTCCTTCTCTCTGGGCCTCGAACTATTTCACGTAGTGTTTTTGGGCAGCTCGTCTGTGTTGTACGTCATACGTAGGCTCACTATTGGCCCAGAGCTCACTATTGACTCTCTCTCTATGGCTCTGTATTGGCCGACGCTGGTCATGTGTGATGCGTGTGACGTACAACACAGACGCGCTACACAAAAACACTACGTGAACTTCAGAGAGAAGGAAATGAATAGTGGAATAAAGTCGTTATTTTTGTTTACTTTTTGCGCACAAAAAGAGTTCTCGTCGCTTGATAAACTTAAGATTGAGCCACTGATGTCACATGGACTACTTTGATGATGTCTTTATTGCCTTTCTGGACATGGATAGTATGCCGTCCATTGACTTTCAATGGAGGAACAGAAAGCTCTCGGACTAAATCTAAAATATCTTAAACTGTGTTCCGAAGATGAACGGAGGTCTTACGGGCTTGGAACGACATGAGGGTGAGTCATTAATGACATAATTTTCATTTTTGGGTGAACTAACCCTTTAAGTGTAACAGCTATTAACAGAGTATTTCATCGTTGCTTTCCAAGACGGATGCAAATCGTGTTTTGATTGCCTGCAAAAAAAAACCCCATAGTGACACAGATATTAGAATGAGTGAAAGATTCCCTCTATGTACATTCTATGAAAGCTGTACACCACTATGTGATTTTTGACCTATAGATATGAGTTATAAAATCATTTATTTAAACATCACAAAAACACACACATTAAGAAACTGAAAATATATGTGCGACTGATTGGACAAAATTAAAACTTTTATTTGCAAAAAAGGAATTATGGTATTATTACTGTTTATTTTTCATCCAGTGGGTAGGTGCAGTACAGTGTGTGTGTGTGTGTGTGTGTGTGTGTGTGCGAGTGAGTGTGAATGTACATGTGCGTGCGAGTGTGCATGTGTGTGTGAGTGTGCGAGTGTGTGTGTGCGAGTATGCATGCGTGTAAGAGTGTGTGTCTGTGTGCGCGCGTGTGTGTGTGCGTGCGAGTGTGCATATGTGTAAGAGTGTGTGTGTGTGTGTGTGTGTGTGTGTGTGTGTGCATGTGTGTGTGTGAGTGTGCATGTGCGTGCGAGTGTGTGTGCGAGTGAGTGTGCATGTGTGTAAGAGTGTGTGTGTGTGTGTGTGTGTGTGTGTGTGTGTGCGTGCGAGTGTGTGCGAGTATGCATGTGTGTAAGAGTGTGTGTGTGTGCGAGTGTGTGTGTGTGTGTGTGTGTGTGTGTGTGTGTGTGTGTGTGTGAATAGAATAAAAAATGATGTTGTGCTCTTTACATTCTTTCCATTTCTTAGGCTATATTGGTGCTTGCTCAGCTAAAAATATTAATGTTTACATCTATAAACTTCTTTTGAATATTGATGAATGTTTCTTACCTTAAAGGGGTCATATAATGTCATTTTTGTACAAGCTAATATGATTCTTTAGGGTCTAAATTAAAAGTTTGTAATATACTTTAATTAAAAATTCTCATTAGTATTGTAAGAAAACACTAATTTTACCTGGTCAAAAACAGCTCTGTTTTCAGCACGCCATTTCAGTGCATGTGTCTTTAAATGATAATGAGCTTTGCTCACCCCGCCCCTCTGTTCTGCGCGTACACCGTTTGAAATAATAACACAACATAACGCGTTGTTCATTATAAACGTGGGATTATGAATTATATTGATAACGTCGTACATAGAAAACATGCCATAATGTACCCTGAGTGTAAAAATAGCCACATTCATCGTGAAGCGTGCAAGCTTTTTGCAAAGATTAATATAAAGATTAATATAAAGGTCAATAGAACGTTACACTCACTTGTTCTTCTGGAGGTTCAGCAGGAACACGAATAGTTGGTACTGATCCTTTTTTCAGGAGCAGCTTCTTAGCAAATAACCAGCTTTTTACTGATCCTCGATTGTAAAGCAGTCTGGTGAAATGATTCGCGCAAACATGACAGCATTGACGTTGATCGTGGGGAATATTCCCTTCGAAAACAAACTCAGCCACTGCGTCTTCAGCTGTTCGGATTTAGGAACATCATCAATATGACTGCTGTGTTCCTTATTACACCCAATAACAGAACACCACAATCGCTAGACGCCATTCTACTCAGCACTCCAGCTATCAACAATGAACGCGCCGGTCGGCGCATGCTATGATTGACAGCTCGCTCGCAAGGGCGGGTCTGTGTTTGAAACGCTGCTGTCAATCAGCCATCGTGGGAGGGGCGTCGATTTTGTGACGTCACAATATTGAACAGCTTGATTTGAGACAGGAGGAAACATATAAGAAGATGATGGTTGTGTACAGGCACTGCCAACACACATTTCAGTACAATCAACTTGTAAAAGTGCATGTACCATTATATGACCCCTTTAACTATGACATCAGGTAGGCCAGTTGCAATAATCAGACCTTCTTTTATCTCCACCCACATAGCAAACAGACTTGGCCCAAATGTGGCCTCATCATGGCACTGCTGGCGTTTTGCCGGCACTGGCATGCATCATGTCAGCCAACTGTGGGCCATGTGTGGCAATGATGGCACTGCATGCATGACGGCAGACAACATTTGGGCCGATTGTGCATGGGAGGTGTGTGGCCTAGATCAGTGTAGCAATTATGGGCTTTGTGTACTGGACAATTATAAGTATTTAGGCCGCTATTATATATTCAAGGATTGTCCCCCCATCCCCACAATTTTTCACGGGAGAAATAAAACAGTTTAAAGTGTTTGTCCATGGATGGTGCAGTTATCAAAACTAGAAAGAGATGTAATGATTTTAATAATTAATAACAATAATAATATGAATTGACTTATGAGTCAGTGAAAAAAGCTATGTCCAGAAAAAATGATAAAGAATAGCATTTAGTTTTCAGCAGTGTTCACAAAATTCAATAATCATTTAAAAATTCCAAAATCCATTTGACCTGAACAAAATATACATTTTCCTAACATGACAATTGAGTTACATTTTTTTAATTATTTATTTTAATTTGTTTTTATGAATTTCTAATAAAAAAAACTTAATTCACATACAAAATAGTCTAAGTTTTCCATAGTCTTTAGTTTAAGCACCACAAAATCATGTTAAAACTTACTATATATATTCTAAATAACAGTTTATCTAAAAAAGGAACAGTTAAAGTTAACTTAACTGTAAGTTACAGTTCTGTGCAGTGAAGAACTATTGTTTATTTTGGTGCGATCTCCACGGTAACAGCAGCTTTCTGGTTGGTGGATGAGGTTCACGTGATGCGTCGTTTGAAATTTCTCCCGCTGAAGGGTGAAGAAGACGTCTGTCAGACAACCGAACCGCTGTTCAGATAAGTGAAGCTATTTTCTGCACGACCCTATTTTTTTTTTTTTTTTTACAGTCTATATATTGTGTACGACCTAACATTAGATGTAATCAGGGCCGGATCTAGACATTTGGAGGCCCTAGGCAAAATTCATGTTGGAGGCCCCCCCACCCCCAATAAAACACACTTGAAACAAATATGATTCCTAACCTTTTTATTTATAAAACATTTAATTTTAAATTTAGTATATTTTTACTTACACAGTACATAAGTTTGGACAAATTATTTGTAATGTTTTTGAAAGAAGTCTCTTATGCTCATCAAGCCTGGATTTATTTGTTCAAAAATACAGAAAAATAATATAGTGAAATATTATTACAATTTAAAATAATGGTTTTCTATTTTACTAGGCTATACTTTAAAATATATTTCTGTGATGCAAAGCTAAATTTAGAGTCACGTGATCCTTCAGAAAACTTTATAATATTCTGATTTATTATCAAATGTTAGAAATGGTGCTTAATATTTATTTTATAACATGTGATACTTTTTTTCATGATTCTTTGATTATTAAAAAGTTGTTTTAAAAAAGTCTTCAATATCACTTTTATAAATTTAACACATCCTTGCTGAATATTCCTGTTTTTTTCTGTATTTTTGATCAAATAAATGCAGGCTTGTAGCATAATAATAAACTTCTTTCAAAAACATTAAAAATAGTAATGGGTCCAGACTTGTTACTGGTAGCCTATCAAACTTTATCTAAGCTAATCTCTTTTTTGTTTAATGAAGATGTTATTGTTCTTGTTGTTATTTTGCTGTTTTATTCAGTTTATTCACAGTTCCAGAATACCACTTCAGTAGATGAACATGAACGTGCTTTTATAATTTTTCTGCGTTATGGGCAGGATTTTTCCCTCCCATTTAATCAATATTGACTGCAGATATTGTCATATTATTAATATCAGTAATATGTTATTATGTATTGCATTGCTACCTTAAATATGCTATACACAAATCAAGTGGAAGAGAAAGACACGATCGCTACTGAGCAGGAAAAAAAAATCTAAACTGATATTCGTATAGGCTATGATGTCAGGGTATTATCTAATCATCAGCATCAGCATATAGAAGATAGACCCATAGATATGAGATCCTTTATTTGAAACATTTAAAAATGTTGCAGTGTGTTGGTTTTTTAACTTTGAATACAAACGTCTTGTCTTTTACTTTTGTAGCTTTTTTACTAGTTAGCTTTGGACGCGATGTTATTCATTGATTGTACGCGCAAATTCAAAGCGTCGCGTCTGGGCACGTTAATGACGCTCGCGCGCTCTTTTAAATTCACAAAGCGGTGAATGATTTTTCCAGAAATGACGCTGATCTACAGTATCCCACAAGTTTATATTTAAAATACATTGCAATCACACCAAAATCGATGACCTGCATTACGAGCTGTGCTTCTTTGCGTGCCTATTTCTGCTTTTGCTTCGCACTCGCAGCACCTGATGGATGCGTTCGTTGACCGCCTCTGATCGCCTCTGACGTCCCCTCGGACTAAACTGGCTGGCGCCTCTATACAGTCATGGGCTGGCGTTAATGTGACGTAATGTAACAGTCTATGGTTAAGATAAACATTGTCACTATTTTTAGTTGATTAATAGGCTACATTTTGAAATAAATTGTAGATAGGACATTTAATTTTTTTTATTTTTTTTGTCCCTCTGTCTGGGCCCCATCCCGCCAATCGGGCCCTAGGCACGTGCCTAGTTTGCCTTTGCGTTAATCCGGCTCTGGATGTAATACATACAGCAGATATGCAACCACATGGGTTCTCTTTTGCACTCATGCCGAAACAGATCAAGCCTGCAATGTGTTTACAGCTCTCTTATTTTTTTAGCATTTTTATTTAACCTTAACCTCGATTAAAAATCGACCATGGCGGGTACGAAGGTTATTTTGGCAGGTTATGTAATGGCAATCTTTAAAAAATAGAAGAACATCTCTTTTTTGGAGCTTTTTTAAATACCTGAATTCAAACTCGGATGTCACCTTGTTCTTTACTGAAGTGAACTTTTGGCTATATGGTAGCTGATTCACTGCCCTGAACTTGAGAACGCGAGTACAGACTGACGCGACCGGGGTGCGATAGACCGGCCTGCGGGTCATTCAATAGTGCCACATTATAAGCAATCATTTCCTGTATAAAATTTAACCGAAGCAACCTTATTAAGTGTGCTTGCTGAAAGCAGCACACTTATTGTTCTTCTTAAGTTTTCTTCTTCTTATTAAGTGTGCTTGCTGAAAGCAGCACACTTATTGTTCTTCTTAAGTTTTCTTATTATTAAGTGTGCTTGCTGAAAGCGCACACTTATTGTTCTTCTTAAGTTTTCTTATTATTAAGTGTGCTTGCTGAAAGCGCACACTTATTGTTCTTCTTAAGTTTTCTTATTATTATTATTATTATTATTATTCCCGGGAGAAAAATTTTGGCCAGCTCCTGCGCCTAGGCCCTTTGAGACAGAGACACCGTTCCAACTTTAAAACGTTCGGTCAGTACCGGTGTAAGTTGCTCGCGAAGATGACATCACAAGTCCATGTCGTTCATCCGCCATAGTGGATTGAACAGAAAGCGAAACTAAAGTTTCACAGGTCACAAATTTGGTCCGAACTTCACGAAACTGGACATACATGATCCTTGGAGCAAGCCCCACCAAAGTTACTAGAAGGATTTTTGATTTTCGGAAGCGTTTGCCCGTCACAGACAAACGAAATCGGCGGCGTAGTCGCCAAAACAGGAAGTAGTTCATATCTCAGGAACGTTGTCACGTATCGAAACCAAACTTTGTACATTAACTCGAGACTCCAATGTGAGGATGTACAAGATAAAAAAAAAAAAAAATTACATTATTTGGCAACCCCCCCCCCCCAGCTATTTGGCCAGCTCCTGCGCCTAGGCCCTTTGAGACAGAGACACCATTCCAACTTTAAAACGTCCGGTCAGCACCGGTGTAAGTTGCTCGCGAAGATGACATCACAAGTCCATGTCGTTTGTCCGCCATATTGGATTGAACAGAAAGCGAAACTAAAGTTTCACAGGTCACAAATTTGGTCCGAACTTCACGAAACTAGACGTACATGATCATTGGAGCAAGCCTCATCAAAGTTACTAGAAGGATTTTTGATTTTCGGAAGCGTTTGCCCGTCACAGCCAAACGAAATTAGCGGCGTAGTCGCCAAACAGGAAGTCGTCCATATCTCAGGAACTCTGTCACATATCGAAACCAAACTTTATACATGAACTCGGGACTCCAATGTGAGGATGTACAAGATCTGAATTTCCTTTATTTTTTTTTTATTTCAGGCTAATAGACAAACCCATTTACCTATGTCTATGCAAGAGTTTCACCTTTTGATGTTAGGTAATGCATTTAGACAGTAGGTGGCACTGTTGTATTACATTTCACAGAGCAGCCAAGTCAGTGTATAGACTGCATTCGTTTTTACCAGGTTTGTCTTAATAAATGCAGGCATGAATTTCGTTTTTTGCATTGGTCTATTTTAATCATCTTCATTTATTAATATATACAGATTTGTATGCATGAATTGTGCATTTCCAATCCTCAAAGCAGTTAATAAAAAATAAAAAAAACTTTATACAAAATACATCATGCTCTTCTTCGATAACCGAACAAACAATTAATTGTCTGTGGCTGTGTTTGTGCGCGCGGGAAATATGCTGCGCATAACAATAGAAAACAAGGAGAAACGCGCAGTCACATGCTCAAACAATCAACAACGTCGCTCTAGAGGTGCGTTGTGGACTGCGAAGTGGACTTCACAGGGTATTCCGCCATCTTAAGTTCTAATCCGAAGGGAGCGAACATGTTCAGTTCGAAGGGCACTGCGCACAGCATAGGGAATAAGGGAACATCGATACATCACTTCACAGGAAGTGGAGAGCGATGATCACACACCCAACTGTCATTTCGCGCATCAGGTCATCACCAGTCAGAACGGTCATAACTAACGATGGAGGAGTTTACGTATGTGTGTAAGTAATACATTTCGCCATTGTTATACAAATGACAGTATTTTTAATGGTTACCCAGATAGCACACGTATGTCGGGCCGACGTTGGCCCGATGTACAAAGTTCCATCGGCACGATGTCGCTCAGAGATCGTTTGCTCATCGGCAATATGTCTCCTCGACGTCGGCCTTTGATCGCAAATGATCTCCGGCCGATGTTTGAACGATGCAAAGCTGTAAATCTTTTGGCAGCTCTGCATGGGTTTTATAGGACCTTTATTTATAGGTCGGACCTTTCGGGCTACTCTTTACATTAGACACCATGCGCTGCTTTCATTGACGCACGCACTTACGAACACACACACACACACACACACACACACTCAGAGCGGAGATCGCGCTGCAACACTCACTCAGCAGCACATAAACTGTAGTCAACATTGCCCCGAGACTTAAATTGATAAAATAGCTTTGATACTGAACACATGCAACTTTCATCCCTCAAAATGGCCATATTCAAGAAAAAAAAGTGGAGTAGTTTTACACTTCCATCTTACCTCGCACTCTTTCAAAGTTAAACTGATGAAACACATGCTCTGCTTCTGTGAACAGTAAACCCCGCCTTCTATGATTTGATTGGCTATCTATTTGGATGGTCTCTGTAAGGTAGACCAGCCTAAAATGTAAGTTTTAAACCTTTTTGCCAACCTAAAAACAGAGCGGAGCAAGAATTTCCAATATTGAATTTCCAGTTTGGCTATTTCTAACTATTGACATACTATTGTTATTATTGACGTATAATTATACACTGCAAAAAATGCTTTTCTTACTTAGTATTTTTGTGTTGTTTCCAGTCCAAATATCTAAACATTCTTAAATCAAGAAAAATAACATAAGAAATTCTATTTTGTTTTCAGATAAACATAAAGTAATTTTTGCTTAAAACAAGATAAATTATCTGCCAGTGGGGTAAGAAAAAATAATCTTGTTTTCCAATTGAATCAAGATTAATTTTTCTTACCCCACTGGCAGATAATTTAGCTTGTTTTAAGCAAAAAATTACTTAAATTACTCTGTTTATCTGAAAACAAAATAGAATTTCTTATGTCATTTTACTTCTCTAGTAAATGCTTCTTGATTTAAGAATTTTTTGTTATTTGGACTGGAAACAACACAAAAATACTAAGTAAGAAAAGCATGTTTTGCAGTGTAGGACTTGTCCCCCTCAATGTCTATGTACATATACAGCCCTGGAGTTACTTGACTATCCAATATGAAAAAAGTAGGCTATACTGACATTGGAAAATATCTTCTTAATTTTGTGTGTAACTGTCTCTAGTATAATGAACAGACACAATTCAAGTTAAGACATTTTAATGACACCAGAAAGAACTCCAGGAGAAAAGGGATCAAAAAGGAACAGCAACAATGTAGAGAAGGATTCTTCCTGGCAACCTGTAACAGAGTGAAAAACAATGAGAAAAAGCAGTTAGGACTAAAGCTAAGAATAAAATTGTCATTACACTGGATAATATAATTAAAAATCTAACAACAATCAAAGGTACATCAGCTGGCAAACCATTTAATAGTTTAATAGGTTTAATAGTCTATTTAAAGGGAATGATTGTTGTGGGGAGTTTGCTCAAACTATGGCAGCGATACAGCGAATAGTTGTGCTAAAAGACGGCGCCGTCCGCGGAGTGCTTTCAAAGGCCAGTGAAAGCAGACTGTCAGTTAAATTGTAAGTAGATGCTAACTGTTTCTCATGGGTTCGTATGGTATTTTAAACATTTACAGGGGTAAGTCTTTGATTTTATTGCCATCCGAATCCATAATGTCAGTGTTTATTTTCACCCAACCCGCGTACATTTCTTAATTGCTTTTATAAAGAACACCGCTTTCTCAGTTAACGCAGTGAAGCAGCCCCTGCACAAGTGAATAATTGATTCTCGAGCCATCGATATCAGCAGATTCAGCAGCATCGCCACGGGTAGCACTGGGTAACGTCACACGTAAGAAGGAATATCTTTAGCAGCTTTCTAAGGTATACACGCCGGAACACGCCTATAAATGGTATACCTTTAGTTAAGTTATACCTTAAGAGTCTTCGTAGCATGCTAAGAGACAACGCTATCGGGAAACCCAACCCAGGTGTTTATGAATGAGACACTGAATTAATTGGTTTTAAAAGTGTTTGAATTAATGATTCAATTGAGTATCTTTTTTTTAAATAGACTGAAACATGTTATTCTGATGTATGTTATCGTGGTCTCCATTTTAAACAAAACAAAAATGATTTTAAACCAAATAGATTCTCAGTTTATCCTGAATTAGGAGCCGTTCACATATCGCGTTTAAAAACGTGTGGAAAGCGCTCTCTCCTTTCTACAAGCTCTTGCGCTCCCATGGCGTCTGTCGTTGCTATGCAACCATGAACTGCGCTCTCCATGATGACGAGGAAGTATCAGCAAAGGATTAATTGATTTCTAGCCCTTGCATTAGCTTTACTACTAGATATATTTATGGAGATGAGAAATAAAAACTCGCCCTGTACAGCTATGATCGGCTGTTCGGCCGAGTTTTCCATGTTGTTACGGAAAGGCCAAAGCTGATCGGTTGGTTTTTGTCACATGACCTGCGGTGCGCTTGTGGCATTCTGAAAAGTTGAGATGTTTTCATCTCGCTGTGGCATATGCGTGCCTGGAAAAACGAGCACGCCGCATCGCATGCGCGTCACTTCTATTATGGTATTACACTTTTACTATGGTTTGTTTGGGTTCATTCCAAATATCAACAGTTTCCAACAGCGTTTTTGAAATATTGCTTACCCCACCTTAATATCTGGCAGTTTTTTTATGTCCATCTATAGTTGCCATCATCTGAAGTCTTCACAAGTGAGGCTGGATCCAAACTGGAGCTGCTATAATCTCTAGTGAACTTGCTGAGCATCCTGAGATAGAAACAGGGAAGCAACAGGAGAAAGATTAGCATAGCTGCAGTTCATATTATTTCAGGCAAAAGATGATCATGTGCACTTTTTACTATTTCATCACATATTAACTGTAAAACAAGATTATGAGATGTGTTAATTGAATGCTTGGCTAAAGAGTTGTGTCTTTAGTCTAGATTTAAATTGGGAGAGTGTGTCTGAGCCCCGAACATTATCAGGAAGGTTATTTATGAAAGTAAAAGAGTAGCAAAACTCAAGAGCATAAAGATGTGAATTTGAGAACTTGTCCCCTGTAAAATACAAGTCCAAAGTTGAATTTAGAGATTTGCACTTGCAGAACGTGACTTAACGCATAGACAGTGATATTAAAATAAATAAATGATAACTCTGTAAACACCATACTAATTAAAAATAGACTACTATGTACAGTTAAGCGTTTTCCTCACATAGAAAACTGGTAGAAAACACTTAAAGGTTGCATGGTATGAAAATTTCACTTTATGAGGTTTTTTAACATTAATATGAGTTCCCCTAGCCTGCCTATGGTCCCCCAGTGGCTAGAAATTGTGATAGGTGTAAAACAAGCCCTGGGTATTCTGCTACGCCTTTGAGAAAATGAAAGCTGGTAATAATCATACATTTTTCTTGAGCGTCAAATCATCAAATTAGAATGATTTCTGAAAGATCATATGAAGCTGTGATGCTGAAAATTCAGTTTTGATCACAGGAATTAATTACATTTTACAATATATTCACATAGAAAACAGTTATTTAAAATTTGTTATATTATTTCACAATATTATTGTTTTTAATGCTGTCTTGGTGAACATAAGAGACTTCTTTCAAAACATAATTTTTTTACCAACACAATTAGTGTATGTTTGACATTAGTGTATGTTTGAAGTTTTACTTACTAATCATATGGTTCATAGCGCCTTAGAGATGATGATCAGCCCAACTCTGCTACGGTGGAGGCAAGGGCATCAACACTGAAGGATCTAGGAACACAACACACCATTTGTCACAGAGCCAACAATATTATTATATAATGGCAGGTTTATTACAAGTAAGAAGCTATAGCTAAGCTATATTATATATAAGCTACAGCAGAGGTGAAATGCTTTTCTGAGATGAGTTTCTGAATCTATTTGACCTGCATCTGGGCATGGAGTACCTACGGCCTGAGGGAAGTAGCTTGAACTGGCAGGACAAAGGATGACTAGGGTCAGCTGCAATCATAGACTGTAAAAAAATATGGACGTAGTGTCCGTGACGTCACCCGTAGGTTTCTGAAGAGCATTTTTGAAGCCTAAAGTGGGCGGAGCCATCCGTCGCCATCTTGGCCTTGCGTCACTCCCGGATAACAGAAAATAGGCAAACAGGCGGGGCGTGAGTGGAGCTGAGGAGCCTGGCCTGGCCATAGATATGAGCCTGGCTATCTGAAATCACCTAGCTTGACGTGATCGAGTTAGCTGATGATGTAAAGCCAATTAAAAGTTCCTGTTTTTGCCCTTCGAAATATTATAATAGTTAAATACATGGCTACAAGTGAGACTGTGTATTACTTCGAGAGTGTTTGTGTGTGACAGTGATATTTATGTGCATAACGTTACATGTCAGTCACTCTTTCATGGTCCGTCAGCGCGGCATCGCTCAAGTTCGTAGAGAGCTTATTCAGTCCATTTTAAATTCTGATTTTGGCCGCCTCTCAAATGGGTTAAACCGTTAAACCACAGATATATTGACTTTGAAGTGCAAGTAAATGCGCTAGAAAATCCGCGCTCATTCATGGATCGATGTGCATTTATTGCACGGACGGAGAAAGCGCCGACGCCTGCATGATTTCATCTGACGGTCACGGTACATAAGCATATTATAATCTATCTGTTCCGTGAGAGCAGAACAAACGAGCCTTTATTGACGTTTTAAATTTGAAAACCCCAAAAAGCAACGGAATTGTCTGACATCCATTAGTGCATGTTCACAGAGGAAAACAACTGAAATACAGCGCTGGTTGTTCTCTCAAACGATACTCGACGACAACGAGTGAATCCAAAGACGTGGGCTTTGTACCCAAGTATTAAATTGTATGAAATAATCCCGAAAAAAAGCACAAACACCGCAGAGAAGGCAAGTTCAGCAGCTAACATTTGCTGAGGTGAAGTGACGGCTAGTAACAGCAGACAAACGGCTAGCATTGACATCAGCGGGAATCCACCTGTCACTCAAGTGGCCACACCCTTAAATTTAAATATTAATCAACTAAACGGATGAGTTATAAATAAATTCACCCCCCTCACAGTTGTTATGAAGGGCAAAATTAGCTGTATAGACCAAAGCCACAGAGAGAACCAGGCTGTAAACATGTTTTTTTTCTGCTGTAAAGTTGGTAATTTTAACATGAGGGAGATACAGATTTGACTCACTTCTGCAGCCAGGCCAAGCGGCCAGTTAATGAATTGCAGTTTAACTCACTTCCGTGTTGGTTTCAAGAGAGAGACGGGGAGGTTGCCGCTTGGCTGCAATAGATAGTGCCTTCTTTGCCACTCTGTTGGAGTAGCTGCTAAATGTGTGAGAGAGGGGGAAAGTTAAAGCCTGCAATCTTGCTACACGTCCTAACTCTCTAATCGTTTTTTGTAGGAACCAAACCAGCAGATAAAACAGAAGGTTAAAACAGACTGAATAAAACAAGAATAAAACATTCTCATCAAAGTGGGGTCAATGTTAAAATTCCTCAGTCTACGGTAAAAATACATTCGCTGCTGGGCTTTGGCACAAACAGCATCAGTGTGTGATTCAAAACATAGCTTACTATCAATTATTGTGCCAAGGTTGTATTCTTGTATTATCTCAATAGGTTATGATAGTAAGGGGAAGAGGGGGCCTCTGTTTCCTAAAATCAGTAATTAATTCTTTAGTTTTGGATTTCCTAACGTTACCTACCTACCTGTATTCCCTACTTCTCCAGCAGTAGCTTTCTTCAGAAATGTTGAAGTCGTGGAGCTTTCCCTCTGTTATGGGTTATTTTGTTGCTGCTGAAATCACAGAACATTTTTTTTAATCAATATTTGTTTACCATTGATCTAGTTTCAACCATGTAACTTGTGTAAGTGTAAGTTCTCCATGTAAGTGACGTCACCGATTACATATGTTTATGTTTACGTTTGTGTAAAATAAATTAGCTCACTTCCAAGTAAAACCTTTACAAAACCTCTCATATACACATAAGAGGTGATTAAAAGCCCAAACTTTCATAAACAAAAGCTCAACCGAGTTAACGTTAACTTAGCTTAACCAGAGACAATTTATATGGCTTAACTTAGCTGCTACCTTCTCTGAAAACGGTTGAGATGCTAACGGACTTTTTCCGAAGACACAAAGCCATGTCTATACAAGTAAATATTCAACATAAGCGTATCAATTACAAGTAAGAGAAGTGTCAAGAACAGTTGTGTGTATTATCCGTGTGATTTTAGAGACTTATATCACCTGAAAGCAGTGAATTTGAAAACAACAGCGAGAGAGGGAGTTTTCCTGCTTACCAGTCGCAGTGGTCCCGCGGCGTTTCCATGGCAACTCTGCGCCGCGGCCGCTCCAGTGTTTGAAAGCGACTTGAAAGTTCACAAGCACAACGCGACATCGGCCTCCCGTATAGTGGGCCGACCTAAAGCCGACGTAACGGAGCTGGGAAATAGAGCACTGACTGACAAGAGATCTGCCTACGCCTGCCCGACGCCTTTGCGATGTTATAGGGAGGGAGGCCGACGCTCGATGTTGGGCCAACGTCGGCCCGACGTACGTGTGCTATCTGGGTATTGTTGTGAATATTACATATACTATTTTTGATGATTAATTTACCTCAGTGAATGCAGCCAGCTTAGCTAGTTTGTGAAGTAAAGTGATTTTATTTTAGGTAGTTGTAAAATAGTGCAATATAATTGTAAATATATAATATAATAATAAAAATTAAAATATGAATTTTTATTATTATTTGCTGGGTGTTTCTAATGAGCGGTTATTGTCAGTGAAGTCCACTTCAACTGATATACCGTGCTCAGGGAGTAGGGGAGCAGTGAACACTGCATATGGACCCTGTCGAATGGAACGCACATTAGATGTGTAAAAACAAGTGGAAAGCGCGAGTGCGCCGCTGTCTCCTTTCGCTTGTTCTCCTGTGGCGTCTGGCGTCTGTCGTTGCTATGCGGCAACCATGAACTGCGCTCTCCATGATGACAAGATCTGTGTCTGAAATCGCTCCCTATCCACTATATAGTGCACTATTTAGGGTGTCGGCCATTTTGTAGTGGTGTCCGAATTCTGAGTGAACGACATCATTCCCTACATTCTTCACTACTTTTATCCACAATCCTCTCTGAATTCGAGTGTACGATGTACACTTGCTGAGACACTATTTCCCACAATCCATCACGATAAGGCGATTGAGCGCGAATGAAAAATAAACAAAAATGCCACCATGGCAACGGTGCACCCGAGTTAGAAAACAATCATTTATAAGACCAGACGCCTGGTTACCCAGATAGCAATTACATGTGGGCCACATGTGGGTATTATCAGGCACATATGGCCTAGATGTGGCATGGCTGAACAGATATGGGCCAAATCGTAGCCATATTTGTTTTGCCATAACTTTAAAATCTGCGGGAAATGCTCTCTTGGTTCACAACTGATTTTGAGGTATATGGCCCAGATAACAACGAACACATGAGGATCATATGTGGTTGAGCTATGGCACACAGTGAGAAACACCGACTTGTGGTAAACATTTGGCTTATACGTGGAAAAACACAGGAATAATGAAATCAAGTGCGGCAAACATCCGCCGTTCCACACCTCAGGTTGCTCTGCATCTTCCCTCCTATTGGTGGAGTGAGACTACGGCGCGAGTTTGACTGCGACGCTGGCCAGCTGACGCCTTTTATGCCGAGTTCAGACTGCATGATTTTAGCCCCGATTTTGGCTCGCCGACAGGTTTTGAGAAATCGCCGACAAATGCCCGAAATCACAGGCAAATCGGTGCTCGTTCACGCGAGTGACAATCACGCAGTGTGAATGAGCAAAGACGCGATCTGAGAGAATCGCCGACGAACGTGAGATATTTGGCATGCTAAATATCTGGACCTGTCGGCGATTCCAAATCCTGCTGTGTGAAAGTGTTCTGACTGAAAACTACATCGGCGATGACCGACAGCCAATGAGAGAGCAAGATACAGAGCAGCGGGGAGTTCGGGGAGGAGTTATAGACCACAATATCAGTATTTTAATAGATATATTTACAATTATATCAAACAGAAACAAAGCACAAACATTTGCTTGACCAGCAGCACATTGCAACATTATTTATTTACCCCAAACTCTCTTTGCAGAACACACAGTCCTTGCTCCCCTTGTCTTCCCAGCCATTTCCTCACGCATAATGTTTTTCTTTTTCTCCTTTTCGCTGCAAATCAGTGCACAGACAATTTGGATCGCAAGCTTCTTGCAGGCTATCATTTTTAATAACAATTTCAAACTCGCGCGAGAACTGCGGTCTTACGCACGCGGGATTTTGCGTTATTTCCTTATCACTTCTCGCGTGTGTTTGGTTGCGAAACGTAGTTTGCGGGCCAGACAGGAGTTGTCGGCGATTCTTCCTCCTGAAAGTCATGCAGTGTGAAACCTCCAGTCGCCGATGCATCGTGCAGTGTGAACACACCAGCAACTGAATTTTACCCTGGATAGTCATGCAGTGTGAAAAGAACAGTGACCCGACTACTTTGAAAATCGTGCAGTCTGAATTCGGCATTACTCTGCTTTCCTCACGACTGTGTACATTCAGGTAAGTGATGTTTTGGCATTTTAAAGTCATATAAATGAAATATACAGCATTATGTGTCAATATTGCATGTTATTATGCGTTTAGTTATTCGTTCCATCGAGGAAGGGGTTGAACTAGCTAATATTTTTTTCAGTTTACTGCTATAACTTACAATAAAGTTTAATGTAACTTAACCGTTAACTTAGGCTATAGCAGTTCGCTGGTTTGCCGTTTTAAATTAAGATGTTTTTGTTTATAAATCAACAGCTCACTGTCGTACACAATAAAATAGTATAGTTTGTCATTGTGTTGTAGCCTATTTGTGAATTAAGGCGACGCGGTCCCAATGTCGGTGTTGGTGTTACTGTTTGTCAGAAAACCTAAATCCTAATTTGTGTTCACAATCATTCAACTAATCATAATAATATAAAAATGACAAGAATAAACACATTAATACGTGTGCATTATTGTATGTATCTTTATTTAACTCTGAAATGATATTCAACCAAGACTTTTTCTCATGTCCTTTCCCTCTTTAAAATTAAAGTTGTAATGTTAACGTTAGGCTATTAGTGTCAAGTCACAATACCAAAATTATGACTTTCGATACAATACCTGAACATTAACATGAACTAATAATGAACTGCACTTCTACTGCATATATTAATATGTGTTAATGTTAATTTCAACATTTACTAACACATTCAATATAAAAAAATTGTACTTGTTAACTTTAGTATGCACTGTGAACTAACATGAACAAACAATGAATTGCTGTATTTCTGTTAACTATCAATTAATTGAGCAGCCATTCACTGCCATTATAAAGCTTGGAAGAGGCAGGACATTTTTATAATTACTCTAATTTCTCACGATATAGTTTATATACCATGCTATGGTATACTGTCATACCACCCAGCCCTAATGTGTGGTATGGGTGGGGCAATGACAATAATTTCCATATTAAAAACCTAGAAAATATGGTTTCAGATGGAGTAAATAATAGTTTATAGTTCATTTTTGAATATAAAAGCACTTTCATTTTAGGGTGGGGGTGGTCTATTTAAATGCATATTTCAACCACTTACACGATGTTTTTTTTTTCGTATCAGATTACCTATGTGGGTTTGGTTGGTGGCTTTGACCTGGATAACACCGTGTGGAGAGTGCTGAAAGGCACTTTTACAACTGCTGTGGCACGTTATGAATTGGAGAGAAGTCAATGGGAAGATTGGTGTCCAACGCCTGGTCGTAAAGGAAGTTGTCATTGGTGAGACCTTTTTTAGAAGTCACTTTTATTTGTATTGCACTTTGCACAATTCACAACTTTTCAAAACCGCTTTACAGAACATTGTATTTTTATTTCTGTTATCTCAGTATCGAACCAAACAACTTTTTTTGTCATTACCTGATCACATCCGTGGCTCACTTAAGTGACTGCATTTTTTTATTTAGAAGTTTTATGTTTTGTTTTTAAAGAAAGTTATTTTTTATATATTGCGAATCATATTGTTTCAATCATACATTTTAAAGCTGTAATCACAATATAAGATTATCATTCTGTCAAAGTCTCATACCAGCGCATGCCTACAACTATCTGTATTTAGTTCATTATCACTGTGTATTTAAAAGGTTAGTTTACCCAAAAATGACAATTCTGTCAGTAATTACTCACCCATGTTGTTCCACCCCCGTAAGACCTTCGTTCATCTTCGGAACACAAATTAAGATATTTATGATGAAATCTGAGAGCTGTCTCACTCCTCCATAGGCTTCTCTGTTATTGAAACTTGCCAGCCCAGAAAGTTAGTAAAGACATTGTTAAAATAGTCCAAGAATACAGTGGCTGAACCTTAAGTTTATCAAGTGTCGAAAATACTTTTTGTGCGCAAAACAAGCTAAAATAAAGACTTTATTCAACGTAGTGTAACAGCACAGCGCTTCTGTGTTGTACGTCAGAACGTAGGCTCACGACTGGCCAGCATCCCACACATGACCAGCGTCGGCCAATAGTGAGTCTACGCTCTGACGTACAACCCAGGAGTTGGAAAAACTTGAGGGTAATTACAGATAGAATTTTCATTTTTGGGTGAACTAACCCTTTATGTTCCTCCTTGCATTCAGTACCATTATTGTTTGTGTGTTTCTGCTTCCAAATTGTCTCGCATCATTGCAGATTATTTTGTGTTAGTAAAAACACTTATTTTTGTAGACTCTGTCTTTGGACTAAAACATGACATTAATGCTATCTGTGTTGGTGTGTTTTTACATTAGAGTGTGCATGTCTTTTTTTAAAAAAAGAAGCAGAATACATGCAGTGCTGTAAATTTTATCCGGTTGTTGGTGCAAAAGTATTCTAAAAATCGAAATAATTTGTCATAAGGAATTACGGTATAATTCTGGCCCACATATTGAAAAATACAATTTGCAATTCCTTTTGAAAATTTACTGGAAAAAAACTTTCATACACTGGTAATTCAGAGGTGTTTAATTTGTTAATAATTGCAATTAAAATATTAAAGAATATTTACATTAATGATTTTTTTGTATTATCCTGCAGCTCTAGCTTCCAGGTTGTATTGCTACTAACATTATTTAAATTCTTCTTTATTGCAGGTGCAGTCAGGCAGAATCCCCATACTAGAAAAGGTCAACGCATTGCCGACCGTCATTGGAGACTTCTCTGCACATCAACACACTTCTCAACTCTTTACCTTTCAAGTTTGCTTTAACTTTCTCAATTTCTCTTTAAAGTTCTCTTTACCAACTGTAATTTATTTGTATTACTCTCATTGGACTAATTAAACATAACATTAATACAAGCTTTGATCGAGTGTTTCGAACTTTGTTGTAAAAAATTAGCTTTGAATGCTATTTATATTATTAATTTGTATTCTTGAATGTTTTCAACTGAATTCTACTTAAAATAAGTACAACTGAGTAGCTGTAATTCTATGTATTCTTAAATGTTTTCAACTGAATACTACTGTAATTATTAAATTCAACTCTGTTGCTGTAATTATATTTATTTTGATAAATGTTTTCAACTGAATACTACTGTTATTATTCAACTCTTGCTGTAATTATATTTATTTTTATGAAATGTTTTCAACTGAATACTGCTGTAATTAAGTACAACACTTTAGCTGTAATTATTTAAATGCTTGTCAAAATAAATAGTTTTGAGTCCATTTGTTGTTGAGTGTAAAATTTACCTGTGAGTTAAGACTTTAAATACTGTCAGCTGCATGTGGGCCACATAAGGGCCGTTAGATTTTAACAGAACTCAACCGTACTAAAGTTGCATACCAGGCCCACATATGGGCCACATGAATTTGTAGTATTTGGCTCATGCTTGGTGGAGTTATGGCAGTCCTTTGGTTCAGTTCTGGCAAAGGAGATGTGGGCCATATCTGGGCCGGCAAACACAAACTAATCTGGGCCACAGCTCAGCTGTTTATCTGGCCCACATCTGTGCCAAAGGTAATTTGCTGACTGGGTATTTATTTATACATACCGTTAATGTCTATATTTGAAAAATCAAATGTGTTGTGTAGTGTTTTGTTCTCTTTTATTTTCACATATAAATTTAAAAAGTAAATAAATATGACAACAGGGCTCGACATTAAGGCTTGTCCGCTTGTCCGGGACAAGTGGATTTTTTTGTAGGACAAGTGGAAGAGAAAATTAGTTGTCCCACTGGACAAGTTAAATTTCAAACAAAATAAAATGCCATATTACTTCACGTTATGTGCCACTCATTACGTCTATAATTTTACAGATTTAATTTTACCGATTTGAGACGTCGCATCACTGCCCGATTCAAACTGTGCTTTCGCGCGTTGGCTGGCGCTGATCAGAGTCGGACGCGTTCAGCGCTGTCATATATCACAACTAAGCAGTGTTTTTAACCTCATAATGTTTATTTTAGGTTTCAGATATTTAAATACACATAAGCAATAGTAAAAAAATACATTTGGAGTTTGTAAAATACACAATGATGTCTGTGGAAGCAGCAATAACAATCTATTCTTTCAAATATAATTTGACGACATGTGTTATTCATATCAGACAAACATAGTGGAAGTAACTATAAAGTTTACTCTATTCTTCTCGGTTCACCGGCCACTTTCTTGCATTTATTTCGGGAGAAACTGATGAATTCACGTGCTGTAAATCCGACTGACAGGACAACATTGTGGCGCCCATCTCATGTTAGTTCAAGATTATTTATAAAGGTTTTTAAACGACCAAACACACTCACTTACACGTATTTGAGAATCAGAATATCAGATAGGCTAGCTGATGACATGGTAAGCAAGTTTGTGAATATTTTGAATAAAAAAGGAAAAGCGAAATAAAAGCGACACATCTGTCATACAGTATTATTATGGCTGCGGTGTATCGCGTGACGCGTCGCCATGGAAACATTAAAGGGAACGTTCGCCTTGAAAAAACTCACTCTGGGGGTGGGGGTGTCAGTTAGAATATTTTAAACTTACACGTGAAAGGGTTAAAGAAAAGATCGAAAATAAATATTTGTGTGTGCTGTAAAGTGGTTAGAAAAAAAAAATCGGAATCGGCAGGTCAAACTCAATGAAAAACCGGAATCGGCCTAGAAAATTGTAATCGGTGCATCTCTATGTCTACAAAATTATTTTAGATATAGTATACAGTAAGTCTAGCTAGCTTGCAAATACTGAGGATACCTACAAGAGTCACCACTTTCTCTGGTGATACACTGCACACCAGCGTGCAAAGTATACTTTGTATTATGGAGTCTGGAGATCCTTATTTCTTGTTGAAGGGGAACTATGTTCTTGGGACACGTTCCTTTCTACTGTTTCAACTGAATTTTATTAATATTGATAGTGGATGCTTTCAATGGTTTGTTCAAATTCTGCATTAGCAAAACACACACACACACACACACACACACACACACACACACACACACACACACACACACACACACACACACACACACACAAAAAGATAAAATTATAAATCTTTACCCGGACAAGTGACTTTTGTGCATGGACAAGTAAAACATAAATTTACTTGTCCGAAGGACAAGTGGCTCAAAAAGTTAATGTCAAGCCCTGTGACAAGCAAGTGTTTTATTTAGGGCTGTCAATCGATTAAAAATTTTAATCGCGATTAATCGCATGATTGTCATGAGTTAACTCGCGATTAATCGCATTTAATCGCACATTTTTTATTTGTTCTAAATATACCTTAAATTAATACTTTTCAAGTTTGTAATACTCTAATCAACGTGGGCATGGATAAATATAGATGCTTTATGCAAATGTATGTTTATTATTGAAACCATAGTCAATATAGCATGAAGACGAGACATGTTTCAAAGGTCATAGATGTTTTTCAAAGAACTTGTTCATGTCTATTAGACACATGTAGAAAGAACAAAGAAATACCAGGTTCCCATTACTTCTCTTTCTTTGCACTGAGCAATTTACTAACACAAAAATGTTTAGATTTTTGCATGACAGGGCAGCTCTTCTGAAAATGCTAAATGTACATTTAGCATTTATTATTACATTGTAGTCTCTCTCTGTGCCCATTTTGATGAAGCTAAATTCTCAATAAATTCTCAATAAAACGCATATTTTACTGTTTCTGTTGTCAAACAACGGAATGAATTTGAAATGGTGACTGAAACGCGACCAAATAAACATAACCAGCTCTCCCTTCCAAGACGTTAATCTGCACAAAAATTCTGATAATCGAGCCGTCGTCTGGTGAAATCAAATACACATAAGCTAAAGACAATATCCGTGCTCTGATTTCGGCTATATTTGTAAAATTAGAGAAGCAACATAATATCTGTGTTTAACTGAATTAAAGCGCTGCTCCTCCGCGTGAGACGCAGAGAGAGAGAGAGAGAGAGAGAGAGAGAGAGAGAGAGAGAGAGAGAGAGAGGCGCGCGCGCGTGCTGAGAGAGCAGTAGCCTACCGGCGGTACCGGTATATTCTCAGAAACTAAATAAGGTTTGGGCGCTTTGTTGAAGGAAAAAAAATCGCTAAAGGGGTCTGCAATGTCGCTAAGTTGCCAACACTGTGTATCTCCATTTCTCCAACTAGGGGTTGGGTCACGGGTCAAACAGAAAATACGCGCTGCGTTAATCGTCCGTTAAAAAAATTAGTGCCGTTAATATGATTTTGCGTTAACGCGTTATTAACGCGCTAACTTTGACAGCCCTAGTTTTATTATCTTTTTTTTTTTAATCAAATAACGCAATAAACGTGAAAAATACATACATACAATGGTTACATACAATTCACACAGCCAAAAAAAGGAAATATTAAAAATGGGTAGGTAATGTTTATGACAAATTGTCTGAGCTCTCTCGGCGCGTGATAATTATGTCAGCGTCCAAATTCTTTGCTGATGTAGTGCACTCAACTGCCATTCACTATGTAGGGATTAGTGAACGAGTGAGCGGTTTCAGACACAGCTAAGGAAGTATCAGCAAAAGATTACTAGATTTCTAGCCCTTGCATTAGCTTTACTACTAGATATATTTATGGAGATGAAAAATAATAAGGCGCCCTGTACAGCTATGATCAGCTTTTCGGCCGAGCATTCAATGTTGTTACGCTGCAAGCTGATGGTTCATTGCTGCCACGCTCTATCACTCGCACACCATAAAGAGCAAATTGTTTTTTAATGTTTCAATTTCGTGATTAAAATGACATAATTAGGAAGCGGATAATTTCTTCATAAACAGCTCATTATGACTCAATGTTAGAATGCTGCACCTACACTCGATAGTGTGAATAAGATCAGCGCAACGCAGACCACTGCATTGACAGGGTAAAACACATGATCTGTCTACGGCTAGGGCTCAGCGGAAGATAGAAAATGCCGGTCCAGCGCTGATTGAGGAATTAAATTCGAAAATAAAAGACAGTTTGACATCTTTTTTCTCACATTCTCGCATTTTTTCTCGCATCTATCCACTACCTGCTAACGTAAGTGCACTGCACCCGAGCAAGCACACTTTGCAGTTCCTCCGGAAATGCATTTTTCTAGTTATTATTATTATTCCCGGGAGAAAAATTTTGGCCAGCTCCTGCGCCTAGGCCCTTTGAGACAGAGACACCGTTCCAACTTTAAAACGTTCGGTCAGTACCGGTGTAAGTTGCTCGCGAAGATGACATCACAAGTCCATGTCGTTTGTCCGCCATAGTGGATTGAACAGGAAGCGAAACTAAAGTTTCACAGGTCACAAATTTGGTCCGAACTTCACGAAACTGGACGTACATGATCCTTGGACCAAGCCTCACATAAGTTACTAGAAGGATTTTTGATTTTCGGAAGCGTTTGCCCGTCACAGCCAAACGAAATCGGCGGCGTAGTCGCCAAAACAGGAAGTAGTTCATATCTCAGGAACGCTGTCACGTATCGAAACCAAACTTTGTACATTAACTCGATACTCCAATGTGAGGATGTACAAGATAAAAAATAAAATAAAAAAATTACAAAATTTTACATTATTTGGCAACCCCCCCCCCCCCAGTTTTTTGGCCAGCTCCTGCGCCTAGGCCCTTTGAGACAGAGACACCATTCCAACTTTAAAACGTCCGGTCAGCACCGGTGTAAGTTGCTCGCGAAGATGACATCACAAGTCCATGTCGTTTGTCCGCCATATTGGATTGAACAGAAAGCGAAACTAAAGTTTCACAGGTCACAAATTTGGTGCGAACTTCACGAAACTAGACGTACCCGATCCTTGGACAAAGCCTCATCAAAGTTACTAGAAGGATTTTTGATTTTCGGAAGCGTTTGCCCGTCACAGCCAAACGAAATCAGCGGCGTAGTCGCCAAACAGGAAGTCGTCCATATCTCAGGAACTCTGTCACGTATTAAAACCAAACTTTATACATGAACTCGGGACTCCAATGTGAGGAAGCACAAGATCTGATTTTTTTTTTTTTTTTTTCAGGCTAATAGACAAACCCATTTACCTATGTCTATGCAAGTGTTTCAACTTTTGATGTTAATGCATTTATTTAGACAGTAGGTGGCACTGTTGTATTACATTTCACAGAGCAGCCAAGTCAGTGTATATAGACTGCATTCGTTTTTACCAGGTTTGTCTTAATAAATGCAGGCATGAATTTCGTTTTTTGCATTGGTCTATTTTAATCATCTTCATTTATTAATATATACAGATTTGTATGCATGAATTGTGCATTTCCAATCCTCAAAGCAGTTAATAAAAAAAAAAAAAACTTTATACAAAATACATCATGCTCTTCTTCGATAACCGAACAAACAATTCATTGTCTGTGGCTGTGTTTGTGCGCGCGGGAAATATGCTGCGCATAACAATAGAAAACAAGGAGAAACGCACAGTCTCATGCTCAAACAATCAACAACGTCGCTCTAGAGGTGCGTTGTGGACTGCGAAGTGGACTTCACAGGGTATTCCGCCATCTTAAGTTCTAATCCGAAGGGAGCGAACATGTTCAGTTCGAAGGGCACTGCGCACAGCATAGGGAATAAGGGAACATCGATACATCACTTCACAGGAAGTGGAGAGCGATGATCACACACCCAACTGTCATTTCGCGCATCAGGTCATCACCAGTCAGAACGGTCATAACTAACGATGGAGGAGTTGTGTGTAAGTAATACATTTCGCCATTGTTATACAAATGACAGTATTTTTAATGGTTATTGTTGTGAATATTACATATACTATTTTTGATGATTATAATTTACCTCAGTGAATGCAGCCAGCTTAGCTAGTTTGTGAAGTAAAGTGATTTTATTTTAGGTAGTTGTAAAATAGTGCAATATAATTGTAAATATATAATATAATAATAAAAATTAAAATATGAATGTAGTCCTATATATATTTGTTATATCATAATCTGCGCGACTCCGTCGTTGACTTTCTTTGATGACATTTGCTGGGCGTTTCTAATGAGCGATTGTCAGTGAAGTCCACTTCAACTGATATACCGTGCTCAGGGAGTAGGGGAGCAGTGAACACTGCATATGGACCCTGTCGAATGGAACGCACATTAGATGTGTAAAAACAAGTGGAAAACGCGAGCGCGCCGCTGTCTCCTTTCGCTTGTTCTCCTGTGGCGTCTGTCGTTGCTATGCAACCATGAACTGCGCTCTCCATGATGACAAGAGCTGTGTCTGAAATCGCTCCCTATCCACTATATAGTGCACTATTTAGGGTGTCGGCCATTTTGTGTCCGAATTCTGAGTGAACGACATCATTCCCTACATTCTTCACTACTTTTATCCACAATCCTCTCTGAATTCGAGTGTACATACGATGTACACTTGCTGAGACACTATTTCCCACAATCCATCACGATAAGGCGATTGAGCGCGAATGAAAAATAAACAAAAATGCCACCATGGCAACGGTGCACCCGAGTTAGAAAACAATCATTTATAAGACCAGACGCCTGGTTATTTATTTATACATACCGTTATGTCTATATTTGAAAAATCAAATGTGTTGTGTAGTGTTTTGTTCTCTTTTATTTTCACATATAAATTAAAAAGTAAATAAATATGACAAGCAAGTGTTTTTATTATCTTTTTTTTTAATCAAATAACGCAATAAACGTGAAAAATACATACATACAATGGTTACATACAATTCACACAGCCAAAAAAAGGAAATATTAAAGATGGGTAGGTAATGTTTATGACAAATTGTCTGAGCTCTCTGGCGCGTGATAATTATGTCAGCGTCCAAATTCTTTGCTGATGTAGTGCACTCAACTATGTAGGGATTAGTGAACGAGTGAGCGGTTTCAGACACAGCTAAGGAAGTATCAGCAAAAGATTACTATCTTTTACTACGATAATTATGTCAGCGTCCAAATTCTTTGCTGATGTAGTGCACTCAACTATGTAGGGATTAGTGAACGAGTGAGCGGTTTCAGACACAGCTAAGGAAGTATCAGCAAAAGATTACTAGATTTCTAGCCCTTGCATTAGCTTTACTACTAGATATATTTATGGAGATGAAAAATAATAAGGCGCCCTGTACAGCTATGATCAGCTTTTCGGCCGAGCATTCAATGTTGTTACGCTGCAAGCTGATGGTTCGTTGCTGCCACGCTCTATCACTCGCACACCATAAAGAGCAAATTGTTTTTTAATGTTTCAATTTCGTGATTAAAATGACATAATTAGGAAGCGGATAATTTCTTCATAAACAGCTCATTATGACTCAATGTTAGAATGCTGCACCTACACTCGATAGTGTGAATAAGATCAGCGCAACGCAGACCACTGCATTGACAGGGTAAAACACATGATCTGTCTACGGCCAGGGCTCAGCGGAAGACAGAAAATGCCGGTCCAGCGCTGATTGAGGAATTAAATTCGAAAATAAAAGACAGTTTGACATCTTTTTTCTCGCATTCTCGCATTTTTTCTCGCATCTCGCATCTATCCACTACCTGCTAACGTTAGTGCACTGCACCCGAGCAAGCACACTTTGCAGTTCCTCCGGAAATGCATTTTTCTAGTTAAGTGTGCTTGCTGAAAGCGCACACTTATTGTTCTTCTTAAGTTTTCTTATTATTATTATTATTATTATTATTATTATTCCCGGGAGAAAAATTTTGGCCAGCTCCTGCGCCTAGGCCCTTTGAGACAGAGACACCGTTCCAACTTTAAAACGTTCGGTCAGTACCGGTGTAAGTTGCTCGCGAAGATGACATCACAAGTCCATGTCGTTCGTCCGCCATAGTGGATTGAACAGAAAGCGAAACTAAAGTTTCACAGGTCACAAATTTGGTCCGAACTTCACGAAACTGGACGTACATGATCCTTGGACTAAGCCTCACAAAAGTTACTAGAAGGATTTTTGATTTTTGGAAGCATTTGCCCATCACAGCCAAACGAAATCGGCGGCGTAGTCGCCAAAACAGGAAGTAGTTAATATGTCAGGAACGCTGTCACATATAGAAACCAAACTTTGTACATTAACTCGAGACTCCAAGGTGAGGATGTAAAAGATCTGAATTGTTTTAATTTTTTTTTATTTCAGGCTAATTGACAAACCCATTTACCTATGTCTAGGTTTCAACTCAGACTTTTAGTGTTAATGCATTTAGACAGTAGGTGGCACTGTTGTATTACATTTCACAGAGCTGCCAAGTCAGTGTATAGACTGCATTAGTTTTTACTAGGTTTGCCTTAATAAATGCAGGGCCTGAATTTCGTTTTTTAAACTGGGAGGGAATTCCACCGCTTACATGGGTCACATGGGGGGGATCTAAAGGTTATTAGCCTATGCATCATACATTCGGTCTTCTTCGCTAACCGAACAATTAATTGTCTGTGGCTGTGTTTGTGCGCGCGGGAAATATGCTGCGCATAACAACAGAAAACAAGGAGAAACGTGCAGTCACATGCTCAAACAATCAACAACGTCTCTCTAGATGTGTAAAAACAAGTGGAAAGCGCGAGCGCGCCGCTCTCTCCTTTCCACAAGCGCTTGCTGTCCCGTGGCGTCTGTCGTTGCTATGCAACCGTGAACTCCGATCGCCATGATGACAAGGAAGTATCAGCAAAAGGTTAATAGATTTCTAGCCCTTGCATTAGCTTTAGTCATGGCCGTAGCCAGCTATGATTTCACCGAGGTCCGGACCTCGGTAATTTTTTTGTATTCAAAAATAAAATTTCAAGCTCTCTGAATGATTAATTAGCCGTTTAAACCACGTCACATGTGTGTTTGCAATTCATGTTGCTGCGAGAATGTAGAACAGTGAACGGGGCTTGGAGCATGCGTGAGGTGCTTACAACAAAGTAGTTTTTGACGCGTTCGACTCGAGTTCGAATCCGCCTTTTGCCGAACTCGCTCTTCTCCCTTTTCCCAATACACATGAGATGTAAAATGTATAGCCTAACATAAAGGTCTCTAGCGTTATATTTTGCCAACGAACTAAAATCGAAACCGTGATATGGTTTTGTGCTTTATAAAACAGCACAAGACTTTAAGTATCCTATAGGCATTATGTTTGTGCTGCGTGATTTAAAGAAAAGTGCGCACTTTGCTCACGCGATCAAAGAGTTTATTTCTTGCAAGTGAAGAAGACATTAGGACAAAAGTATTGTAATTTTCCTATAGTGTAATGTAAAATATACTTTTGAAATATTCATTTTCATTTAATACAGTACGAAATAGGCTATTTTATGTCATAGGAATAATTATATAAATCATTATTATATTATTATACTAATTGTTTGGCGTCCTAAAACACCAGTGATAATTTAATGTAGACTGAGACTCTATATCATAAATAAAAAATATGTTTGAGCCCTCTTTAATGTCTAGGTACAAGTCAATGCTTTTTCTTTGTGCACAGTTCATGGGTTGAAGCCATTTTTTTACAGTCTATGGTTGTAGCCCGTTGAAGCTCTTAATTTTGAGCTCTCAAAGTGCACCAGACTGATGCATTTAACTTTAAAATGTACAAAATTTTCTTGCGGGGGAGCATGTCCCCGAACCCCCCTAGAGGGACAGAGGTTTACCCAACATAGTTTTAAAAATCCTATGGGAAAGAACGATAATTTATTAACTTTACTCCAGCATAGTACAACAAAGTTCCTTTTAATGTCCTAAAATTTACTTGGACAAACTATACATTTGGCCTGCCTTAGGGGGGGCCTACAAGACATTGTGCCCAGGGGCCTCTGAATTCTTAATCCGGCCCTGCACCTCACCCCAGACCTCACTAATTTTCAAACCCTGGTTACGGCCTTGGCTTTACTACTAGATATATTTATGGAGATGAAAAATAATAAGGCGCCCTGTACAGCTATGATCAGCCAGGGTTTCCGCGGGGCATTAAAAAGCATTTTGCTTATTCATGTAAATGTAAATGCGCAATCCCCACATTCCCGCACCGAAATTCAAGCCCTGAAATGGCAGCGGGATGTGTAACTCTAGCATATGGCGCATATGTCATATAAAGTTAGGCAAGGCCAAACAGCGTTATCCATGTTTTGCGATTGCATCGCTAGAGTAAGCTAGTGAAACTGATAGCGTTCTTCATTTAATTACACTATGAGGACTGACGGTAGGCTATAAAAATCAGCGTTTCTGTGTAGGTGATGACAACCATCTTGACAGCAGCAATCAAAGCATCGCTAATTACGGTTGACCTTAATTTGAGATAGTAAATTTGTTCCTAATCAAAGGGAACACTCAACCACAGAACAGCTGGGTAAGTTTTGTATTGGCTTATTGGATACAGTAAATGAAGACTGTCATCACCTACACAGAAACGCTGATTTTTATAGCCTACCGTCAGTCCTCATGTTGTAATTAAATGAAGAACGCTATCAGTTTCACTATTAGCTTACTCTAGCGATGCAATCAACAACATGGATAACGCTGTTTGGCCTTGCCTAACTTTATATGCACAATCTTGAAAAAAGTACTATTGTTGAAATTCTCACATCAAGCAAACTTCAACGCACCCTTATCCACTACCTGCTAACGTTAGTGAACCGCACCAGAGCAAGCACACTTTGCAGTTCCTCCGGAAATGCACTTTTCTAGTTATTATTATTATTCCCGGGAGAAAAATTTTGGCCAGCTCCTGCGCCTAGGCCCTTTGAGACAGAGACACCGTTCCAACTTGAAAACGTACGGTCAGTTCCGGTGTAAGTTGCTCGCGAAGATGACATCACAAGTCCATGTCGTTTGTCCGCCATAGTGGATTGAACAGAAAGCGAAACTAAAGTTTCACAGGTCACAAATTTGGTCCGAACTTCACGAAACTAGACGTACATGATCCTTGGACCAAGCCTCACAAAAGTTTCTAGAAGGATTTTTGATTTTCGGAAGCGTTTGCCCGTCACAGCCAAACGAAATCAGCGGCGTAGTCGCCAAAACAGGAAGTAGTTCATATTTCAGGAACGCTGTCACGTATCGAAACCAAACTTTGTACATTAACTCGAGACTCCAATGTGAGGATGTACAAGATAAAAAAAAAAAAAACATTACAAAATTTTACATTATTTGGCAACCCCCCCCCCAGCTATTTGGCCAGCTCCTGCGCCTAGGCCCTTTGAGACAGAGACACCGTTCCAACTTTAAAACGTCCGGTCAGTACCGGTGTAAGTTGCTCGCGAAGATTATATCACGAGTCCATGTCGTTTGTCCGCCATATTGGATTGAACAGAAAGCGAAACTAAAGTTTCACAGGTCACAAATTTGGTCCGAACTTCACGAAACTGGACGTACATGATCCTTGGACCAAGCCTCACAAAAGTTATTAGAAGGATTTTTGATTTTCGGAAGCGTTTGCCCGTTACAGCCAAACGAAATCGGCGGCGTAGTCGCCAAACAGGAAGTCGTCCATATCTCAGGAACTCTGTCACGTATCGAAACCAAACTTTTGTAACGGAAAGCAGATGATCAGGTCTGCCTTTTTTTTTATTAATCAAATCTAATCAACAAACAAAAGGTACTGATTAACCCCTCAAAACAAAACAACAGTGTTAGCAGATGCTCGGTCAGGTCCCCTGAGTTAATCTCATCAACTCAAGAAGATATTCACACTGAAAAGGAAGGACAAAGTTCGCCACGCGGTTCCACGTGTGCACGACTCTGCATACACACACACAAAACACAGATTCCTTATCATGCCCGACCACTTGTGGTCAAAATTACCTTTTTTAAAATGTTTAAAATGTATTTCTTGCTGTGCTTATGATCCTTATACCCGAAATACGATATCTATAAGCTTTATTGATATGTAATCAGTTTAATATGCATGTAATCACGAGAAATCCTGTTTCTTTGTGTTGTTGACTAACAGAATTGTCATTCGCGGTATTGTTTTGTTCAGAAGAACACAACGGTGTTGAATATTTAGCACAGAATATTAGAGGATGCATTATTTGATTAATACCAGTTTTATAAATGTTTATGAACGAAGTTTATTCCGCCAGCATTAGTTAGAAGAGGCGTGTACCTTTCCAAATGAAAGGACATGACCACAATACGTCCTCCCAGGCGATTGGGTCACGCACGCAAGGGGGCGTGACTTGAGCTCCTTCAAAACACAGCGGGCTCTCTCACCTCTCTCTCTCTCACCTCGCTCTCATCCTTCCTCCTCTTCTACCGGCGCGACGCTTCCCCGAGGAACATCCCGGAAGGCCTCGGACAAACACATGTTCGAGTCGTAGCAGCCGTTCCTTTGCAACTAAGTTATATTTGCCTCTTCCTTCACGGAAGATGAAGACGAACTTTCTCGGTAACGTTACATTTCAGTGAGCCTTTTCAAGCTTCCCGCGACACCGGAAGACGCAGTCGAAACAGGACCTCGTCCGCGCTTTCAGCATCAACCAAACAGAGAACAGACGTGCAAGTATATTTATCTGATAAAAGCTGCTTTTCTGGGGTCCGTCGTTTAGGTTTCTGTATGTAACAATTACTAGCTTTTCCCTTCTCTCTATTTCTCTCTTTCTTTCTTTCATTTAATTTTATTCTTATCACTTATGTTATTATTGTTTAAATGTTTGTTTGTGTTTATTGTTTGCATTTTTACGTACGTTTCTATTCGTAGCTCATATAATCTTTAGTCACATTTATTAAAATCCATTTATTCTTTTCACTGTCTCTGTGTTTGAAAACCCACCATTCTAAAGTCAATGAAACAAAAGATCCAGCTACAAGCTCGATATTAGACTACATTCAGTAGTTTTAATTAATAAACTCATAAAGTTTACTGTTCGTGGCCAGAACCTAAACTTTCTTGGAGTTTGTAAAGAGATAACCATTCTTAACTGTGATAATCTCACCTTTACTCGCTGGACGAATAACGATTAGATCAGTTACAGAACCAGTTAATCTCTATAATTGATAAAATAAATGTACATGCGACTTATGAATTATGACCATGAGTCATAATTATTAATATTTCCAAAATTCCCTATATTCTTGAGCTAATTCAAATTTACCCAAAGTCGTATTCGCTACATTTTGGTGGAGTTATTTTAGGCAGTTTCAAACTTTATTTGGTGGGCAAAATTCAGTTTCAGTGAATGTGTATTATTGGTATTAATAATTGTAACGTTACACGCGCGTTTTGAATTGTGAGGTAAGTCGCTAAGGCGAACTCACCCAGCTGAAGGCAGGCACAAAGCCAGCTCAGCTCTGCTAAAACTGCAGTTCATGATATTACATTTGTCTCTGTAAAGACGAAGCAAAACTCTTTACAGTTAGTTCATGTAATACGATTTAAACCGACTAAATGAAGACGAAAGGATCTCTTTTAGGACGAAGACGTAAATCTGACCTGAGCAGTGACTCAGTTTTTCAGTCGTAATAGGCCTTATTATATACAATACGTTAACGATAAGCTCCTGGTCAGAAATTGGCCTCGCGATCCAATTTCGTAAACCTACGCATTATCATAAAGTGCTATTTTGATTAATGCTTATGGGAGAGGAGCAGATGCAATAATTCCTGTTCCTGTAATGAGCAGATGTTTA
This sequence comes from Scardinius erythrophthalmus, assembly GCF_964197995.2. Lineage (NCBI taxonomy): Eukaryota > Metazoa > Chordata > Actinopteri > Cypriniformes > Leuciscidae > Scardinius > Scardinius erythrophthalmus. The sequence continues at coordinate 236,821 of NW_028296522.1, read as the reverse complement.
ATTCCTGTTCATAGCTGTAAGTAAACAGAAGAAAAAATTCCTGTTCACAGCTGAAATAAACAGAAGATAATCCCTGTTTATTCAAACCGTTTCATGTATAATGTGTAAGTAAACCGAAGTCTAATGCCTGTTTACTCACAGCTCGATTAATTAAAAACGGAAGTTTTAATGCCTGTTTTATTTAAACCGTTTCATATATAATGTGTAATTAAATAGATGTGTAATTCCTGTTAGTCACATGTTATGAAACTCGTGTAATTTTCCGCATGCAACAGAGCGCGAAATACTCGTGATTTCCACAGATAAAAAAAATCTGCTGTCTAAATTGCTGAATCACGTCACCGACACTAGAGGGCAGCCTCTAGGTGTGTGGCAGTTCTCAAATCACGCGCGCCCCACCGACGTCATCCTGCGTGAGTGTCGCCTCCCACTGACGTCAGCCTGCCCGAGCGCAACTACGCCATCTCGTGGCGTTATAAGATAATACCTGCTTTCAATTTCTTTTTCTCTCTGCATTCATTTTCTCTCTCAAATACTTAACTGCATTCAAGCTTAGCTTATGCTGATATTATTTGGAGTTAGACAATTCCTTTTTCTGTTTTTGACTGTCACACTTTAAGTTAAGTTCGGAAAAAAAAGAAAACTTTTCAAATTAAAAACTTAGATTTGATTCACTCAGTTCATTGATAGGTCCACCTAGGAAGAAGCACGCCACCGTGTGGCCATCTTGGGTCGACTTATCAATATCTGTTTAACCCCCAGAGTAGTTCTTATAAGGGTGCTTGTGTCAAAATGATTTACGACTTTGACCTTTGACCTTTTGGCAGGTTGAACTTCCGGTGACCTTTATGATTGACAGGTTGAACTTCCGGAATGCGGTCATGGGATTAACCTATTGACCCTGCTAGCCTATCGATCATGTTGTATGACAGTTAGTTTTGAACTATGACCTATGTAGGACTAAATCATAATTTTGACGGGTAGTTTTAATTATATTAACAGAACAGATGTTTTTTGCTGGTTGTTTGAACTTTGTCCCAGTTATGTGTGCGTGGTGATTGTGCCTGCGCCCCCACCGCAGTGAAAGTGAGAAGCGTATGTCACACAAAATAATCTCATCCTTTAAAATAAAACATACATTGAAACCAATTATTTTAGAGAGTTGGAAAGTATGTCCATACCATTGATGTCCACAAAAATAATTAACCTAGTTGAAAAACATACCTTTAAAAGCATTTAAAAGCTTACTAAAACCAATTATTTTAGTTTTAGCTACAAAATAAAATCGTCTTACATAAAACATACTGCTCTTTAATATCCTTTATATAATTTATATAATATAAATTATATAATAATTATCATGCTAAAGTTCTTTTTAAAAGTGTAAAATATAGAATCTAAATCAATTTAAGGTTGAAAAAACATTTAGTTATTTCACATTCCTATGTAAAACATCCTATCCTTTATATAATTTATATAAATGATCATGCTAAAGTTGTTTTTAAGTCTATAATATAAAAGCTTACTAAAACCAATAGTTTTAGATGAATAAAATCGTCTTACCTTATTTTAGAAAGTTGAAGTATACCATCGATGTCCACAAAAAATGCAATGTATGAATGGATTCAAAATTGTTTTACACAACTGAATTCACATAGTCATTCCTGAATGACCTCACACTTTCAAAACATAAGGAGCGCGCTTCTAATGTATGTGTGTCAAAAAGTAAAACACACGTGTCTGTGTGTGTGTGTGTGTGTCTATGCGCGCCCCCCTATTCCTGTGAGCTCTGACATCTGAAACACGGTGAAGTCTATATCAGACTAACAAGTTGAAAACATGCCTTTAAAAGTATAATATAAATATCTTATTGATCCAATTATTTTAGTTTTAGATGAATAAAAGAATACAAAATAAAAAGCTTGCTAAAAATAAAAATCATCTTACATGTTAGAGGTAAAGTATACCACGGATGTCCATAAAAATGCAATGTATGAAACGGAGTCGCAGGTCCCTCCTGCCTTCACATTCCTGAACAGTATATATAAATGGGGTCAGTTATTTCATATATGTCACATTCAGTTATTTCACATTCATATGTAAAACATTCTGTTCTTTTTAAAAGTATATAAATGTTAATAAAATAATATACAATAATATCTTACTAAAATTATTAAAGTTGAAAAAAGATTCTATCATTTAAAAGTGTTTAAATGAAATCTTGCAAATTAAACTAAAGTTGAAAAACATACAGTTCTTTAAAAGCATTTAAAAAGCTTACTAAAACCAATTGTTTTAGTTTTAGATAAAAATTACATAAAACATTCTATCCTTTATATTCTATCATTTATATAATCTAAAACAATTAAACTAAGGTTGAAAAACATTCTATCCTTTAAAAGTATATAATTAAATGCTTATACAATATATCTTACTAAAAATAAAAATAATCTTACATGTTAGAGAGAGAGAGTTAAAGTATGTCCTACCATGGATGTCCACAAAAATGCAATGTATGAATGGGTTCAAAATTGTTTTACACAACTGAATTCATCTAGTCATTGCTGAATGACCTCACACTGTCTCAAAACATAGCGCGTCTAATGTATGTGTGTCAAAAAGTAAAGGAGCCGTGCGCGTTTCTCTGTGTGCATGTGTGTGTGTGTGTGTGTGTCTGTGCGCACCCCTTCACATGTGAGCTCTGACCCCTCTGCTTCGCATACCAGAGCACGGTGAAAGTGAGGAAGGGGTTTCCTAATACTAACAAAAGTTGAAAAACATACTGTTCCTTAAAAGTGTATAAATAAAATGGTTATAAAAATATACTGAAACCAATTATTTTAGATGAATAAATAAAATTCATCTTACATGTTTAGAGTTACAACTCTTGAACTTACAAGTTCAAGAAGCTCTCAAGAGACATAAATCACAGAGTGGTTCTCTCTCACACCAGCGTCTCAGAGGAGTGTATTCAGTGATGGGATGAGACATTTTGAATGCTGTGTTGGGGGTAAATTGATTTCAAAGTTTAAATGATATCTTTTTAAAAAAATATAGATGTCCATACATTCTATGAATGAGATTGCAGTTGTAATAGAAAAGTTTTTTTCCTGACTCTGCTCCTTCGCATTCCTGAGCACGGTGAAAGGTGATAATAATGTTTTAAATTTCACAAAAATAATATAAAATAAATACCTTGCTAGAAATCTACTGAAATGCTTGTAAAAAAGAATAAAATTCATCTCACATGTTTAGAGAGTTACGATTCTTGAACTTATGTGTTCAAGAAGCTCTCAAGAGACATAAATCACAGAGGTTCTCTCTCACACCAGCGTCTCAGAGGGGTGTATTCAGTGATGGGATGAGACATTGTGTTAGGGCTAAATTTATTTCAAAGTGTAAATGATAACTTTATAAAATGTAAATGTAATGTATAAAAAAATGTATAAAAAAGTCTCTCAAACAGAGGCCCTCGCTCGTGTCTATGTGGCATTCTGACATCCCCTCCTTCCATTTCCAGAGGTAACAGTGACACTGTGAAGTGTATCTCACACTAACTAAAGTTAAAAAACATTCTGTTCTTTATAAGTATATAAAAAATATTCTCTCTCTCATCTAAAAGCATAACCTTAAAAAGTTTGCATTAGATATTTTAAAAGATTGATTAAATTAAATCTTTAAAGTTTCAATACATACTCATCTTCTATTTATCTGTACTTATGTATGATATAAATTATTATTTTTTGCTTAACGGTGACCTAAAGTATAATTGTTATTAAACAATGTCTGTTCAAAAACTGTACTTGGTCGTCTTAAATCTCATTTATACGAAAAAGATTCAAACAGCATTTTTTGTCCATGTGGGGGTTTCAACTTTTATGGTGGGGCTTTCCATAGCTATCCCGTACATCTAAACAGAACCATCACAGAAAACTACATTTTCAAAATGTAAACAAAGTTTTAGCTAAATAAAAACACCTTACATTCCAGAGAGGCAAAGTAGTTATTTATGCAATGATAAAAACGATCCAAAAAAGCAAATAGTTTAAGTTGTCCTATAACAGCCCCAGGCCCTTCAGAGATAAACTACAGTGTGACCTGAAGCTTCAGGATATAGGGCGACAGACCAGATGAGTCTCGGGGGGAGTCTCTCTGCATTCCAGACTACATCCAAAGTTTACACTAATTTCATTTAAAAGCATAACCTTAAAAGTTTAAATCAAATCTTTAAAGTTTTATTAAAATCATATCTTCTATTTATCTTCTTAGAAGATTTATGTATTATTGTTAATAAGCAGCGTCTGTCCAAAAACTTGAGATCTTAGATCTTTTTTCCATACAACATGAAACATGTTGTCAAAGTTTGTCACAATGTTTTTAAGAAATCCTAGGACTTTACATCGCTCTTATTTAGACAAAGTTGTATCATTTGGAAAATCAAAGTAAAAATCACCCATCGTATAAGATCATTTTTACTTGTATCTCCCGAACTAGGGTGAAACCCTTTACTGAGAATATACCACCGGCCATCTACTCAAAACATATGTAGAAGTTTCAAACATTTGTTGATGGTGGTCGCATGAACAGACTTTGGGGAGAGCTATATCAGGAAGCATGCCCTTTGACCTCCTCGATTTTTCAGGCCTTTTTGTTAAAGATTTCTCCCATTGTGGTTCTCCCATCTACTCGTTTTTTTTTTTCAACTTTGGTAAATGTGCCAAGAATCTATGACAACGTGTCTTCCGATAGCGCTTCATCGAGTTTAATTGTACATGTTCTACCGTTATGATGTACTTGTTACATGTTCTACCGTACATGTTCTACCGTTCTATATAATGATTTACACAACCGAGCAATAGACCGTACCTTTGACTTACCCATCGAGAAGAAAGTAGATTCCTAGATAAAAGCTATCCTGATATTTATTTACATACCGATAAATTAAATTTGAATTTAATTAAAACTTCTCCTGTGGCTCGGCATAACTATGATCCAGCATTATATTGTACCGTGCAGTGCAGCCTTTCAAATGTGGCGGGGGCAGTATCAACGCTTCCCATATGGTCTAGCGGTTAGGATTCCTGGTTTTCATCCAGGCTGCCCGGGTTCGACTCCCGGTATGGGAATACAATTTTTTTTACATTGCCAACAAAATTCAAGTTATTCAAGTTCATCAATAATCATTTTTAGTCTTAGAGGCCTACACGAACTGCAGAAACAAGCAGTTTCTTGAAGATTCGGTACCGAATCATTTTCACAAATACAATTATATTGAATTCAGAAAATTTCACTATGGAATACTTTATCATAATTTCAATTTAGTTTCAACTTTTCATCTCATAATTATGACGCATAGTCATAATTTCAACTTTTTAAGTCATCATTTCGACTTTTTGTCAATTACGCCTTTTTAATGTTTTAAAGTCATAATTTGGTTGTTGACTATAGTAGTGTTGCACCTGCATGTCCACTAACTCGCTTGTGAGAGTCAGAGTGTGTAAAGTAAACTCTCATTAGTGTTAGTAGAGTATTAGTGGACTGGTAGGGTTAGAATAAATAATATTAGAATAAAATATCTGTTGGGGAGCATCGCGATAAAGAGTTCATGTTTAATGACAACATACCATTTTTCAACCGAGCGAATCTGCGCATGAGAGGCCTTCTTCAACTTTTTAATTCAGAATTACAATGACGCCTTTTTAATGTAATGCTTAAAAAGTTTTTTAGTCATAATTTGGTTGTTGACTATAGTAGTGTTGATGATGAAACGTGCTAGTGCTTTTTGTACCTCTCTGGTATTATAGCGATCTGGTCAGATGTGAGATCTGGTGGGCGTGGCTTTGAGTAAGATGGCTGCAACTGTTTCTCTCTGCTCAAAGGCCTGATGAAATCCATTAAAATCATCAAATTGCACTGACATCCAACAAAAGTCAAGACTGTTTGGAGTACAATGGCCAATACTGCAAAAATAGCAGCTGAAATGGCGGAAATTAAAAATTCCCTGAATTTTATGTCAAAGGAAATAAGTGAAGTGGTGGGACAACAAAGAAAACTGACAGGCCTCATGGAGGAGATCAGGCAACTAAAAACTATTATCCAACAGAAGGATGAACGTATTGAGCTCCTGGAACAAAGGGTGGATGACTTGGAACAGTATTCCAGAGCTGATGACCTTGTAATCACCGGCCTAGAGACTAGGCATCAAAGTTATGCCCGGGCTACAGGCCCATCTGGGGACCAACAAGGTGAGGATGCACCATCTGAGGAGCTTGAAACCCTGGAGCAACAAGTGGTGCGCTTCATGAAGAGCAAAACCATTCCTCTGGACAGTCAGCAAATTTCAGCATGTCATATTCTTCCAAGTAAGGACAAAAAAACTAAACCTAAAATCATTGTCAAGTTTGCAAGTAGAAAGTATAAGGTGGAAATCCTGAAGGAAGCTAAGAAACTTAAAGGCACCGGAGTGTATTTAAATGAGCACTTGACAAAGAAAAATGCAGAAATTGCTTGGACCAGTCGTACCCTGAAAAAGGAAAATAAAATTCAATCAACTTGGACCAGGAATGGAAAAGTTTTCATTCGTACGAATGGACCTCCGGAACAAGCCAAGGTGATTATGGTGAGAAAAATGAAGGACCTGGATCTGTACAAATGACAATAGTGAGTGCATCATTCCTTTTTTCTGCTTGATTATTGGATCTCTTATAAGGAACTCATGACTCTCTCATTTAAGACTGAAGCCTTTGCAAGTGTTGATTATATAGAACGTGATACATATGATTTTGAAAATAATGTGGATCCAGAGATTAATTTATTTAATCATATTAGGGACTCATGTCAGTATTACACTGAGGAACAACTTGATGAGGTACAAATTGAACAGGCATTTTCTTTTATTCATTTCAATTGTAGAAGTCTATCAAAACATTTTTCTGAAATCAAACATTTTTTGGAGACATTTAAAGGAAGATTTAAGTTAATTGCTTTATCTGAAACATGGATAAAGAAAGGCAAGGAGGTTGATCTGAAATTAAAGGGCTATGATTTATATGTCACCAACAGAGTCAATAGGACTGGAGGGGGAGTGGCCCTCTATATCTATAATGAATTGAAATGTAGACCAGTTAAATGCATGACAACAGCCATTAATGATTTAATGGAAAGTGTAGCTGTAGAAATAGAAATAGAACAAAATAGGAATATTGTTGTTGCATGTGTATATAGAAAACCAGGATCAAAAGTGGAAACCTTCATGGATAAATTAGAAGAAATGATTCATGGTCTAAATAATAAACGAAATCTCGTAATTTGTGGAGATTATAATATTGATCTTCTAAAGGTAGATTCACATATACAAAACTCAGATTTTTTAGAGATATTATATAAAAATGGGCTGTATCCATTAATAACGAAGCCTAGCAGAATAACCACAACTAGTGCAACTTTAATAGACAATATTTTTACAAATGTTTTGGAGAATCACATTACTAGTGGGTTGGTAATAAATGATATAAGTGACCATCTGCCTATATTTGCAATATTTGACTACAAATTGTCTAAAAAAACAATATACCAACAAATATACAAAAGAAAAAGGAGTGCTGATCATATTAATAAGTTTAGGAATGATTTATTCAAACAAGAGTGGAAAGAGGTGTACACAGATGATGTAAACAATGCTTATAATTCTTTTCTTAAATGTTATCTTACTCTGTATAATAAGCACTGTCCTGAGATCCTATGCAGATCCAAACAAAGGCAAAATAGTAAACCTTGGATAACAAACGGATTAAAAAATGCCTCTAAAAAGAAAAACAGACTTTATAAGGAGTTTATTAAATCAAGAACAGAGAATGCAGAAAAACGCTATAAGAAATATAAAAATAAGTTGACTAATATATTGAGACAAGCAAAAAAGGACTATTATAATAGAATGTTGCATGAAAATAAAAATAACATAAAGGCTACATGGAATATTCTGAATAATGTAATTGGGAATAAGACTGGACGAACGGAATTACCTAAATATTTTGAAAAGGACAATAGGGTGATTGAAAATAAATATGAAATGGTTCATGAACTAAATCAATTCTTTGTAAATGTAGGACCTAGCTTAGCAAATGAAATACCAATACCTAGTGATCAGCTAGGGGGAGTCTGGAAAAGGGAAAATAGGATTATGCAGTCAATGTATCTAGGTGAGGTGACTGAAAATGAAATATTATCTGTGGTTTATAAGCTAAAAAACAAGACCTCAACGGATAGTGATGGTATTGACATGAAAATAATAAAAAACACAATTGATTGCATTATTAAACCATTATATTATATAATTAATTATTCTTTTACAGAAGGAGTTTTCCCAGATAGTATGAAAACAGCTAAGGTAATACCTTTTTTTAAAGCTGGAGATAAACATATTTTTAATAACTATAGACCAGTATCTCTCCTATCTCAATTTTCCAAAGTGTTTGAAAAACTCTTTGTTAATAAATTAGACAACTTTATTGAAAAACATGAATTATTAAATGAAAATCAGTACGGATTTAGGTCAAATAGGTCTACAAGCTTGGCTATCATGAAAATTATTGAAGATATTACAACCGCAATAGATAGAAATAAATACACAATAGGAGTGTTCATTGATTTAAAGAAGGCATTTGACACTATAGATCATCAAATTCTCATTTCTAAATTATATACTTATGGAATTAGAGGAGTTGCACTGGACTGGTTAACCAGCTATTTACAACAACGACAACAATATGTTGAGTTTGACGGTTATAGGTCAGAATGTATGAATATAGAATGTGGACTACCACAAGGCTCAATTTTAGGACCCAAACTTTTTATTTTATATATAAATGAGATTTGTGAGGTTTCAAACATGTTACACTATGTATTATTTGCAGACGATACAAATTTATACAGTTCAGGAAATGACTTGAAAACCTTAGCTAATAATATTGAAGATGAAATGATTAAACTAAAATTGTGGTTTGATGTAAATAAATTATCTTTAAATTTGAATAAGACAAAGTTTATGATATTCAGCAATAAAAGAAAGGAGGAAGTCAGCTTATCTATAAACAATGTAAACATTGAGAAGGTGTCTGAAATCAGATTTCTAGGAGTCACCTTAGATGAGAAATTGACGTGGAAAAGTCATATATTGCATATAAAAAATAAAATGGGAAAAAGCTTATTTATCTTGAATAAGGTTAAATACAGTTTACCATATAATACAATGAAAATGTTATATTGTTCAATGATTTTGCCTTATTTAAACTATTGTGTAGAAATATGGGGAAATACATATCATAGCAACATTATGCCTTTATTTATTTTACAGAAAAGAGCCATTCGCATTATTTTTAAAGCAGGATATAGAGACCATACAAATCAATTCTTTATTAGGTCAGGATTATTAAAAATTAAAGACATTATAGAATTACAAACTCTATTAGTGATGTTTAAAGCTAGAAGCAAAGCTCTTCCAAATGACTTACAAAAGTTATTTGTTTTTACTTCTGAAGATGAAAATCACAGACGGCCGTATGACTTTAAACATCAAATAGCAAGAACAAATTTGAAACAAATGTGTTTGTCTGTTGCTGGAGTAAAAGCATGGAATTCTTTAAGGAAAGATTTAAAAAGCTGCAAAAATATTTTGGAATTTAAAAGGAGTTATAAAAAGAAACAACTTGAATTATATCAAACTGAATTTTGATTTTGTTTGTATGTGATCATTGTAAAACGTTTAAATAAATATCAAATATGTTGGAGTGTGGGTGATGGTGGAGGGAATAATGCTAATGTTATCTACTATTTATGTTAATACATTTTGGGTGATGCTAATGTCATCTATTATTTATGTTAATAAATTTTGGGTGGTGGTGGAGGGAACAATGCTAATGCCATCTATTTATGTTTATAAAGGGGGCAGATAAATATAAGAATATTATTCTTCCATCTGCTCCTTTCTGATCATGGAAATGTAAAGGAAAAATTCATATGAATTGTGTGTTCCTTGGACAAATAATGCATTTTCATGAAAGGAATAAAAGAGAAATGAAATGAAATGAAATGAAATAGTGTTTCAAGATGGCGGAAGCCTCCTTGGACTTACCCGCCCCATGTAAATAAAAGATAAGAAATGATCTGATTTTAAGAAAGATCATTTTACACCCATGAGGACATATTTATGAATAAAGACAATGATTTTAGCTAATAAAATACCATTTTTCAATGTACACATGAGAGGCCTTCAGAAGTCAGAACTTCAGGGGTAGGTCCGTTGGCGAAAACACTGCATGTGTAAGGTAGTTTTCCAGATTTTCACCCAAAATCAAATGACACTTTTCAAAGTTAGAATAACCTGTTGTGTTCTGACACAAGGCCATCAACCGGTTCTTTTTTGTTTTATAAATGTACTTTGCTTATTTCTAAATATCAACCTGATAAATATGAATTCACGATTAAACAAGATAATTTTTAAGAAAAAACATTTTTAAGAAAAATAAACCATGATAATGTTTAGTTTAGATGTTGATGATTTCTCTAACATTGCTCTAACATCTCACTCACAACGCAAAACGTTGTAAATAAACATTTTCAAATTGTAATTTTATTTTATTGATTATGGTGATTTAAAGTTTTTGTTATTAACTAATACCTTTATCTTTTAACTAACATCTGACCCCAAATAAACAGATAATGGAATGTTCACAATCTACATGGTAAGATATTCTCCTATGTATCTAAGTAGTTGTGCTTAAATCTTTGGCTGTATTTTGTCACACTCTTGTAAAGACTATGGACTAACTTATCAGACACTCACCACACTGATGTTAACATCACCATATATTGTCTTTTCTACCATGATTGGAGCAACTATTGTCTTGATATGACTGTCATACAGTATTATTATGGCTGCGGTGTATCGCGTGACGCGTCGCCATGGAAACATTAAAGGGAACGTTCGCCTTGAAAAAACTCACTCTGGGGGTGGGGGTGTCAGTTAGAATATTTTAAACTTACACGTGAAAGGGTTAAAGAAAAGATCGAAAATAAATATTTGTGTGTGCTGTAAAGTGGTTAGAAAAAAAAAATCGGAATCGGCAGGTCAAACTCAATGAAAAACCGGAATCGGCCTAGAAAATTGTAATCGGTGCATCTCTATGTCTACAAAATTATTTTAGATATAGTATACAGTAAGTCTAGCTAGCTTGCAAATACTGAGGATACCTACAAGAGTCACCACTTTCTCTGGTGATACACTGCACACCAGCGTGCAAAGTATACTTTGTATTATGGAGTCTGGAGATCCTTATTTCTTGTTGAAGGGGAACTATGTTCTTGGGACACGTTCCTTTCTACTGTTTCAACTGAATTTTATTAATATTGATAGTGGATGCTTTCAATGGTTTGTTCAAATTCTGCATTAGCAAAACACACACACACACACACACACACACACACACACACACACACACACACACACACACACACACACACACACACACACAAAAAGATAAAATTATAAATCTTTACCCGGACAAGTGACTTTTGTGCATGGACAAGTAAAACATAAATTTACTTGTCCGAAGGACAAGTGGCTCAAAAAGTTAATGTCAAGCCCTGTGACAAGCAAGTGTTTTATTTAGGGCTGTCAATCGATTAAAAATTTTAATCGCGATTAATCGCATGATTGTCATGAGTTAACTCGCGATTAATCGCATTTAATCGCACATTTTTTATTTGTTCTAAATATACCTTAAATTAATACTTTTCAAGTTTGTAATACTCTAATCAACGTGGGCATGGATAAATATAGATGCTTTATGCAAATGTATGTTTATTATTGAAACCATAGTCAATATAGCATGAAGACGAGACATGTTTCAAAGGTCATAGATGTTTTTCAAAGAACTTGTTCATGTCTATTAGACACATGTAGAAAGAACAAAGAAATACCAGGTTCCCATTACTTCTCTTTCTTTGCACTGAGCAATTTACTAACACAAAAATGTTTAGATTTTTGCATGACAGGGCAGCTCTTCTGAAAATGCTAAATGTACATTTAGCATTTATTATTACATTGTAGTCTCTCTCTGTGCCCATTTTGATGAAGCTAAATTCTCAATAAATTCTCAATAAAACGCATATTTTACTGTTTCTGTTGTCAAACAACGGAATGAATTTGAAATGGTGACTGAAACGCGACCAAATAAACATAACCAGCTCTCCCTTCCAAGACGTTAATCTGCACAAAAATTCTGATAATCGAGCCGTCGTCTGGTGAAATCAAATACACATAAGCTAAAGACAATATCCGTGCTCTGATTTCGGCTATATTTGTAAAATTAGAGAAGCAACATAATATCTGTGTTTAACTGAATTAAAGCGCTGCTCCTCCGCGTGAGACGCAGAGAGAGAGAGAGAGAGAGAGAGAGAGAGGCGCGCGCGCGTGCTGAGAGAGCAGTAGCCTACCGGCGGTACCGGTATATTCTCAGAAACTAAATAAGGTTTGGGCGCTTTGTTGAAGGAAAAAAAATCGCTAAAGGGGTCTGCAATGTCGCTAAGTTGCCAACACTGTGTATCTCCATTTCTCCAACTAGGGGTTGGGTCACGGGTCAAACAGAAAATACGCGCTGCGTTAATCGTCCGTTAAAAAAATTAGTGCCGTTAATATGATTTTGCGTTAACGCGTTATTAACGCGCTAACTTTGACAGCCCTAGTTTTATTATCTTTTTTTTTTTAATCAAATAACGCAATAAACGTGAAAAATACATACATACAATGGTTACATACAATTCACACAGCCAAAAAAAGGAAATATTAAAAATGGGTAGGTAATGTTTATGACAAATTGTCTGAGCTCTCTCGGCGCGTGATAATTATGTCAGCGTCCAAATTCTTTGCTGATGTAGTGCACTCAACTGCCATTCACTATGTAGGGATTAGTGAACGAGTGAGCGGTTTCAGACACAGCTAAGGAAGTATCAGCAAAAGATTACTAGATTTCTAGCCCTTGCATTAGCTTTACTACTAGATATATTTATGGAGATGAAAAATAATAAGGCGCCCTGTACAGCTATGATCAGCTTTTCGGCCGAGCATTCAATGTTGTTACGCTGCAAGCTGATGGTTCATTGCTGCCACGCTCTATCACTCGCACACCATAAAGAGCAAATTGTTTTTTAATGTTTCAATTTCGTGATTAAAATGACATAATTAGGAAGCGGATAATTTCTTCATAAACAGCTCATTATGACTCAATGTTAGAATGCTGCACCTACACTCGATAGTGTGAATAAGATCAGCGCAACGCAGACCACTGCATTGACAGGGTAAAACACATGATCTGTCTACGGCTAGGGCTCAGCGGAAGATAGAAAATGCCGGTCCAGCGCTGATTGAGGAATTAAATTCGAAAATAAAAGACAGTTTGACATCTTTTTTCTCACATTCTCGCATTTTTTCTCGCATCTATCCACTACCTGCTAACGTAAGTGCACTGCACCCGAGCAAGCACACTTTGCAGTTCCTCCGGAAATGCATTTTTCTAGTTATTATTATTATTCCCGGGAGAAAAATTTTGGCCAGCTCCTGCGCCTAGGCCCTTTGAGACAGAGACACCGTTCCAACTTTAAAACGTTCGGTCAGTACCGGTGTAAGTTGCTCGCGAAGATGACATCACAAGTCCATGTCGTTTGTCCGCCATAGTGGATTGAACAGGAAGCGAAACTAAAGTTTCACAGGTCACAAATTTGGTCCGAACTTCACGAAACTGGACGTACATGATCCTTGGACCAAGCCTCACATAAGTTACTAGAAGGATTTTTGATTTTCGGAAGCGTTTGCCCGTCACAGCCAAACGAAATCGGCGGCGTAGTCGCCAAAACAGGAAGTAGTTCATATCTCAGGAACGCTGTCACGTATCGAAACCAAACTTTGTACATTAACTCGATACTCCAATGTGAGGATGTACAAGATAAAAAATAAAATAAAAAAATTACAAAATTTTACATTATTTGGCAACCCCCCCCCCCCCAGTTTTTTGGCCAGCTCCTGCGCCTAGGCCCTTTGAGACAGAGACACCATTCCAACTTTAAAACGTCCGGTCAGCACCGGTGTAAGTTGCTCGCGAAGATGACATCACAAGTCCATGTCGTTTGTCCGCCATATTGGATTGAACAGAAAGCGAAACTAAAGTTTCACAGGTCACAAATTTGGTGCGAACTTCACGAAACTAGACGTACCCGATCCTTGGACAAAGCCTCATCAAAGTTACTAGAAGGATTTTTGATTTTCGGAAGCGTTTGCCCGTCACAGCCAAACGAAATCAGCGGCGTAGTCGCCAAACAGGAAGTCGTCCATATCTCAGGAACTCTGTCACGTATTAAAACCAAACTTTATACATGAACTCGGGACTCCAATGTGAGGAAGCACAAGATCTGATTTTTTTTTTTTTTTTTTCAGGCTAATAGACAAACCCATTTACCTATGTCTATGCAAGTGTTTCAACTTTTGATGTTAATGCATTTATTTAGACAGTAGGTGGCACTGTTGTATTACATTTCACAGAGCAGCCAAGTCAGTGTATATAGACTGCATTCGTTTTTACCAGGTTTGTCTTAATAAATGCAGGCATGAATTTCGTTTTTTGCATTGGTCTATTTTAATCATCTTCATTTATTAATATATACAGATTTGTATGCATGAATTGTGCATTTCCAATCCTCAAAGCAGTTAATAAAAAAAAAAAAAAACTTTATACAAAATACATCATGCTCTTCTTCGATAACCGAACAAACAATTCATTGTCTGTGGCTGTGTTTGTGCGCGCGGGAAATATGCTGCGCATAACAATAGAAAACAAGGAGAAACGCACAGTCTCATGCTCAAACAATCAACAACGTCGCTCTAGAGGTGCGTTGTGGACTGCGAAGTGGACTTCACAGGGTATTCCGCCATCTTAAGTTCTAATCCGAAGGGAGCGAACATGTTCAGTTCGAAGGGCACTGCGCACAGCATAGGGAATAAGGGAACATCGATACATCACTTCACAGGAAGTGGAGAGCGATGATCACACACCCAACTGTCATTTCGCGCATCAGGTCATCACCAGTCAGAACGGTCATAACTAACGATGGAGGAGTTGTGTGTAAGTAATACATTTCGCCATTGTTATACAAATGACAGTATTTTTAATGGTTATTGTTGTGAATATTACATATACTATTTTTGATGATTATAATTTACCTCAGTGAATGCAGCCAGCTTAGCTAGTTTGTGAAGTAAAGTGATTTTATTTTAGGTAGTTGTAAAATAGTGCAATATAATTGTAAATATATAATATAATAATAAAAATTAAAATATGAATGTAGTCCTATATATATTTGTTATATCATAATCTGCGCGACTCCGTCGTTGACTTTCTTTGATGACATTTGCTGGGCGTTTCTAATGAGCGATTGTCAGTGAAGTCCACTTCAACTGATATACCGTGCTCAGGGAGTAGGGGAGCAGTGAACACTGCATATGGACCCTGTCGAATGGAACGCACATTAGATGTGTAAAAACAAGTGGAAAACGCGAGCGCGCCGCTGTCTCCTTTCGCTTGTTCTCCTGTGGCGTCTGTCGTTGCTATGCAACCATGAACTGCGCTCTCCATGATGACAAGAGCTGTGTCTGAAATCGCTCCCTATCCACTATATAGTGCACTATTTAGGGTGTCGGCCATTTTGTGTCCGAATTCTGAGTGAACGACATCATTCCCTACATTCTTCACTACTTTTATCCACAATCCTCTCTGAATTCGAGTGTACATACGATGTACACTTGCTGAGACACTATTTCCCACAATCCATCACGATAAGGCGATTGAGCGCGAATGAAAAATAAACAAAAATGCCACCATGGCAACGGTGCACCCGAGTTAGAAAACAATCATTTATAAGACCAGACGCCTGGTTATTTATTTATACATACCGTTATGTCTATATTTGAAAAATCAAATGTGTTGTGTAGTGTTTTGTTCTCTTTTATTTTCACATATAAATTAAAAAGTAAATAAATATGACAAGCAAGTGTTTTTATTATCTTTTTTTTTAATCAAATAACGCAATAAACGTGAAAAATACATACATACAATGGTTACATACAATTCACACAGCCAAAAAAAGGAAATATTAAAGATGGGTAGGTAATGTTTATGACAAATTGTCTGAGCTCTCTGGCGCGTGATAATTATGTCAGCGTCCAAATTCTTTGCTGATGTAGTGCACTCAACTATGTAGGGATTAGTGAACGAGTGAGCGGTTTCAGACACAGCTAAGGAAGTATCAGCAAAAGATTACTATCTTTTACTACGATAATTATGTCAGCGTCCAAATTCTTTGCTGATGTAGTGCACTCAACTATGTAGGGATTAGTGAACGAGTGAGCGGTTTCAGACACAGCTAAGGAAGTATCAGCAAAAGATTACTAGATTTCTAGCCCTTGCATTAGCTTTACTACTAGATATATTTATGGAGATGAAAAATAATAAGGCGCCCTGTACAGCTATGATCAGCTTTTCGGCCGAGCATTCAATGTTGTTACGCTGCAAGCTGATGGTTCGTTGCTGCCACGCTCTATCACTCGCACACCATAAAGAGCAAATTGTTTTTTAATGTTTCAATTTCGTGATTAAAATGACATAATTAGGAAGCGGATAATTTCTTCATAAACAGCTCATTATGACTCAATGTTAGAATGCTGCACCTACACTCGATAGTGTGAATAAGATCAGCGCAACGCAGACCACTGCATTGACAGGGTAAAACACATGATCTGTCTACGGCCAGGGCTCAGCGGAAGACAGAAAATGCCGGTCCAGCGCTGATTGAGGAATTAAATTCGAAAATAAAAGACAGTTTGACATCTTTTTTCTCGCATTCTCGCATTTTTTCTCGCATCTCGCATCTATCCACTACCTGCTAACGTTAGTGCACTGCACCCGAGCAAGCACACTTTGCAGTTCCTCCGGAAATGCATTTTTCTAGTTAAGTGTGCTTGCTGAAAGCGCACACTTATTGTTCTTCTTAAGTTTTCTTATTATTATTATTATTATTATTATTATTATTCCCGGGAGAAAAATTTTGGCCAGCTCCTGCGCCTAGGCCCTTTGAGACAGAGACACCGTTCCAACTTTAAAACGTTCGGTCAGTACCGGTGTAAGTTGCTCGCGAAGATGACATCACAAGTCCATGTCGTTCGTCCGCCATAGTGGATTGAACAGAAAGCGAAACTAAAGTTTCACAGGTCACAAATTTGGTCCGAACTTCACGAAACTGGACGTACATGATCCTTGGACTAAGCCTCACAAAAGTTACTAGAAGGATTTTTGATTTTTGGAAGCATTTGCCCATCACAGCCAAACGAAATCGGCGGCGTAGTCGCCAAAACAGGAAGTAGTTAATATGTCAGGAACGCTGTCACATATAGAAACCAAACTTTGTACATTAACTCGAGACTCCAAGGTGAGGATGTAAAAGATCTGAATTGTTTTAATTTTTTTTTATTTCAGGCTAATTGACAAACCCATTTACCTATGTCTAGGTTTCAACTCAGACTTTTAGTGTTAATGCATTTAGACAGTAGGTGGCACTGTTGTATTACATTTCACAGAGCTGCCAAGTCAGTGTATAGACTGCATTAGTTTTTACTAGGTTTGCCTTAATAAATGCAGGGCCTGAATTTCGTTTTTTAAACTGGGAGGGAATTCCACCGCTTACATGGGTCACATGGGGGGGATCTAAAGGTTATTAGCCTATGCATCATACATTCGGTCTTCTTCGCTAACCGAACAATTAATTGTCTGTGGCTGTGTTTGTGCGCGCGGGAAATATGCTGCGCATAACAACAGAAAACAAGGAGAAACGTGCAGTCACATGCTCAAACAATCAACAACGTCTCTCTAGATGTGTAAAAACAAGTGGAAAGCGCGAGCGCGCCGCTCTCTCCTTTCCACAAGCGCTTGCTGTCCCGTGGCGTCTGTCGTTGCTATGCAACCGTGAACTCCGATCGCCATGATGACAAGGAAGTATCAGCAAAAGATTAATAGATTTCTAGCCCTTGCATTAGCTTTAGTCATGGCCGTAGCCAGCTATGATTTCACCGAGGTCCGGACCTCGGTAATTTTTTTGTATTCAAAAATAAAATTTCAAGCTCTCTGAATGATTAATTAGCCGTTTAAACCACGTCACATGTGTGTTTGCAATTCATGTTGCTGCGAGAATGTAGAACAGTGAACGGGGCTTGGAGCATGCGTGAGGTGCTTACAACAAAGTAGTTTTTGACGCGTTCGACTCGAGTTCGAATCCGCCTTTTGCCGAACTCGCTCTTCTCCCTTTTCCCAATACACATGAGATGTAAAATGTATAGCCTAACATAAAGGTCTCTAGCGTTATATTTTGCCAACGAACTAAAATCGAAACCGTGATATGGTTTTGTGCTTTATAAAACAGCACAAGACTTTAAGTATCCTATAGGCATTATGTTTGTGCTGCGTGATTTAAAGAAAAGTGCGCACTTTGCTCACGCGATCAAAGAGTTTATTTCTTGCAAGTGAAGAAGACATTAGGACAAAAGTATTGTAATTTTCCTATAGTGTAATGTAAAATATACTTTTGAAATATTCATTTTCATTTAATACAGTACGAAATAGGCTATTTTATGTCATAGGAATAATTATATAAATCATTATTATATTATTATACTAATTGTTTGGCGTCCTAAAACACCAGTGATAATTTAATGTAGACTGAGACTCTATATCATAAATAAAAAATATGTTTGAGCCCTCTTTAATGTCTAGGTACAAGTCAATGCTTTTTCTTTGTGCACAGTTCATGGGTTGAAGCCATTTTTTTACAGTCTATGGTTGTAGCCCGTTGAAGCTCTTAATTTTGAGCTCTCAAAGTGCACCAGACTGATGCATTTAACTTTAAAATGTACAAAATTTTCTTGCGGGGGAGCATGTCCCCGAACCCCCCTAGAGGGACAGAGGTTTACCCAACATAGTTTTAAAAATCCTATGGGAAAGAACGATAATTTATTAACTTTACTCCAGCATAGTACAACAAAGTTCCTTTTAATGTCCTAAAATTTACTTGGACAAACTATACATTTGGCCTGCCTTAGGGGGGGCCTACAAGACATTGTGCCCAGGGGCCTCTGAATTCTTAATCCGGCCCTGCACCTCACCCCAGACCTCACTAATTTTCAAACCCTGGTTACGGCCTTGGCTTTACTACTAGATATATTTATGGAGATGAAAAATAATAAGGCGCCCTGTACAGCTATGATCAGCCAGGGTTTCCGCGGGGCATTAAAAAGCATTTTGCTTATTCATGTAAATGTAAATGCGCAATCCCCACATTCCCGCACCGAAATTCAAGCCCTGAAATGGCAGCGGGATGTGTAACTCTAGCATATGGCGCATATGTCATATAAAGTTAGGCAAGGCCAAACAGCGTTATCCATGTTTTGCGATTGCATCGCTAGAGTAAGCTAGTGAAACTGATAGCGTTCTTCATTTAATTACACTATGAGGACTGACGGTAGGCTATAAAAATCAGCGTTTCTGTGTAGGTGATGACAACCATCTTGACAGCAGCAATCAAAGCATCGCTAATTACGGTTGACCTTAATTTGAGATAGTAAATTTGTTCCTAATCAAAGGGAACACTCAACCACAGAACAGCTGGGTAAGTTTTGTATTGGCTTATTGGATACAGTAAATGAAGACTGTCATCACCTACACAGAAACGCTGATTTTTATAGCCTACCGTCAGTCCTCATGTTGTAATTAAATGAAGAACGCTATCAGTTTCACTATTAGCTTACTCTAGCGATGCAATCAACAACATGGATAACGCTGTTTGGCCTTGCCTAACTTTATATGCACAATCTTGAAAAAAGTACTATTGTTGAAATTCTCACATCAAGCAAACTTCAACGCACCCTTATCCACTACCTGCTAACGTTAGTGAACCGCACCAGAGCAAGCACACTTTGCAGTTCCTCCGGAAATGCACTTTTCTAGTTATTATTATTATTCCCGGGAGAAAAATTTTGGCCAGCTCCTGCGCCTAGGCCCTTTGAGACAGAGACACCGTTCCAACTTGAAAACGTACGGTCAGTTCCGGTGTAAGTTGCTCGCGAAGATGACATCACAAGTCCATGTCGTTTGTCCGCCATAGTGGATTGAACAGAAAGCGAAACTAAAGTTTCACAGGTCACAAATTTGGTCCGAACTTCACGAAACTAGACGTACATGATCCTTGGACCAAGCCTCACAAAAGTTTCTAGAAGGATTTTTGATTTTCGGAAGCGTTTGCCCGTCACAGCCAAACGAAATCAGCGGCGTAGTCGCCAAAACAGGAAGTAGTTCATATTTCAGGAACGCTGTCACGTATCGAAACCAAACTTTGTACATTAACTCGAGACTCCAATGTGAGGATGTACAAGATAAAAAAAAAAAAAACATTACAAAATTTTACATTATTTGGCAACCCCCCCCCCAGCTATTTGGCCAGCTCCTGCGCCTAGGCCCTTTGAGACAGAGACACCGTTCCAACTTTAAAACGTCCGGTCAGTACCGGTGTAAGTTGCTCGCGAAGATTATATCACGAGTCCATGTCGTTTGTCCGCCATATTGGATTGAACAGAAAGCGAAACTAAAGTTTCACAGGTCACAAATTTGGTCCGAACTTCACGAAACTGGACGTACATGATCCTTGGACCAAGCCTCACAAAAGTTATTAGAAGGATTTTTGATTTTCGGAAGCGTTTGCCCGTTACAGCCAAACGAAATCGGCGGCGTAGTCGCCAAACAGGAAGTCGTCCATATCTCAGGAACTCTGTCACGTATCGAAACCAAACTTTTGTAACGGAAAGCAGATGATCAGGTCTGCCTTTTTTTTTATTAATCAAATCTAATCAACAAACAAAAGGTACTGATTAACCCCTCAAAACAAAACAACAGTGTTAGCAGATGCTCGGTCAGGTCCCCTGAGTTAATCTCATCAACTCAAGAAGATATTCACACTGAAAAGGAAGGACAAAGTTCGCCACGCGGTTCCACGTGTGCACGACTCTGCATACACACACACAAAACACAGATTCCTTATCATGCCCGACCACTTGTGGTCAAAATTACCTTTTTTAAAATGTTTAAAATGTATTTCTTGCTGTGCTTATGATCCTTATACCCGAAATACGATATCTATAAGCTTTATTGATATGTAATCAGTTTAATATGCATGTAATCACGAGAAATCCTGTTTCTTTGTGTTGTTGACTAACAGAATTGTCATTCGCGGTATTGTTTTGTTCAGAAGAACACAACGGTGTTGAATATTTAGCACAGAATATTAGAGGATGCATTATTTGATTAATACCAGTTTTATAAATGTTTATGAACGAAGTTTATTCCGCCAGCATTAGTTAGAAGAGGCGTGTACCTTTCCAAATGAAAGGACATGACCACAATACGTCCTCCCAGGCGATTGGGTCACGCACGCAAGGGGGCGTGACTTGAGCTCCTTCAAAACACAGCGGGCTCTCTCACCTCTCTCTCTCTCACCTCGCTCTCATCCTTCCTCCTCTTCTACCGGCGCGACGCTTCCCCGAGGAACATCCCGGAAGGCCTCGGACAAACACATGTTCGAGTCGTAGCAGCCGTTCCTTTGCAACTAAGTTATATTTGCCTCTTCCTTCACGGAAGATGAAGACGAACTTTCTCGGTAACGTTACATTTCAGTGAGCCTTTTCAAGCTTCCCGCGACACCGGAAGACGCAGTCGAAACAGGACCTCGTCCGCGCTTTCAGCATCAACCAAACAGAGAACAGACGTGCAAGTATATTTATCTGATAAAAGCTGCTTTTCTGGGGTCCGTCGTTTAGGTTTCTGTATGTAACAATTACTAGCTTTTCCCTTCTCTCTATTTCTCTCTTTCTTTCTTTCATTTAATTTTATTCTTATCACTTATGTTATTATTGTTTAAATGTTTGTTTGTGTTTATTGTTTGCATTTTTACGTACGTTTCTATTCGTAGCTCATATAATCTTTAGTCACATTTATTAAAATCCATTTATTCTTTTCACTGTCTCTGTGTTTGAAAACCCACCATTCTAAAGTCAATGAAACAAAAGATCCAGCTACAAGCTCGATATTAGACTACATTCAGTAGTTTTAATTAATAAACTCATAAAGTTTACTGTTCGTGGCCAGAACCTAAACTTTCTTGGAGTTTGTAAAGAGATAACCATTCTTAACTGTGATAATCTCACCTTTACTCGCTGGACGAATAACGATTAGATCAGTTACAGAACCAGTTAATCTCTATAATTGATAAAATAAATGTACATGCGACTTATGAATTATGACCATGAGTCATAATTATTAATATTTCCAAAATTCCCTATATTCTTGAGCTAATTCAAATTTACCCAAAGTCGTATTCGCTACATTTTGGTGGAGTTATTTTAGGCAGTTTCAAACTTTATTTGGTGGGCAAAATTCAGTTTCAGTGAATGTGTATTATTGGTATTAATAATTGTAACGTTACACGCGCGTTTTGAATTGTGAGGTAAGTCGCTAAGGCGAACTCACCCAGCTGAAGGCAGGCACAAAGCCAGCTCAGCTCTGCTAAAACTGCAGTTCATGATATTACATTTGTCTCTGTAAAGACGAAGCAAAACTCTTTACAGTTAGTTCATGTAATACGATTTAAACCGACTAAATGAAGACGAAAGGATCTCTTTTAGGACGAAGACGTAAATCTGACCTGAGCAGTGACTCAGTTTTTCAGTCGTAATAGGCCTTATTATATACAATACGTTAACGATAAGCTCCTGGTCAGAAATTGGCCTCGCGATCCAATTTCGTAAACCTACGCATTATCATAAAGTGCTATTTTGATTAATGCTTATGGGAGAGGAGCAGATGCAATAATTCCTGTTCCTGTAATGAGCAGATGTTTAATTCCTGTTCATAGCTGTAAGTAAACAGAAGAAAAAATTCCTGTTCACAGCTGAAATAAACAGAAGATAATCCCTGTTTATTCAAACCGTTTCATGTATAATGTGTAAGTAAACCGAAGTCTAATGCCTGTTTACTCACAGCTCGATTAATTAAAAACGGAAGTTTTAATGCCTGTTTTATTTAAACCGTTTCATATATAATGTGTAATTAAATAGATGTGTAATTCCTGTTAGTCACATGTTATGAAACTCGTGTAATTTTCCGCATGCAACAGAGCGCGAAATACTCGTGATTTCCACAGATAAAAAAAATCTGCTGTCTAAATTGCTGAATCACGTCACCGACACTAGAGGGCAGCCTCTAGGTGTGTGGCAGTTCTCAAATCACGCGCGCCCCACCGACGTCATCCTGCGTGAGTGTCGCCTCCCACTGACGTCAGCCTGCCCGAGCGCAACTACGCCATCTCGTGGCGTTATAAGATAATACCTGCTTTCAATTTCTTTTTCTCTCTGCATTCATTTTCTCTCTCAAATACTTAACTGCATTCAAGCTTAGCTTATGCTGATATTATTTGGAGTTAGACAATTCCTTTTTCTGTTTTTGACTGTCACACTTTAAGTTAAGTTCGGAAAAAAAAGAAAACTTTTCAAATTAAAAACTTAGATTTGATTCACTCAGTTCATTGATAGGTCCACCTAGGAAGAAGCACGCCACCGTGTGGCCATCTTGGGTCGACTTATCAATATCTGTTTAACCCCCAGAGTAGTTCTTATAAGGGTGCTTGTGTCAAAATGATTTACGACTTTGACCTTTGACCTTTTGGCAGGTTGAACTTCCGGTGACCTTTATGATTGACAGGTTGAACTTCCGGAATGCGGTCATGGGATTAACCTATTGACCCTGCTAGCCTATCGATCATGTTGTATGACAGTTAGTTTTGAACTATGACCTATGTAGGACTAAATCATAATTTTGACGGGTAGTTTTAATTATATTAACAGAACAGATGTTTTTTGCTGGTTGTTTGAACTTTGTCCCAGTTATGTGTGCGTGGTGATTGTGCCTGCGCCCCCACCGCAGTGAAAGTGAGAAGCGTATGTCACACAAAATAATCTCATCCTTTAAAATAAAACATACATTGAAACCAATTATTTTAGAGAGTTGGAAAGTATGTCCATACCATTGATGTCCACAAAAATAATTAACCTAGTTGAAAAACATACCTTTAAAAGCATTTAAAAGCTTACTAAAACCAATTATTTTAGTTTTAGCTACAAAATAAAATCGTCTTACATAAAACATACTGCTCTTTAATATCCTTTATATAATTTATATAATATAAATTATATAATAATTATCATGCTAAAGTTCTTTTTAAAAGTGTAAAATATAGAATCTAAATCAATTTAAGGTTGAAAAAACATTTAGTTATTTCACATTCCTATGTAAAACATCCTATCCTTTATATAATTTATATAAATGATCATGCTAAAGTTGTTTTTAAGTCTATAATATAAAAGCTTACTAAAACCAATAGTTTTAGATGAATAAAATCGTCTTACCTTATTTTAGAAAGTTGAAGTATACCATCGATGTCCACAAAAAATGCAATGTATGAATGGATTCAAAATTGTTTTACACAACTGAATTCACATAGTCATTCCTGAATGACCTCACACTTTCAAAACATAAGGAGCGCGCTTCTAATGTATGTGTGTCAAAAAGTAAAACACACGTGTCTGTGTGTGTGTGTGTGTGTCTATGCGCGCCCCCCTATTCCTGTGAGCTCTGACATCTGAAACACGGTGAAGTCTATATCAGACTAACAAGTTGAAAACATGCCTTTAAAAGTATAATATAAATATCTTATTGATCCAATTATTTTAGTTTTAGATGAATAAAAGAATACAAAATAAAAAGCTTGCTAAAAATAAAAATCATCTTACATGTTAGAGGTAAAGTATACCACGGATGTCCATAAAAATGCAATGTATGAAACGGAGTCGCAGGTCCCTCCTGCCTTCACATTCCTGAACAGTATATATAAATGGGGTCAGTTATTTCATATATGTCACATTCAGTTATTTCACATTCATATGTAAAACATTCTGTTCTTTTTAAAAGTATATAAATGTTAATAAAATAATATACAATAATATCTTACTAAAATTATTAAAGTTGAAAAAAGATTCTATCATTTAAAAGTGTTTAAATGAAATCTTGCAAATTAAACTAAAGTTGAAAAACATACAGTTCTTTAAAAGCATTTAAAAAGCTTACTAAAACCAATTGTTTTAGTTTTAGATAAAAATTACATAAAACATTCTATCCTTTATATTCTATCATTTATATAATCTAAAACAATTAAACTAAGGTTGAAAAACATTCTATCCTTTAAAAGTATATAATTAAATGCTTATACAATATATCTTACTAAAAATAAAAATAATCTTACATGTTAGAGAGAGAGAGTTAAAGTATGTCCTACCATGGATGTCCACAAAAATGCAATGTATGAATGGGTTCAAAATTGTTTTACACAACTGAATTCATCTAGTCATTGCTGAATGACCTCACACTGTCTCAAAACATAGCGCGTCTAATGTATGTGTGTCAAAAAGTAAAGGAGCCGTGCGCGTTTCTCTGTGTGCATGTGTGTGTGTGTGTGTGTGTCTGTGCGCACCCCTTCACATGTGAGCTCTGACCCCTCTGCTTCGCATACCAGAGCACGGTGAAAGTGAGGAAGGGGTTTCCTAATACTAACAAAAGTTGAAAAACATACTGTTCCTTAAAAGTGTATAAATAAAATGGTTATAAAAATATACTGAAACCAATTATTTTAGATGAATAAATAAAATTCATCTTACATGTTTAGAGTTACAACTCTTGAACTTACAAGTTCAAGAAGCTCTCAAGAGACATAAATCACAGAGTGGTTCTCTCTCACACCAGCGTCTCAGAGGAGTGTATTCAGTGATGGGATGAGACATTTTGAATGCTGTGTTGGGGGTAAATTGATTTCAAAGTTTAAATGATATCTTTTTAAAAAAATATAGATGTCCATACATTCTATGAATGAGATTGCAGTTGTAATAGAAAAGTTTTTTTCCTGACTCTGCTCCTTCGCATTCCTGAGCACGGTGAAAGGTGATAATAATGTTTTAAATTTCACAAAAATAATATAAAATAAATACCTTGCTAGAAATCTACTGAAATGCTTGTAAAAAAGAATAAAATTCATCTCACATGTTTAGAGAGTTACGATTCTTGAACTTATGTGTTCAAGAAGCTCTCAAGAGACATAAATCACAGAGGTTCTCTCTCACACCAGCGTCTCAGAGGGGTGTATTCAGTGATGGGATGAGACATTGTGTTAGGGCTAAATTTATTTCAAAGTGTAAATGATAACTTTATAAAATGTAAATGTAATGTATAAAAAAATGTATAAAAAAGTCTCTCAAACAGAGGCCCTCGCTCGTGTCTATGTGGCATTCTGACATCCCCTCCTTCCATTTCCAGAGGTAACAGTGACACTGTGAAGTGTATCTCACACTAACTAAAGTTAAAAAACATTCTGTTCTTTATAAGTATATAAAAAATATTCTCTCTCTCATCTAAAAGCATAACCTTAAAAAGTTTGCATTAGATATTTTAAAAGATTGATTAAATTAAATCTTTAAAGTTTCAATACATACTCATCTTCTATTTATCTGTACTTATGTATGATATAAATTATTATTTTTTGCTTAACGGTGACCTAAAGTATAATTGTTATTAAACAATGTCTGTTCAAAAACTGTACTTGGTCGTCTTAAATCTCATTTATACGAAAAAGATTCAAACAGCATTTTTTGTCCATGTGGGGGTTTCAACTTTTATGGTGGGGCTTTCCATAGCTATCCCGTACATCTAAACAGAACCATCACAGAAAACTACATTTTCAAAATGTAAACAAAGTTTTAGCTAAATAAAAACACCTTACATTCCAGAGAGGCAAAGTAGTTATTTATGCAATGATAAAAACGATCCAAAAAAGCAAATAGTTTAAGTTGTCCTATAACAGCCCCAGGCCCTTCAGAGATAAACTACAGTGTGACCTGAAGCTTCAGGATATAGGGCGACAGACCAGATGAGTCTCGGGGGGAGTCTCTCTGCATTCCAGACTACATCCAAAGTTTACACTAATTTCATTTAAAAGCATAACCTTAAAAGTTTAAATCAAATCTTTAAAGTTTTATTAAAATCATATCTTCTATTTATCTTCTTAGAAGATTTATGTATTATTGTTAATAAGCAGCGTCTGTCCAAAAACTTGAGATCTTAGATCTTTTTTCCATACAACATGAAACATGTTGTCAAAGTTTGTCACAATGTTTTTAAGAAATCCTAGGACTTTACATCGCTCTTATTTAGACAAAGTTGTATCATTTGGAAAATCAAAGTAAAAATCACCCATCGTATAAGATCATTTTTACTTGTATCTCCCGAACTAGGGTGAAACCCTTTACTGAGAATATACCACCGGCCATCTACTCAAAACATATGTAGAAGTTTCAAACATTTGTTGATGGTGGTCGCATGAACAGACTTTGGGGAGAGCTATATCAGGAAGCATGCCCTTTGACCTCCTCGATTTTTCAGGCCTTTTTGTTAAAGATTTCTCCCATTGTGGTTCTCCCATCTACTCGTTTTTTTTTTTCAACTTTGGTAAATGTGCCAAGAATCTATGACAACGTGTCTTCCGATAGCGCTTCATCGAGTTTAATTGTACATGTTCTACCGTTATGATGTACTTGTTACATGTTCTACCGTACATGTTCTACCGTTCTATATAATGATTTACACAACCGAGCAATAGACCGTACCTTTGACTTACCCATCGAGAAGAAAGTAGATTCCTAGATAAAAGCTATCCTGATATTTATTTACATACCGATAAATTAAATTTGAATTTAATTAAAACTTCTCCTGTGGCTCGGCATAACTATGATCCAGCATTATATTGTACCGTGCAGTGCAGCCTTTCAAATGTGGCGGGGGCAGTATCAACGCTTCCCATATGGTCTAGCGGTTAGGATTCCTGGTTTTCATCCAGGCTGCCCGGGTTCGACTCCCGGTATGGGAATACAATTTTTTTTACATTGCCAACAAAATTCAAGTTATTCAAGTTCATCAATAATCATTTTTAGTCTTAGAGGCCTACACGAACTGCAGAAACAAGCAGTTTCTTGAAGATTCGGTACCGAATCATTTTCACAAATACAATTATATTGAATTCAGAAAATTTCACTATGGAATACTTTATCATAATTTCAATTTAGTTTCAACTTTTCATCTCATAATTATGACGCATAGTCATAATTTCAACTTTTTAAGTCATCATTTCGACTTTTTGTCAATTACGCCTTTTTAATGTTTTAAAGTCATAATTTGGTTGTTGACTATAGTAGTGTTGCACCTGCATGTCCACTAACTCGCTTGTGAGAGTCAGAGTGTGTAAAGTAAACTCTCATTAGTGTTAGTAGAGTATTAGTGGACTGGTAGGGTTAGAATAAATAATATTAGAATAAAATATCTGTTGGGGAGCATCGCGATAAAGAGTTCATGTTTAATGACAACATACCATTTTTCAACCGAGCGAATCTGCGCATGAGAGGCCTTCTTCAACTTTTTAATTCAGAATTACAATGACGCCTTTTTAATGTAATGCTTAAAAAGTTTTTTAGTCATAATTTGGTTGTTGACTATAGTAGTGTTGATGATGAAACGTGCTAGTGCTTTTTGTACCTCTCTGGTATTATAGCGATCTGGTCAGATGTGAGATCTGGTGGGCGTGGCTTTGAGTAAGATGGCTGCAACTGTTTCTCTCTGCTCAAAGGCCTGATGAAATCCATTAAAATCATCAAATTGCACTGACATCCAACAAAAGTCAAGACTGTTTGGAGTACAATGGCCAATACTGCAAAAATAGCAGCTGAAATGGCGGAAATTAAAAATTCCCTGAATTTTATGTCAAAGGAAATAAGTGAAGTGGTGGGACAACAAAGAAAACTGACAGGCCTCATGGAGGAGATCAGGCAACTAAAAACTATTATCCAACAGAAGGATGAACGTATTGAGCTCCTGGAACAAAGGGTGGATGACTTGGAACAGTATTCCAGAGCTGATGACCTTGTAATCACCGGCCTAGAGACTAGGCATCAAAGTTATGCCCGGGCTACAGGCCCATCTGGGGACCAACAAGGTGAGGATGCACCATCTGAGGAGCTTGAAACCCTGGAGCAACAAGTGGTGCGCTTCATGAAGAGCAAAACCATTCCTCTGGACAGTCAGCAAATTTCAGCATGTCATATTCTTCCAAGTAAGGACAAAAAAACTAAACCTAAAATCATTGTCAAGTTTGCAAGTAGAAAGTATAAGGTGGAAATCCTGAAGGAAGCTAAGAAACTTAAAGGCACCGGAGTGTATTTAAATGAGCACTTGACAAAGAAAAATGCAGAAATTGCTTGGACCAGTCGTACCCTGAAAAAGGAAAATAAAATTCAATCAACTTGGACCAGGAATGGAAAAGTTTTCATTCGTACGAATGGACCTCCGGAACAAGCCAAGGTGATTATGGTGAGAAAAATGAAGGACCTGGATCTGTACAAATGACAATAGTGAGTGCATCATTCCTTTTTTCTGCTTGATTATTGGATCTCTTATAAGGAACTCATGACTCTCTCATTTAAGACTGAAGCCTTTGCAAGTGTTGATTATATAGAACGTGATACATATGATTTTGAAAATAATGTGGATCCAGAGATTAATTTATTTAATCATATTAGGGACTCATGTCAGTATTACACTGAGGAACAACTTGATGAGGTACAAATTGAACAGGCATTTTCTTTTATTCATTTCAATTGTAGAAGTCTATCAAAACATTTTTCTGAAATCAAACATTTTTTGGAGACATTTAAAGGAAGATTTAAGTTAATTGCTTTATCTGAAACATGGATAAAGAAAGGCAAGGAGGTTGATCTGAAATTAAAGGGCTATGATTTATATGTCACCAACAGAGTCAATAGGACTGGAGGGGGAGTGGCCCTCTATATCTATAATGAATTGAAATGTAGACCAGTTAAATGCATGACAACAGCCATTAATGATTTAATGGAAAGTGTAGCTGTAGAAATAGAAATAGAACAAAATAGGAATATTGTTGTTGCATGTGTATATAGAAAACCAGGATCAAAAGTGGAAACCTTCATGGATAAATTAGAAGAAATGATTCATGGTCTAAATAATAAACGAAATCTCGTAATTTGTGGAGATTATAATATTGATCTTCTAAAGGTAGATTCACATATACAAAACTAGGGTTGGGTACCGAGACCCGGTTCCAATAGGGAACCGGTTCCGACGTAAACGGTAGTAACCAGACCGAATAAGAACGAAACTTTCGGTGCCTGATTTCGGTGCCTGACGTTTTTTACCGCCCCCTATAAAACATCTCGCGGCACGAATGATCCAATAACATCTCCAGTTAACCAGCAGAGCGAGCATTAATTTAGTTCGTTTGTTAAATAAGAGGCGATTTTGCGCTGAAATGCGTTTTTTAAATCAAGTGATCAAAGTGCTCGTTGCCGCTGCGATCAGTGGCGCGGATACAGTGTTTTCTCTTGTGGCTCGCGCACTGTCACTCGGACGCGCGCTTCGTTGCGGAGATCGATCTATTTATGAGGCGCCGTCTATATGATTATGTGCGCGGAGAGTTTGTGTGTGTGTGTGTGTGTGTATGTGTGTGTGTGCTCGCGTCTCAGATGAGTATGCGCGGATATTTCCGCGCGTCTCGTGTGTGTAGAGTTTGCGTGTTTGTGCGTGAGCGACTTTAGATGTGATGTTGAGCATTTCATATTAGTTTGAGCATTCAGCAGTATACATGTATGACTACTTAGTAGGCCTATGTGTATGCAAGGGTTTCATATGTGCGTGAATGAAGTTTGATTTAAAGGGATACTCCACTTTAAAATGAAAATTCTGTCATCATATACTCACCCTCATGTTGTTTCAATTCTTTATGAATTTCTTTCTTCTGCTGAACAGAAAGGAAGATATTTAGAATAATATCAGTAACCAGACAGTTTCTGGTCTCATTTACTTACATAGTATTTTTTTTCCTACTAGCCTATGGAAGTCAATGAGACCAGAAACTGTCTGGTTACTGATATTATTCTAAATATATTCCTTTCTGTTCAGCAGAAGAAAGAAATTCATACAGGTTTGAAACAACATGAGGGTGAGTATATGATGACAGAATTTTCATTTTAAAGTGGAGTATCCCTTTAAGCCCTAGACGACGCCTATCTATTCATTCTGGTGAAATCACAAATTATAATGGACACAAAGTGTCCCTGCTTGATATACAACCACTGATGAGCATAATCGTAAAAAAAAAAAAAAAAAACTACGAATGCGGATTAGAACCCAAAACCTCTGACACGCCTGACTAAAGTTCAAGTTCAGCTGCCAGTGTTCCTCTTCGGATAAGTCTAATATTTTAATGCCAACTGCAAATCTTGCATATCAAGTATGAAGTATATCAATATCAAGTATATTTATATGAGGCTATACTGTGTGTGTTAAATATTTCTGCTCAGTGTCAGATATTTCTCTGTTTTGTAAAAGTCATAATATGAGAAGACAAAATTTTGATGTTAACTCAAGTGTTATCGGCTACATCAGTAGCCTTTTAAACAGCACAATTTTTCATTTAATCAGAAATTAGAAAATCTTTTTCAGAAAATCACACACACACACACACACACACACACACACACACACACACACACACACACACACACACACACACACACACACACACACACACACAGAGGTATTATTTTTTTGATAAAGTGTGTGCGGTTTAGTTTTGTTAAGTACCGTTTCAAGAACCGTTTAAGCACCGGAACCGTTTGAAAAATACCGAGTAGGTACTGGTATCGGATAAAACCCAACCGATACCCAACCCTATACAAAACTCAGATTTTTTAGAGATATTATATAAAAATGGGCTGTATCCATTAATAACGAAGCCTAGCAGAATAACCACAACTAGTGCAACTTTAATAGACAATATTTTTACAAATGTTTTGGAGAATCACATTACTAGTGGGTTGGTAATAAATGATATAAGTGACCATCTGCCTATATTTGCAATATTTGACTACAAATTGTCTAAAAAAACAATATACCAACAAATATACAAAAGAAAAAGGAGTGCTGATCATATTAATAAGTTTAGGAATGATTTATTCAAACAAGAGTGGAAAGAGGTGTACACAGATGATGTAAACAATGCTTATAATTCTTTTCTTAAATGTTATCTTACTCTGTATAATAAGCACTGTCCTGAGATCCTATGCAGATCCAAACAAAGGCAAAATAGTAAACCTTGGATAACAAACGGATTAAAAAATGCCTCTAAAAAGAAAAACAGACTTTATAAGGAGTTTATTAAATCAAGAACAGAGAATGCAGAAAAACGCTATAAGAAATATAAAAATAAGTTGACTAATATATTGAGACAAGCAAAAAAGGACTATTATAATAGAATGTTGCATGAAAATAAAAATAACATAAAGGCTACATGGAATATTCTGAATAATGTAATTGGGAATAAGACTGGACGAACGGAATTACCTAAATATTTTGAAAAGGACAATAGGGTGATTGAAAATAAATATGAAATGGTTCATGAACTAAATCAATTCTTTGTAAATGTAGGACCTAGCTTAGCAAATGAAATACCAATACCTAGTGATCAGCTAGGGGGAGTCTGGAAAAGGGAAAATAGGATTATGCAGTCAATGTATCTAGGTGAGGTGACTGAAAATGAAATATTATCTGTGGTTTATAAGCTAAAAAACAAGACCTCAACGGATAGTGATGGTATTGACATGAAAATAATAAAAAACACAATTGATTGCATTATTAAACCATTATATTATATAATTAATTATTCTTTTACAGAAGGAGTTTTCCCAGATAGTATGAAAACAGCTAAGGTAATACCTTTTTTTAAAGCTGGAGATAAACATATTTTTAATAACTATAGACCAGTATCTCTCCTATCTCAATTTTCCAAAGTGTTTGAAAAACTCTTTGTTAATAAATTAGACAACTTTATTGAAAAACATGAATTATTAAATGAAAATCAGTACGGATTTAGGTCAAATAGGTCTACAAGCTTGGCTATCATGAAAATTATTGAAGATATTACAACCGCAATAGATAGAAATAAATACACAATAGGAGTGTTCATTGATTTAAAGAAGGCATTTGACACTATAGATCATCAAATTCTCATTTCTAAATTATATACTTATGGAATTAGAGGAGTTGCACTGGACTGGTTAACCAGCTATTTACAACAACGACAACAATATGTTGAGTTTGACGGTTATAGGTCAGAATGTATGAATATAGAATGTGGACTACCACAAGGCTCAATTTTAGGACCCAAACTTTTTATTTTATATATAAATGAGATTTGTGAGGTTTCAAACATGTTACACTATGTATTATTTGCAGACGATACAAATTTATACAGTTCAGGAAATGACTTGAAAACCTTAGCTAATAATATTGAAGATGAAATGATTAAACTAAAATTGTGGTTTGATGTAAATAAATTATCTTTAAATTTGAATAAGACAAAGTTTATGATATTCAGCAATAAAAGAAAGGAGGAAGTCAGCTTATCTATAAACAATGTAAACATTGAGAAGGTGTCTGAAATCAGATTTCTAGGAGTCACCTTAGATGTGAAATTGACGTGGAAAAGTCATATATTGCATATAAAAAATAAAATGGGAAAAAGCTTATTTATCTTGAATAAGGTTAAATACAGTTTACCATATAATACAATGAAAATGTTATATTGTTCAATGATTTTGCCTTATTTAAACTATTGTGTAGAAATATGGGGAAATACATATCATAGCAACATTATGCCTTTATTTATTTTACAGAAAAGAGCCATTCGCATTATTTTTAAAGCAGGATATAGAGACCATACAAATCAATTCTTTATTAGGTCAGGATTATTAAAAATTAAAGACATTATAGAATTACAAACTCTATTAGTGATGTTTAAAGCTAGAAGCAAAGCTCTTCCAAATGACTTACAAAAGTTATTTGTTTTTACTTCTGAAGATGAAAATCACAGACGGCCGTATGACTTTAAACATCAAATAGCAAGAACAAATTTGAAACAAATGTGTTTGTCTGTTGCTGGAGTAAAAGCATGGAATTCTTTAAGGAAAGATTTAAAAAGCTGCAAAAATATTTTGGAATTTAAAAGGAGTTATAAAAAGAAACAACTTGAATTATATCAAACTGAATTTTGATTTTGTTTGTATGTGATCATTGTAAAACGTTTAAATAAATATCAAATATGTTGGAGTGTGGGTGATGGTGGAGGGAATAATGCTAATGTTATCTACTATTTATGTTAATACATTTTGGGTGATGCTAATGTCATCTATTATTTATGTTAATAAATTTTGGGTGGTGGTGGAGGGAACAATGCTAATGCCATCTATTTATGTTTATAAAGGGGGCAGATAAATATAAGAATATTATTCTTCCATCTGCTCCTTTCTGATCATGGAAATGTAAAGGAAAAATTCATATGAATTGTGTGTTCCTTGGACAAATAATGCATTTTCATGAAAGGAATAAAAGAGAAATGAAATGAAATGAAATGAAATAGTGTTTCAAGATGGCGGAAGCCTCCTTGGACTTACCCGCCCCATGTAAATAAAAGATAAGAAATGATCTGATTTTAAGAAAGATCATTTTACACCCATGAGGACATATTTATGAATAAAGACAATGATTTTAGCTAATAAAATACCATTTTTCAATGTACACATGAGAGGCCTTCAGAAGTCAGAACTTCAGGGGTAGGTCCGTTGGCGAAAACACTGCATGTGTAAGGTAGTTTTCCAGATTTTCACCCAAAATCAAATGACACTTTTCAAAGTTAGAATAACCTGTTGTGTTCTGACACAAGGCCATCAACCGGTTCTTTTTTGTTTTATAAATGTACTTTGCTTATTTCTAAATATCAACCTGATAAATATGAATTCACGATTAAACAAGATAATTTTTAAGAAAAAACATTTTTAAGAAAAATAAACCATGATAATGTTTAGTTTAGATGTTGATGATTTCTCTAACATTGCTCTAACATCTCACTCACAACGCAAAACGTTGTAAATAAACATTTTCAAATTGTAATTTTATTTTATTGATTATGGTGATTTAAAGTTTTTGTTATTAACTAATACCTTTATCTTTTAACTAACATCTGACCCCAAATAAACAGATAATGGAATGTTCACAATCTACATGGTAAGATATTCTCCTATGTATCTAAGTAGTTGTGCTTAAATCTTTGGCTGTATTTTGTCACACCTTAGCGATACAAAGTTCCAGACTTTGGTAAAACCTGCAGGTAAAATTCCACAAAAGTAAATTCGAATTCTTCATCATCATGAGCCATTTAAAACAAATACAGAAAAGCCACTATAGTGATCCGTTTTGAATGTCTGTCATTGAGATCTTGTTTCTTTTTGTACAGTTTGCAAAAAGTACATAGAGCGTGGTCAAACATGTTAGGAATGTATCCTATACATTAGAGGTCCTTCTACACGATAGGCCTTTAACCGGTTCTTTTTTGTTTTATAAAAAAAAAGAAAACAAAAAATATGACTAAAAAAATGACTATGGCTGTTTTTCTGTTACCTATACGCTATAACTCGTTTAACTATTACACGGTTAAGCTAATGAATTACGGTTGATACGTGGTATTTTTACGTGAATTGATTCATTTTTTTATTCCGTCCACACTTTGACACCATTGTTTTATTCGGCAGAATGCCGAAATATTTAATCTATCGTCAATTTCAATGGTTAGATAAATCATCTAACTATGTGAAACATAGTATTCACACATTGGATTCTTGTTTATATTGAACATTGTTATTGAACCGTTTTTCAATATTATTGAAAATAATTGTTAAATAAAAGGGCTATTGTTCTTGGCCTCGTCAAAGTTCACATAGTTTTCACCGTACCGACTCTGAAACAAGACTTTGTTTAAAAGATTTTGTTTGCATTTCTTCTGAAACACCCTGTTTTGAAATTGTTTAACACCACTAGCGTAACACTTACCGTACTGCCGGTTGCGATTGTAATGTTTTTTCTTTACACTTTCCCCAGGATATCATATTTGTTCATATACGACGGTATTCACATGAATTGGCTTGATTTGAGTCTTTATTTGATACGAGAGACATTTACATTATACCGTAAATAGTGCTAGAATGTATGTTTTAATATTTTAATTATATCTCTGGTTCTATGTTTTTAAAGACAAGGACGCCTCTTTCTATAAGCGACCCTCAAAATCTGTGCATACAACAAAATTACTTTTGTTTGAAGAAAAACTCAGCGGCTGCTATTGAAGCTCGTTAGTATAACGACGTATTATATATATATATATAGTCGAGGTATAACGACTGGTATAACACCCCTGAATTCGGTAATGATATCACATTTTAATTTCAACTCATTTTAAAGGTCTATGAACTTAAAGCCTGCGCAACATTATTCTTAAAAAACATTAACTTAAAGCAAGCGCATCCTAACTACTTTCTAAATGTTTGTAAATCCAAAAACTGTTATCACTGGATCGAGTGAAAATAATAAACTTCTCCTTTGTTTTTATGCATCAAGTTAAATCCAAATGATAGGAAAACTTTATGATAGGAAAGTACGGACGGCGTCTTTGACCAATCCTCTACATATGGGGCACTTGCGCAGAGAAGGCGCACATTCTTTGCACACAACTAGGTGACCACAGGGGATGAAGACAATGTTCACTTCCTTATCCATGCAAACTTTGCATGTGCGCTCCTCTTCAAGTCTTCTTAACTGTTCCTCCATAGACAAGTCTGAAAGATCTTGACTCGGGGATGCAGCTTCATTTGTCTGGGCCGTCAGGCCACACTCAAATTCCATCTCTAAAGCAGACTCCACCACCGCATCTTCTGAACGGTCTTCTCCAGGACCCACAGCTGGATCAACACATTCTCTCGTGTCTCCATGAGTCAATAGCCGCTCAAATAGTCTTGGAAATCTTGCTTGAATCTGATGAACAAACTCTTGGCCCTTTTCTTGCAGCAGGTATTCACATCTTGGAAACCACTTGGCATGTTCTACCCATGGATCATCACCAGACTCCCAACATCTGAGTCCACCATCGCAAGAAAAGCACTTCACGTCATCATTACGACCAACATAGTAAAAACCAGCCTTAGCCAATTGGTCTGGTCGAACAGTTATTCTTGAGGGCCAGTAGACAAATGTGAGCGACCTTTCTTCACACCGTTGCATTGCCGATACATTGAAAAGGCTAGATAAAGGTACATTATCTGCACGGTCACCTCGAACGAAGGGGCAGTTGGGGTAATGCCTCTGGTGCTCTGATACTACACGATCTCCCGGTTCCCAGTTGCTAAGCTGGCCTCCACAACTGAAACAAGACACTCTGTCGCCCTGGCCAAGGTAGTAGAAACCAGCTTTGGCAAGCT
Organism: Scardinius erythrophthalmus; assembly: GCF_964197995.2. Lineage (NCBI taxonomy): Eukaryota > Metazoa > Chordata > Actinopteri > Cypriniformes > Leuciscidae > Scardinius > Scardinius erythrophthalmus. Next base: position 199,137 of record NW_028296522.1, on the reverse strand, counting down.
CAGCCGGACTTACTGGTGCAAGAGTCCAATTCTGAAAGGTGTTAAGGCGTTCCTGTTCCCGACGCATGCCAGGATTGTGACAAGCCGGAGGTTGCTGGTGAGACATATCCATGTTTAAGTAAACTCCTCCGTTTGGCCTGAAACGGATGCCGTGGTGGTGGAAAGCTCTCAGTTGCGAAGCGGGGAAAAGGGTGAAGACATAAAAATGTGACCACAGGGCGTGTCCACTCAAGCCCTTCTCTCTGCCGGACTAGTGTCTAGTCATCCATGGCAGAACACATCATCTTATTAAAAAATGTAATGAGAACAAGAACAACACCACAAAATGTCCTTTCTTCTGTTCTGGGCAAAATAGTTGTATCATTTGATATGATACAACTGTATTGCCGCCTCGGGAATATGGTAATTAGAAAACAAATACTGAAATATTCTAAATATTATGAGCTCAGACATTTTTTTACCAGAATTTTATTTCAACATTATACTTTCATACATTGAAGAAGAAATTTGAGTGAAAGACATTTACAGATGGTCTAACCAGAATAGAAAATCTCTGCAGGCTATCATGGTTTGCTCCAGGCTATAGTTGACCAGACTTTCAACTAATTCACCAACGTCAGTTTTTGCATTTTTTGACACCAGTGACACACAGAGATCCGTTACGAATGTCCATATAGCGAGTATTTCAATGATTTCGAATTTGTCACTACATTCACGCAACACATCCAAAACTTTTCTGAGGATTACGCCGTTCGGCTCTTTGCCGTCAAAAAACATGGGCGTTACATCAGGCCATGGCTTTGTCAAGCCTCTTACGTCATCCATTTCATTTTTGAGATTTGTCACACGTTTGGTGTCCTGCGCACAATCTTTTTTCATATCACACGCAGCGTCGATGATCCTGTGCATCAAGCCAACCATTTGGCCTCTAAAATAATCTTTAAACATAGAGTCCAGCATAGCTCTTAAACGACACTCTTTGCCCGTGGCACACTCACACGCCGGAGGATAATTGTACCCCGTATCGCCAGAACTCAACGGGGAGTCGTTCTCCTTTAGGTTTTGCGTCGCCATTTTTGAGTCTCCTGAATCTCTTGCAATGTTCCTGGAATCTCCCTTGCGGTACAATCGTGCCTTGTGCGCACAAGTTTGTGGGTCAGAAGTTTGCGTCAGGTTCAGACAAACAACTTTTGTTGCAGTAGCACAGCAGTCCGAGGCTAGTAGAGTAGAGCGCGTAATGTCCTGAAATATTTATCAGGCTGGGGTCCACCCACCCTGTTGTGTAGAATGTATGGAGTTTGGCCTCAGGAAAGCCATAAATAACTAGTTCCTGCATAACCAACAAGTCCTACATGTCGCCAGAGAGAAGTTTGAATCGTTCGAGTCATACACACAAGTGCAGCGATGGAGCGCGTGAACACGAGCAGTGTGAGAGGATTCCTGAGATCTTGCGACGATCTGACTGAGAAGATTCGCTGTTTAATACAGAAGAAACTCATCAAGAAGTACTTGAGCAGGTATAAAAATTTTATTTGTGGATTAAAGAATAGAATAAAGAATAGCCATTTCTATAATAAAAGTATTTCTCTCTCACTATGGACAACCAATCCCATGCATGCCAAACTATCATTTGGCATAACTAATCATTATCAATATATTTTTGATAAAAGAGTTCCATGGCACTTATTTTGAGCGCTCCAAAGTTCACTTTGTCCACAAAAAGGAACTTAGTCTTAATTTAACGAAGGCTATGGATGTTAGGTAAATACGTTTATTAAATTGTACACATTCATTATTAATGATTCTTAATATTGTTTCTTCTCCTATCACATTAAATCACAATTTAGAAAAAAAGAAATTAGAAACAAGTTGATTATTTTTGTAGTTGTATTCTGTCAAATATTAAATGTTTAGTTTGGCTACTTGCGCCTTATCTCGCACTTTGACCGCTATCAGCTATTATCAGATACTATTGTCCTAACATAGACTATTGTTTTAACTCTGGTTTAACTTGCTGTGCGTCTGTTCACCAGCCATCATGTGCTCTAACACCTGCAGCATCAGCTTGTTCAATGACTTTGAACTGGTGTATGAATGTGTTAATTTTATGTTAACTTTGTTTTGCTGTACATACATTTTATTCTTCTAACTGCTTGTCTTTAGTTAACACAGCTGGAGAAGAACAACAGGGAGGTTGGAAGACACAGTAGAGGAACTACAGAATAAATATGGAGAGAAAACAGCATTAAAAAGGATCAAGTCCATAGTGAAAAAAATCAGAAAAAAGAATATCAAACGTAGGAAAAGATTTATAATTTTACTTTGTTAGTAGTGAATATGTTTCTCAATCTTCAATCTTCTTAAATTTTTTTTAACAGATGGTGACGTTCAGACGCTGAGCATTCAAACACATTCTGGAAACATGACAGACCAACAGCCTAACAACCATCTACAACGACAGCATAATAATACTACTAATAATAATAATTCTACATCATTCGGACGGCTATTAATTCAGATCCCTAATCAGCTTACCTTCACAATTGACCAGAAGAATGGTGGGACAATAGTTGCTCCAATCATGGTAGAAAAGACAATATATGGTGATGTTAACATCAGTGTGGTGAGTGTCTGATAAGTTAGTCCATAGTCTTTACAAGAGTGTGACAAAATACAGCCAAAGATTTAAGCACAACTACTTAGATACATAGGAGAATATCTTACCATGTAGATTGTGAACATTCCATTATCTGTTTATTTGGGGTCAGATGTTAGTTAAAAGATAAAGGTATTAGTTAATAACAAAAACTTTAAATCACCATAATCAATAAAATAAAATTACAATTTGAAAATGTTTATTTACAACGTTTTGCGTTGTGAGTGAGATGTTAGAGCAATGTTAGAGAAATCATCAACATCTAAACTAAACATTATCATGGTTTATTTTTCTTAAAAATGTTTTTTCTTAAAAATTATCTTGTTTAATCGTGAATTCATATTTATCAGGTTGATATTTAGAAATAAGCAAAGTACATTTATAAAACAAAAAAGAACCGGTTGATGGCCTTGTGTCAGAACACAACAGGTTATTCTAACTTTGAAAAGTGTCATTTGATTTTGGGTGAAAATCTGGAAAACTACCTTACACATGCAGTGTTTTCGCCAACGGACCTACCCCTGAAGTTCTGACTTCTGAAGGCCTCTCATGTGTACATTGAAAAATGGTATTTTATTAGCTAAAATCATTGTCTTTATTCATAAATATGTCCTCATGGGTGTAAAATGATCTTTCTTAAAATCAGATCATTTCTTATCTTTTATTTACATGGGGCGGGTAAGTCCAAGGAGGCTTCCGCCATCTTGAAACACTATAATACCAGAGAGGTACAAAAAGCACTAGCACGTTTCATCATCAACACTACTATAGTCAACAACCAAATTATGACTAAAAAACTTTTTAAGCATTACATTAAAAAGGCGTCATTGTAATTCTGAATTAAAAAGTTGAAGAAGGCCTCTCATGCGCAGATTCGCTCGGTTGAAAAATGGTATGTTGTCATTAAACATGAACTCTTTATCGCGATGCTCCCCAACAGATATTTTATTCTAATATTATTTATTCTAACCCTACCAGTCCACTAATACTCTACTAACACTAATGAGAGTTTACTTTACACACTCTGACTCTCACAAGCGAGTTAGTGGACATGCAGGTGCAACACTACTATAGTCAACAACCAAATTATGACTTTAAAACATTAAAAAGGCGTAATTGACAAAAAGTCGAAATGATGACTTAAAAAGTTGAAATTATGACTATGCGTCATAATTATGAGATGAAAAGTTGAAACTAAATTGAAATTATGATAAAGTATTCCATAGTGAAATTTTCTGAATTCAATATAATTGTATTTGTGAAAATGATTCGGTACCGAATCTTCAAGAAACTGCTTGTTTCTGCAGTTCGTGTAGGCCTCTAAGACTAAAAATGATTATTGATGAACTTGAATAACTTGAATTTTGTTGGCAATGTAAAAAAAATTGTCTTCCCATACCGGGAGTCGAACCCGGGCAGCCTGGATGAAAACCAGGAATCCTAACCGCTAGACCATATGGGAGGCGTTGATACTGCCCCCGCCACATTTGAAAGGCTGCACTGCACGGTACAATATAATGCTGGATCATAGTTATGCCGAGCCACAGGAGAAGTTTTAATTAAATTCAAATTTAATTTATCGGTATGTAAATAAATATCGGGATAGCTTTTATCTAGGAATCTACTTTCTTCTCGACGGGTAAGTCAAAGGTACGGTCTATTGCTCGGTTGTGTAAATCATTATATAGAACGGTAGAACATGTACGGTAGAACATGTAACAAGTACATCATAACGGTAGAACATGTACAATTAAACTCGATGAAGCGCTATCGGAAGACACGTTGTCATAGATTCTTGGCACATTTACCAAAGTTGAAAAAAAAAACGAGTAGATGGGAGAACCACAATGGGAGAAATCTTTAACAAAAAGGCCTGAAAAATCGAGGAGGTCAAAGGGCATGCTTCCTGATATAGCTCTCCCCAAAGTCTGTTCATGCGACCACCATCAACAAATGCTAACATTTGAAACTTCTACATATATTTTGAGTAGATGGCCGGTGGTATATTCTCAGTAAAGGGTTTCACCCTAGTTCGGGAGATACAAGTAAAAATGATCTTATACGTGTAATAGATCATAGCTACCGTAGAAAAAGTAAGATCATGCTTTGAATTAAGACGATGGGTGATTTTTACTTTGATTTTCCAAATGATACAACTTTGTCTAAATAAGAGCGATGTAAAGTCCTAGGATTTCTTAAAAACATTGTGACAAACTTTGACAACATGTTTCATGTTGTATGGAAAAAAGATCTAAGATCTCAAGTTTTTGGACAGACGCTGCTTATTAACAATAATACATAAATCTTCTAAGAAGATAAATAGAAGATATGATTTTAATAAAACTTTAAAGATTTGATTTAAACTTTTAAGGTTATGCTTTTAAATGAAATTAGTGTAAACTTTGGATGTAGTCTGGAATGCAGAGAGACTCCCCCCGAGACTCATCTGGTCTGTCGCCCTATATCCTGAAGCTTCAGGTCACACTGTAGTTTATCTCTGAAGGGCCTGGGGCTGTTATAGGACAACTTAAACTATTTGCTTTTTTGGATCGTTTTTATCATTGCATAAAGAACTACTTTGCCTCTCTGGAAATAAGGTGTTTTTATTTAGCTAAAACTTTTGTTTACATTTTGAAAATGTAGTTTTCTGTGATGGTCGTGTTTAGGTGTACGGGATATAGCTATGGAAAGCCCCACCATAAAAATTGAAACCCCCACATGGACAAAAAATGCTGGTTGAATCTTTTTCGTATAAATGAGATTTAAGACGACCAAGTACAGTTTTTGAACAGACATTGTTTAATAACAATTATACTTTAGGTCACCGTTAAGCAAAAAAATAATTTATATCATACATAAGTACAGATAAATAGAAGATGAGTATGTATTGAAACTTTAAAGATTTAATTTAATCAATCTTTTAAAATATCTAATGCAAACTTTTTAAGGTTATGCTTTTAGATGAGAGAGAGAATATTTTTTATATACTTATAAAGAACAGAATGTTTTTTAACTTTAGTTAGTGTGAGATAGACTTCACAGTGTCACTGTTACCTCTGGAAATGGAAGGAGGGGATGTCAGAATGCAGCATAGACACGAGCGAGGGCCTCTGTTTGAGAGACTTTTTATAAAAAATTTTATACATTACATTTACATTTTATAAAGTTATCATTTAAACTTTGAAATAAATTTAGCCCTAACACAATGTCTCATTCTGATCGCTGAATAAATCCTAGGACTGTGCTCTCCTCTCACGCTGGTGTGAGAGAGAACCTCTGTGATTTATAGCTCTTAAGACCTTCTTGAACATGTAAATTCAAGCGTTGTAAGTTTCTAAACATGTAAGATGAATTTTATTCTTTTTCAGTTTATTTTTGTAAGATATTTATATTATTGTATATGATGTTTATTCTCACTTTAAATGAGATTTACTGGCTTTACACTTTCACCGTGCTCAGGAATGTGGAGTGGGGTCCTGTTTCATATGTCAGAGCACACATGTGAAGGGGGGTGCGCATAGACACACACACACACACACATACACACACACACACACACACACACACAGACACAGACACACAGACACGTGTGTTTTACTTTTGACACACATACATTAGACGCGCTATGTTTTGAGACAGTGTGAGGTCATTCAGGAATGACTAGATGAATTCAGTTGTGTAAAACAATTTTGAACCCATTCATACATTGCATTTTTGTGGACATCCATGGTAGGACATACTTTAAATCTCTCTAACATGTAAGATGATTTTTATTTTTAGTAAGATATATTGTATAAGCATTTCATTATATACTTTTAAAGGATAGAATGTTTTTCAACCTTAGTTTAATTGTTTTAGGTTATAAAGGATAGAATGTTTTATGTAATTTTTATCTAAAACTAAAACAATTGGTTTTAGTAAGCTTTTTAAATGCTTTTAAAGAACAGTATGTTTTTTCAACTTTAGTTTAATTTGCAAGATTTCATTTAAACACTTTTAAAGGATAGAATCATTTTTCAACTTTAATTATTTTAGTAATATATTATTGTAGATTATTTTATTAACATTTATATACTTTTAAAAAGAACAGAATGTTTTACATATGAATGTGAAATAACTGAATGTGACATATATGAAATAACTGACCCCATTTATATATACTGTTCAGGAATGTGAAGGCAGGAGGGACCTGCGACTCCGTTTCATACATTGCATTTTTATGAACATCCGTGGTATACTTTATCTCTAACATGTAAGATGATTTTTATTTTTAGCAAGCTTTTTATTTTGTATTCTTTTATTCATCTAAAACTAAAATAATTGGATCAATAAGATATTTATATTATACTTTTAAAGGCATGTTTTCAACTTGTTAGTCTGATATAGACTTCACCGTGTTTCAGATGTCAGAGCTCACAGGAATAGGGGCGTGCGCATAGACACACACACACACACACACACACACACACACACACACACACACACACAGACACGTGTGTTTTACTTTTTGACACACATACATTAGAAGCGCGCTCCTTATGTTTTGAAAGTGTGAGGTCATTCAGGAATGACTATGCGAATTCAGTTGTGTAAAACAATTTTGAATCCATTCATACATTGCATTTTTTGTGGACATCGATGGTATACTTCAACTTTCTAAAATAAGGTAAGACAATTTTATTCAGCTAAAACTATTGGTTTTAGTAAGCTTTTATATTATAGACTTAAAAACAACTTTAGCATGATCATTTATATAAATTATATAAAGGATAGGATGTTTTACATAGGAATGTGAAATAACTAAATGTTTTTTCAACCTTAAATTGATTTAGATTATATATTTTACACTTTTAAAAAGAACTTTAGCATGATAATTATTATATAATTTATATTATATAAATTATATAAAGGATATTAAAGAGCAGTATGTTTTATGTAAGACGATTTTATTTTGTAGCTAAAACTAAAATAATTGGTTTTAGTAAGCTTTTCAAGGTATGTTTTTCAACTTTAGGTTAATTATTTTTGTGGACATCCATGGTATACTTTTCAACTCTCTAAAATAATTGGTTTCAATGTATGTTTTAGATTATATAATTTATATCATATAAATTATATAAAGGATAGAATGTGTTTGTGTGACATACGCTTCTCACTTTCACTGCGGTGGGGGCGCAGGCACAATCACCACGCACACACATATAACTGGGACAAAGTTCAAACAACCGGCAAAAAACATCTGTTCAAATATAATTAAAACTAGCCGTCAAAATTATGATTTAGTCCTACATAGGTCATAGTTCAAAACTAACTGTCAAAAACATGATCGATAGGCTAGCAGGGTCAATAGGTTAATCCCATGACCGCATTCCGGAAGTTCAACCTGTCAATCATAAAAGGTCACCGGAAGTTCAACCTGCCAAAAGGTCAAAGGTCAAAGTCGTAAATCATTTTGACACATGCCCCCTTATAAGAACTACTCCCCAGTCTGCAATTGAAGCGTCTCATTGCTACCCTTTTCGTTTGATTATTTTTATAATCAATACTAATAACTTCAGTGTTATTGTAGGGATTATAGGAAGTCATTCTGAATTTCAGTTTAATTAATTCTAGTATTGATACATCACTGTCATCATTCTAATTTTCTTTCCTTCCTTATTTTTATTATTTTGAACCTCCCCTTGCATGCTTAGTTGAATTCCAATTCAAACTAGTTTGAATTTTAATTCAAAATTGTGTCTAATCAGCCAGGGAAGACCACTGAGAAGACACACGGCCCTCACCCTAGTGGCACAAACCCACTGCCGGGGCCTATCCCTCTGCCTGCGTCTCAAGCCTGTGTTGTTATTCACATTTTCTTTCATTGATAATTTTCTCTTTTTTCTCTTCCCTCTTTTCTCCAAAGGGGGGGGGGGGGGTAGGTTATTCTGATAAATCACCATCAGTTATCATAATTTCCCTTTTGTTGTATCACTATTTTAGTAAAGCCTTTGCCTCGGACTCCTGCATACATATGTACTCAATTTGATGAAACCAGAAAGCCTTAATTTACATTGAGTCTAACATCTTAATCCCTTATTGTGTATCTATTGGCAGGACTCAGTCAGTGTTTATAGGCTTAGGCCTCTTTATTTTTATTTTATAACACTCCCCGTGTTATTGCTTGTGACATTTCATTGCAGACCAATTCACTTCCTTGTGTTGTGTTTCCCTTTGATCTTCCCTACCTTCAACTTTGTTGTTATTTTAATTTTTCTCCATTTCTGTTGTGATTTGTTTCTCTCATTTCACTGACAGACAGAACCTAAGAGAGACCCCAGGAAAGTGAATAGAGTAACGATCAAAGCCAGCGTCATTAGACGACCCCCAGGCTACCGCCTGTCAAAATCTCTATTGTGGGTTTATCCATACCCACGAAATTGGCTCCGCTAACTGTCGGCATCAGTTAGCCCCGAAATTCTCATAAACGGCCTAGCCCGTATGAGTATAGCTCATTTGACCCTAAAACAAACTTGCATTCTGTCTCTTTTTGTGTGTGCTGTGCTTCTCTCACCACAGTAAGCAAAGATGTCGAGCTCATCCAGTCACCCAGTCCGCTGGCACACTCTCGAAACATGGCTGCGAGAAATGACAGCAATGGTTCTGCCCCAGGACGCCGCTGACCCACAGTACCTGGACCAGTTTGAGACCTACGATCCAACCCAGAAGAACGACCATGAGCAGCTGGCTAAAATCTTCGGAGAACTCGCACTCAACCTCGTCATCAAGGCCCGGGCCAGGGAAAGGACCAACGCCGACCTGCAGCAAAAGACAGCCGCACTACAGCTCCAGGCCACAGAGGCCCTGGAGGACCTGGCACAGACACAGAGCCGTCTAGACCAGCTACTCTTCCTGACCGAGGAAGAGGACGAGACGGACACGACGCTGCAACAGGAAGTTGAAAGACTTCAAAATGCCCTAGACGATCTTCATCGACACACAGACCAAAGAGAACAGTTGGAGAGAAAAACCAGAAAAGAACTCAACGAAAGGCTCCAACAGGCTGAAGCTCTCCTTGAGAGAGCAAAGACTAAAATCCATCAGCTCACTCAGCAGAGACACGAGCTCCAAGATGAACTTGACACTGTTCATGCAGAACTAAAACATGCTTACAGATTGCAGAGTGTCTGGAACGGAGAAACACGCATCACAGAGTTTCTCCCGGTCAGCCAAACACCAAAAGCTGAAGGGGGCGGAGCTGTAAAGGGTCAGACTCCTCTCCAGACGGATTGGGCCCCCAGCAACAGCTCTCCTCCCAAAAGCCTTGACAAGCTAGCCCGCAACATTCCTACGTTCAACCCAGATCCTGCAGGAAACCATGACATTTTTGCTTACTTACAAGACATTGATTTTCACTTGCAAACTGTCGCCAACGTGACCGCTTGGGACGCATTGTATCTGCTACGAATAACTGCAAATAGAGATGTGCGTAAATTCCTGGATCGCCAACCAAACCCTGTCAAGGCAGATTACAAGCAATTGCGACAAGCTTTGATCCATGAATTCTCTGACCCAGAATCTGACCAAGGGTTTATCACGGCCCTCAACGTGAAACAGGCCCGACTTGAACACCCAAACTCCTATTATGGCCGACTCCGACAAACGTTTTTCGGAGCAACCGACACCCCAGGTATGGAAGAAGATGTGAACTTTAGAACGTTGTTTCTGCGGAATCTACATAGCAGCGTGAGTGGACATCTTGACGTGCTTGTCTGCCCACGAACAATGTCCACTCGAAAACTCAGAGACTTAGTCCACAAGGCTTACACCAAGCAAAGGGCTATAGATGAAAAGACTGTAAAAACACACACAATCTACTCCGTCTCTGAACACTGCTCAGAGCCAGACAGCAGGTGGCAGCACGACTGTGACGGTGCTCATCCAACGCGTCGGACCGAGCGCTCAGAAAGATTCTGGAACCAGCATCATCCGCCGTCCAGAACTCCAAGCCCAGACCGTCGAACCTGGAACCCTCTCCCCAGAACACTGGTGAGCCAGAGTCTTCTTACACAACAGATGAAGACAGTGCAGCCACGTCTGACACAGACACAGAAAACGAACACTGACACCTGCTGCTTCAAGGTCCTGGACTGAACTGCAGTTGAGTAACCAGACCAATGTCTGCGCCACACACAGACCAACCACCCTCACGATTGCAGTGACTACACAGCCCAAAACGAACTTTACCAACTACACTGCACGCCTCAGAGCTGCTTACGCTACCTCCGCTGTGTTAAAAAGGTCATGCGGGCCTCTGACGAACAGACTTTTTCTATGCCGCCACTTACCCCTCCACCACCCTCGCAAGCCATCTGAGCTCACTGGCAGCCAGTGCCTCAGACAACTGTCTGCCACCACGCACAAGCTGCGTTCACAGGACTTCAGTACGCATTGTGCACCTGTGCCATCACAGCGCCACAGCTTGTAAGGCCACAGCGCACAAAGGGGGGTCAGGCGTGCCGAGAACACATCATGTGCTGAACACCGCAGCACCAAACCCACGCATGGCACACCAAAGCATGTGGCACACCAACCTCAGCGAAGCAACAAGATGCCCTAGCCAACCAAGGACATCCATCGCTGAAGTTTTTCCTCCCTTTCTCTCTCTCTCTCTTTTTCCTCCAACAGGATGCTGTGGTGGTTCGTTAGAAAGCAGCCACAATCGGACATCACCAGATCCGGCATCCGGCATCGCATGGGGAGAGAGCAACCCCGAGTCCTGATTACCAAAGCAGGACTCACACTCCGAAAGTGTACATTCGACTTAAACCCAGCAACGTCGAAAGAGCACATTACCTCAACGAAATGTGAACATCCACAGCCAAGCTCACAAAGCCGTGTCCGGCGGTTTCCTATGGAACCCCGAAAAGGGGGGATCCCACACTATCGACCCCCCTCAACCTCATTTGAGCTGAGTCATCAGCCTAGCAACCACCTGCCATCTGACCATTGTTACCGTGATGAGTCAACTAGGCCCATACACGCCCTATCAACTCATCAAGGGGGGACTGTAACGGAAAGCAGATGATCAGGTCTGCCTTTTTGTTGATTAATCAAATCTAATCAACAAACAAAAGGTACTGATTAACCCCTCAAAACAAAACAACAGTGTTAGCAGATGCTCGGTCAGGTCCCCTGAGTTAATCTCATCAACTCAAGAAGATATTCACACTGAAAAGGAAGGACAAAGTTCGCCACGCGGTTCCACGTGTGCACGACTCTGCATACACACACACAAAACACAGACTCCTTATCATGCCCGACCACTTGTGGTCAAAATTACCTTTTTTAAAATGTTTAAAATGTATTTCTTGCTGTGCTTATGATCCTTATACCCGAAATACGATATCTATAAGCTTTATTGATATGTAATCAGTTTAATATGCATGTAATCACGAGAAATCCTGTTTCTTTGTGTTGTTGACTAACAGAATTGTCATTCGCGGTATTGTTTTGTTCAGAAGAACACAACGGTGTTGAATATTTAGCACAGAATATTAGAGGATGCATTATTTGATTAATACCAGTTTTATAAATGTTTATGAACGAAGTTTATTCCGCCAGCATTAGTTAGAAGAGGCGTGTACCTTTCCAAATGAAAGGACATGACCACAATACGTCCTCCCAGGCGATTGGGTCACGCACGCAAGGGGGCGTGACTTGAGCTCCTTCAAAACACAGCGGGCTCTCTCACCTCTCTCTCTCTCACCTCGCTCTCATCCTTCCTCCTCTTCTACCGGCGCGACGCTTCCTCGAGGAACATCCCGGAAGGCCTCGGACAAACACATGTTCGAGTCGTAGCAGCCGTTCCTTTGCAACTAAGTTATATTTGCCTCTTCCTTCACGGAAGATGAAGACGAACTTTCTCGGTAACGTTACATTTCAGTGAGCCTTTTCAAGCTTCCCGCGACACCGGAAGACGCAGTCGAAACAGGACCTCGTCCGCGCTTTCAGCATCAACCAAACAGAGAACAGACGTGCAAGTATATTTATCTGATAAAAGCTGCTTTTCTGGGGTCCGTCGTTTAGGTTTCTGTATGTAACAATTACTAGCTTTTCCCTTCTCTCTATTTCTCTCTTTCTTTCTTTCATTTCATTTTATTCTTATCACGTATGTTATTATTGTTTAAATGTTTGTTTGTGTTTATTGTTTGCATTTTTACGTACGTTTCTATTCGTAGCTCATATAATCTTTAGTCACATTTATTAAAATCCATTTATACTTTTCACTGTCTCTGTGTTTGAAAACCCACCATTCTAAAGTCAATGAAACAAAAGATCTTAAGCTACAAGCTCGATATTAGACTACATTCAGTAGATTTAATTAATAAACTCAGAAGGTTTGATGTCCGTGGCCAGGAGATCAAACTTTCTTGGAGTTTGTAAAGAGATAACCCTTCTTAACTGTGATAATCTCACCGTTATTCGCTGGACGAATAACGATTAGATCAGTTACAGAACCAGTTAATCTCTATAATTGATCAAATAAATGTATATGCGACTTATGAATTATGACCATGAGTCATAATTATTAATATTTCCAAAATTCCCTATATTCTTGAGCTAATTCAAATTTACCCAAAGTCGTATTCGCTACACTTTATACATGAACTCGGGACTCCAATGTGAGGAAGCACAAGATCTGAATTAAAAAAAAAAAAATTATTTCAGGCTAATAGACAAACCCATTTACCTATGTCTATGCAAGAATTTCACCTCACACTTTTAATATTAATGCATTTAGACAGTAGGTGGCACTGTTGTATTACATTTCACAGAGCTGCCAAGTCAGTGTATATACTGCATTCGTTTTTACTAGGTTTGTCTTAATAAATGCAGGCATGAATTTCGTTTTTTGCATTGGTCTAATTTAATCATCATCTGTATTTATTATTATATACAGATTTGTATGCATGAATTGTGCATTTCCAGTTCTCAAAGCGGTTAATAACAAAAAAAAAAAACTTTATACAAAATACATCATGCTCTTCTTCGCTAACCGAACAAACAATTCATTGTCTGTGGCTGTGTTTGTGCGCACGGGAAATATGCTGCGCATAACAATAGAAAACAAGGAGAAACATGCAGTCACATGCTCAAACAATCAACAGATGCGTTCCATTTGACCATAAGTGGACTGCGAAGTGGACTTCACAGGGTTTTCCGCCATCTTAAGTTAGATTTTAATCCGAAGGATTATATTCATTGATAGATTCATTTAGTTAGAATTGAAAAATGTTGTACATAGTTGGCTGTTCAGGCAACTAAAATAGTGTTCACAAAAAGGTTTTTTTTTTTTTTTTTTTTTTTTTTTGGCTTGTGCTAATGACAGACCAGAACATTTTGAAATTAAATGCACTTTGAGGTGGTAATAAGATGTTAAGCTTTGAATGTTCTAAAAAAAAATAGACAATAATAGTTCATTATTATTGGCTTGTGCCTATTGTTAAATAAACTTTTGAGAATTGAATTTTCTTGTGCCTTATTTGTTCACATGGTTTGGGTAAGATTAGGCTGGGTTATGGCTCAGTTTTTGAGTTTCTGGTTAAAGGGTGGTGTCGATATGGTTAACTTATGGCTGAGAATTGGTACCAATAATAAAACCTGTTTTGGCCCAGTTCAGGGCCAGTTAAAGGTGGCTAACTGGCTGAGATTCGGGCCAGTTATGTGTGACCCTTGTCTTTAATCCAGTTCTGGGCCACTTCAGGGCCGTCATTCTTTGCGGTACTTGGGCCGAGGGAAAAGTGATTGTGTGGCCCGGAGCTGGGCCAGAAAAAATTTGCTATGTGGGCAGTAGCTTCGACATCAAAACTTCTATTGTGGGCAGGAGGGTGCCATAGTAACAGTTTTGTTCTCCTTGCAGGATATCGAGAGCAACTGTGAGAGGCTTCATGATGGCACAGTATTCCCTCAGAAACTGAAACTCCCTCTCACCAATACATTTTAGCTCTAAACGATTAGAGATGGTACTCAAGTCAGTCATGGGTATTTCAACTATTCTTGCCACAGCATCATAAAATGAATTCCACCTTGTGGAGCATGGCACGAACAGTTTTTTGCCAACCAAATCGCCCACTAACTCTGAAGCCAAAGTCGACCGGCTAGCCTTACTCCACAGTGCTGTGCACTTGGCGGTAGCACTTCTGTAAATTCCTTTAGTCCCAGGATTTGAAAGCAGCCACTTGTCCACGTCAGAGCATGAAATTAAGTTAAGTGTGTGAGAGGCACACCTCAGGTGTGGTGGTAAAACAATCCCCTCCTCTGTGGAGGTGTCAAGCACGTCTGCAACATTTGTGAAGGTAACCTCTTCATCCTCTTCATCATCGTCAGAGACCGATTCCGGCTGATACATTTGGAAGGCTTTTACAAAGTTAGTAACTTTCGTTGACAGTCCATATAATGAATGAATGTGATCGATCTCAGCAGCAATGACATCATACGTCTGTCTACCTTTGATCCTTTTACAGGCCAACGCAGCTTTCTGGCGTTGAAGAGTAGCGGTGTTTATCCAGTGGGCTGTCATGCCTAGGAAGCCTTTGTTGTGGACAGACCAAATGTCTGCAGTGGTCGCGATGTAGTCTAGCCCCTCAAATGTTGTCTTCAGCTCACTTTCCATTTTTGAATATTCTTTATCCAAGTAGTTGGAAAAAGTTTTTCGTCCCATTTGCTGTGTGCCGCCTGAACATGTTATCATGGTAACGAGCTGCCTAAACGCCGGCGACTCCACAGTAGTGTAACGACAATGACTATGACATCCGGTCACATGCTGTTCAAATTAGTGAATCCTGATCTCCAAACACATCCTTCGTTGTCTCCTTAGACAACGGGTCTGTCCATGGCGCCTTTAAGTCTGCTCGGACTGTCAAAATTGCAACCTTGTTGCTCCCCAGAGGGACATTTGAGTCACAAAGGGAACCCTGTTTTTTTTAGAATCCCCTCTAAAACCCCCATGCCTTTGAATCACGTGACAAGCCTCAAATACATTCCAGACATTCCACGCACACACACACTCATGGACTTTCAAACAGAAATCCCTTACATAACAAGCCATTACTAAATGTTGATATGTATTCCTGTGTTTCTCAAGTGTCGTCACTTGCCATAACGGAAACACTGACAATTTTATTGTGTGTTTAATCAAACTTTATTTGTGTGTAATTATGCATATGAATGTAACGTTATGTTTCTCCTATCTTTACCTGTCATACTTGGTATCTGTCTGACCGTCCTGTTTTAATTCAACCAGTCACACATAGGAGATTACAGCAAAATGCATTGTTCTGTGTGTACAATCTTAAGAGGAAATATGAATTCTTTCTCTCATAAGACATTGGGTCAAGGTAGGCGTGTCTTCTTCACACAAAGGAGCTTCTTCCCGCTTCAGACCAGAAGATCTGATTTGCTGTTGTCCCAAAAAGAGGGCGTAAACAGATGTCTTTTAAAAGGAAGAGACCCCCACTTCTCTCTCTCTCACCCTGCTCTCTCACCCTGCTCTCACCGCGTCCTCCTCTTCCCCCCGGCTTCAAGAAACATCTGAAAGGCTCCGGCCTTCTCCTCGGACAAACACGTGTTCAAGTCGTAGCTGCCGGTCTTTGCAACTAAGTTAAATTTTGCCTCTTCCTTCACGGGAGATGAATCTTATTTTCCGGTTAACGTTACATTCAGTGAGCCTTTGAAGCTTCCCGCGACACATGAAGACGCAGCAGAAACAGGACACCGTCCGCGCTTCCTGCCTCAGCATCACTCGAACAGAGACCAAACTTGCAAGTATATTTATATCTGTCTAAAAGCTGATTCCAGGTGTCTCGTGAACTTAGGTTTCTGTATGTAATAATTACTAGCTTTTCCCTTCTCTCTATATCTTTCTTTCTTTCTTTCTTTCATTCATTCTGATTACGTATGTTCTTGTTTGGTTAAATGTTTGTTTGTTTTATTGTTTGCATTTTTACGTACGTTTATATGCGTAGCTCATATAATCTCTCTAGTGTTGCATATA
The DNA here is from genome assembly GCF_964197995.2 of Scardinius erythrophthalmus. NCBI lineage: Eukaryota > Metazoa > Chordata > Actinopteri > Cypriniformes > Leuciscidae > Scardinius > Scardinius erythrophthalmus. Next base: position 182,446 of record NW_028296522.1, on the reverse strand, counting down.
TTATTATCCATTTATACTTTTCACTGTCTCTGTGTTTGAAAACCCACCATTATAAAGTCAATGAAACAAAAGATCTAATTAAGCTACAAGCTCGATATTATAGACTACATTGAGTAGTTTTAATTAATAAACTCAGAAAGTTTGATGTTCGTGGCCAGAAGATAAACTTTCTTGGAGTTTGTAAATACCCTTTCTTAACTGATGATCTTACATTTATTCGCTGGACGAATGACTGATGACCAGACCAGTTACAGAACAAGGTAATCTCGATAATTGATAAAGTAAATGTACATGCGACTTATGAATTATGACCATGAGTTATGATTATTAATATTTCCAAAATTCCCTATATCCTTGAGCTAATTCGCATTTACCCAGAGTCGTTTATGTTACAGTAGAGACAGGCTGCATGTTTTCAATAACATACCGTGTAATAGCTTTGTTGATCTGTCCCTGGCTAACAGTCCGGTTAAAATCTAGTCGCTGTTGTTTGGCTGGAGGGGCTTGACTCAAGTGTCCAGTGTGTCCACTGACACCGGGTTAGCTTCTAGCTTCGTCGAGGCATGTAGTTTCTGGAGGTGCTTCGACAGATTGGAGTTGCTGTTTATCGCAGTAGATAGGACCTTCGAACCATAAAGACACAGCTTACATTTGACTAAAAGGTTTTTGTCTTTATGCTCAACTAAAGTGAAATAATGAGCATATTTCCACTTTGAGAAACTCGTCTTGCTCTCGCCTTGACTCGCCATGACTGCCGCGCATACTTGAATAAACGGAAACACGCCCACAGTGCGTCTGCGTGTTTACAGTGGTTGGCATCCACCAATCCTACAATGCGTCGCTGCTGTAAACAGGTTAGGCTGTAGGCTACACTTCAGCCAAAATTAATTCATTTAAAAAAGTAACGGACAACGCACCATATGGTAACGGTAACGGAGTTAATTTATTTAAAAAGTAATGCGTTACAGTATTAGTTACTGTCAAAAGTAACTGCGTTACAGTAACGCGTTACTGCCCAACACTGGTCACATGTCACCAATCTTCACTGATCATCATCCAGCATTGTTCCATCAAAGAACACTTACCTGACTCCTTACCTGCACGATACCAACCAGAACGATCCGTATTCAGTCATCTGCTTCCTTCATCCGTCTTCAGTCGCTTTAGGGTTTCGCTTTAGGGTTGATTTTAAAATTCTTTTATTTGTCTATAAGTGCCTAAATAACCTAGCTCCCCTCTATCTATCTGAGCTCTTAGAGCATTACAATCCTTCCAGAGATCTTAGGTAAGGTATACAGAAACTTTTATCTATACCACGGTACAGGCTAAAACACAGAGGTTATCGTGCCTTTGCCATTGCGGGCCCGACACTATGGAATAGCTTGCCTAATCATGTTCGTTCTGCATCTGACTTGTCAGTTTTCAAGTCACGCTTGAAAACACACTTTTATTCAATTGCTTTTAATAACTTGTAACTTGTCTTTTAATTTTCTTTGCTCTGTCTGTTCTGTGATATTTTATTGCTTTGTAAAGCACATTGGTCAGCTTGTCTGTATAAATGGTGCTATATAAATAAATCTTGACTTGACTTCAGTCATCTGCCTCGATCTCCATTTCTGAACCTGCAACAGAGAAGACCATTACTTATCCAGATATCCATCCTGAACACTATTTTCATCAGTTACTCACCTGCTTCCATTGTTGCGATCACATACTTCTGCAAATAAACCTGTTGATTACTTAACCTGTGTGAATCCTTCTGTTTCATGACAATGACTTTAAGTTCTGTAGCTATCAAACTAGCTGCAAATTATTGTTGCTTACCTCCAGTTCGTGTTGCAAAATCCTAACGTCTTCCAAGCTACCTGCGATGTGGTGAAATTATTGCTTAGCAAATTAATTATAATAGCATATCAATTTAACAATAAAAGTAGGCCTTCCCTAATAATTATAATAATACAGTAATATTAATAACTAGAAAAATGCATTTCCGGGGGAACTGCAAAGTGTGCTTGCTCGGGTGCGGTTCACTAACGTTAGCAGGTAGTGGATAAGGGTGCTTTGAAGTTTGCTTGATCTGAGAATTTCAAACAAAAGTACTTTTTTCAAGATTGTGCAAAAAGGTGAAAATTCATGTGCATGTGCAAATGCCAATGGCATTTATGGGTTTATGTGGCTTGGTTGTTGGTTTTGAAATAATTGGTTATGAATATACAGCAGAGAGTGGGAGTGTTTTGGGTGATGAAATAGTATTGAAAAGAAGTTGACAGTCTTAATTTACTGTATCCAATAAGCCAATACAAAACTCACCCAGCTGTTCTGTGGTTGAGTGTTCCCTTTGATTAGGAACAAATTTACTATCTCAAATTAAGGTCTATGGTAATTAGCGATGCTTTGATTGCTGCTGTCAAGATGGTTGTCATCACCTACAAAGAAACGCTGATTTTTATAGCCTACCGTCAGTCCTCATATTGTAATTAAATGAAAAACGCTATCAGTTTCACTATTAGCTTATTCTAGCGATGCAATCGCAACAACATGGATAACGCTGTTTGGCCTTGCCTAACTTTATATGACATATGCGCCATATGCTAGAGTTACACATCCCGCTGCCATTTCAGGGCTTGAATTTTGGTGCGGGAATGTGGGGATTGCGCATAATTTAAACCATTCCCGCAAGGTTAGCTTTTATAGTACGAAAAATTCCCGCACAAATATATTCGCTTCATCTCAGAGCAAATGATTAAAAAATAAATTCACAGATGCGAGAAAAAAGATGTCAAACTGTCTTTTTTTTCCGAATTTAATTCCTCAATCAGCGCTGGACCGGCATTTTGTGTCTTCCGCTGAGCCCTGGCCGTAGACAGATCATGTTTCACACTGTCAATGCAGTGGTCTGCGTTGCGCTGATCTTATTCACACTATCGAGTGTAGGTGCAGCATTCTAACATTGAGTCATAATGAGCTGTTTGTGAAGAAATTATCCGCTTCCAAATTATGTCATTTTAATCACTAAATCGAAACATTAAAAAACAATTTGCTCTTTATGGTGTGCGAGTGATAGAGCGCGGCAGCAACGAACCAACTGATTAGCTGGCAGCGTAACATCAACATTGAATGTTCAGCCGAACAGCTGATCATAGCTGTACAGGGCGCCTTATTATTTTTCATCTCCATAAATTTATCTAGTATTAAAGCTAATGCAAGGGTTAGAAATTAATTAATCTTTTGCTGATACTTCCTTGTCATCATGGAGAGCGCAGTTCATGGTTGCATAGCAACGACAGACGCCACGGGACAGCAAGCGCTTGTGGAAAGGAGAGAGCGGCGCGCTCGCGCTTTCCACTTGTTTTTACACATCTATGGTGCGTTCCATTCGACAGGGTCCATATGCAGTGTTCACTGCTCCCCTACTCCCTGAGCACGCTATATCAGTTGAAGTGGACTTCACTGACAATAACCACTCATTTGAAACGCCCAGCAAACGTCATCAAAGAAAGTCAACGACGGGGTCGTGCAGATTATGATATAACATAAATATATATAGGACTACATTCATATTTTAATTTTTATTATTATATTATATATTTACAATTATATTGCACTATTTTACAACTACCTAAACTAAAATCACTTTACTTCACAAACTAGCTAAGCTGGCTGCATTCACTGAGGTAAATTATAATCATCAAAAATAGTATATGTAATATTCACAACAATAACCGTTAAAATACTGTAATTTGTATAACAATGGCGAAATGTATGAATACTTACACACATACGTAAACTCCTCTATCGTTAGTTATGACCGTTCTGACTGGTGATGACGTGGTGCGCGAAATGACAGTTGGGTGATCATCGCTCTCCACTTCCTGTTGTTGTAGTTTTGATTTCTGTTTTAGTGTTTTCAGTGTTTCTGTCATCGTTTTCCCCTGTCTTCTGTTGATTTTGGTTTAGTCCTGTTTTCCCCAGTCTGTTTAGTCATCTTCACCTGCACCTGATTATCATCATCTTCATCACCGTCACCTGTCATCACTTGTTATCATCAGTGTATTTAAGTTCCTGTCTTTCAGTCATCACTTGTCGGTCAATGTTTATGGTTATGTTAGGTTATCCATGTTCTGAATGCTCGCTCCCTTTTGTTAATGTTTGTTAATGTTATGCTTTCATCTGTATTTTGAGCACACGCTCCCTTTTTGTTTATATTCAGAATTAAAACCTCGGAATTAATCTCCTTCGTGTTCATCTCCTACTTCATCTACTCAGGAAACCTAACAGATTGACCGACCCAAAAAGAAGAAAGAGGATGGGGAGATTTATTGCGGGGTTCTTCTGCCCCAGAGCTCGTAAGCTGGTATCAAACAGTGCGGATCTGGCTTTGAAGATGTTCGACCCAGCCTTCATGTCGGTCAGAAAAGCCCGCATTTCACAGCCTCGTCCCGTCACGTCTGCCGAGCCTGCACTTCACGCCAGTCCAGCCGAGCCCGCACTTCACGTCAAATCTGCTGAGACCAAAGCAGTAGGCGCCGTGCCCGCTGCCGAGCTAGAGACTGTGAACATCACGCCTGCAGAGAGGTTCTTCTCGCTGGTTCCGCCTGGCTTGAAGCTCCCTTCGCCGCTGGTTCTGTCCAGCTCGAAGCCCTCTTCACAGCTGGTTCCGTCCAGCTCAAAGTCCTCTTCACAGCTGGTCCCATCCAGCTCAGAGCCCTCCTCGCTGCTGGTCCCATCCAGCTCAGAGCACTCTTCGCCGCTGGTTCCGCCTAGCTCAGAGCCCTCTTCGCCGATGGTTCCGCCCAGTTCAGAGCCTTCTTCACCGCTGGTCCCGTCCAGCACAGAACCTTCTTCACCGCTGGTCCCGTCCAGCACAGAGTCCTCTTCACCGCTGGTCCCGTCCAGCACTGAGCCTTCACCGCTGGTCCTGCCCAGCACAAAGCCCTCATCGCTGGATCTGCCCAGCACAAAGTCCTCATCGCTGGTCCTGCCCAGCACAAAGCCCTCATCGCTGGATCTGCCCAGCACTAAGCCCTCATCACTGGATCTGCCCAGTTGCTAGCTGGATCTGCCCAGCTTGATTAGCATGTTGCTAGCATGATGCTAGCTTGATTAGCATGTTAGTAGCATAATGCTAGCATGATTAGCATGTTGCTAGCATGATCCTAGCTTGATTAGCATGATGTTAGCATGATTAGCATGTTTGCTAGCATGCTTTTAACTAAATGCTAGCATGATTAGCATTTTGCTAGCATGTTTTTAGCTAGATGCTAACATGATTAACGTTTTGCTAGCATGTTTTTAGCTAGATGCTAACATGATTAGCATGTTACTAGCATGATGCTAGCTTCATTAGCATGTTGGTAGCATAATGCTAGCATGATTAGCATGTTGCTAGCTTGATTAGCATGATGCTAGCATGATGCTACCTTGATTAGCATGTTGCTAGCATGCTTTTAGCATGATGCTGTTGCCAGGTGGTTGCTAGGGTGTTCTGGGTGGTTGCTATGGTGTTGCTAGGCAGTTGCTAGGGTGTTCTGGGTGGTTGCTAGGCAGTTACTAGGTTTTCTGGGTGGTTGCTAGGCAGTTGCTACGGTGTTCTGGGTGGTTGCTAGGCGGTTGCTACGCAGTTGCTAGGGTGTTCTTGGTTGTTGCCAGGTGGTTGCTAGGATGTTCTGGGTGGTTGCTATGGTGTTGCTAGGCAGTTGCTAAGGTGTTCTTGGTGGGGTCTAGGGTGTTTGCTGGGCAGTTGCTAGGTGTTCTGGGTGGTTGCTACGGTATTTTTGGTGATTACTTGAGCATTTCTAGACATTGCTAGGGTGTTCAGGGTGGTTGCTAAGGTATTTTTGGTAGGTGCTATGGTGTTACTAGGTGGTTGTAAGTTTTCAAAGATGGTTACTATGGAGTTTTTATAGAGTTTTTAAAATCTTTAATAACGAGTGCCTTCAGTACTATGGCCGAATAGGCACAAACATGGAGCGATATCGCAAGGTAAAATTGTAAAATTGCTTTAAAAAAAAAAAATAATATTTTTTTTTTTTTTGGTTTAGGGTGGTTGCTAGGAAGCTCTTAGTGGTTGCTAGGGTGCTGTAACTGGTTGCTAGGGTGTGGCTATGAAGATTTTAGGCCATTACTTATTGGCTGCTTGATAATATAAATCCTCTGAGGGAGAGAGGGAGGGAGAGACGCAGGGATGTCAGGCCCTTTGGAGTCTGTGTGTGTGAAAACGTTGGTTGGGATTCAAATGTTTTTAGAACTCCCAATGTAAAGTCAATGGGACTTTTTTGGCCGCTTTTTCGCCCGCTGTGCGAACATCGTACACCCGATCGCTTAGAAAAGTCATAGCACACCTCTCCTTAATGAGCCGGTCGATTTGACACCTCACTCAGGAGTCTGAGACAAACGGTGCGGGGCGCATTACGCGCCAAACTTTTGTCCGGAATAATAAGAATAAGAACTAGAATGTACATTTCCTGAAGAAAATGTGAAATGGTGCTTGCAGTGGCAAAACTCTCCACTCGGTTGCTAGGGTGTTGTACATGATTGCATACGAGCCAACAACCATGTCTGTACGATGTTGTGGAGCTGAAATATGGCTTCTATATGTTGCAATATGGTTGCTAGGTGGCTCTAAATGGTTGCTAGGGTGTGAATACACAGTTACCATGGTGATATTTACAGACTGTTTTACAACTGAAACTAATGAGCCAACCCCCATCTCTATACAATATTCTGATGCAGAGATGTAGGTCTTGTAAAATGGTTGCTAGGGTACTCTGTTTGGTTGCTATGGAGTTGCTTGGCAGCTGCTGATGATGAAACTGCAAAGGCTTCTTGTCAGTATGAATGATATAAACCAACTCCCATCTCTATACGATGTTCTGATGCAGAGATATACGTTTTGCTAAACGGTTGCTAGGGTACTCTGTTTGGTTGCTAGGGAGTAGCGTGGCAGCTGCCAATCATGAAACTCCAAAGGCTGCTTGTCAGTATGAATAATATAATCCAACTCTCATGCCTCTGCGACATACAGAATGGAAGATATCCCTCTTTGGATATTGGTTGCTAGGGTACTCTGTTTGGTTGCTAGGGAGTGGCTTGTCAGCTGCCAATCATGAAACTCCAAAGGCTGCTTGTCAGTATGAATGATATAAACCAACTCCCATGCCTCTGCGACATTCAGAATGGAAGATATGCCTCTTTGGGTTTTGGTTGCTAGGGTACTCTGTTTGGTTGCTATGGAGTTACTTGGCAGCTGCCAATGATGCAATTCCAAAGGCTTCTTGTCACTATGAATGATATAAACCAACTCCCATGCCTCTGTGACATTCAGAATGGAAGATATCCCTCTTTGGATTTTGGTTGCTAGGATACTCTGTTTGGTTGCTAGGGAGTGGCTTGGCAGCTGCCACTGATGAAACTGCAAAGGCTTCTTGTCATTATGAATTATATAAACCAACTCCCATGCCTCTGTGACATTCAGAATGGAAGATATCCCTCTTTGTATTTTGGTTGCTAGGGTACTCTGTTGGTTGCTAGGGAGTGGCTTGGCAGCTGCCAATCATGAAACTTCAAAGGCTGCTTGTCAGTATGAATGATATAAACCAACTCCAATCTCTATACGATGTTCTGATACAGAGATATTCGTTTTGCTAAACGGTTGCTAGGGTACTCTGTTTGGTTGCTAGGGAGTGGCTTGGCAGTTGCCAATGATGCAATTCCAAAGGCTTCTTGTCACTATGAATGATATAAACCATCTCCCATTTCTCTGTGACATTCAGAATGGCAGATATCCCTCTTTGGATTTTGGTTGCTAAGGTACTCTGTTTGGTTGCTATAGAGTGGCTTGGCAGATGCCAATTATGAAACTGCAAAAGCTTCTTGTCACTATGAATGATATAAACCAACTCCCATGCCTCTGTGATATTCATAATGGAAGATATCCCTCTTTGGATTTTGGTTGCTAAGGTGTTCGACAATGGTTGCTAGGGAGGGGCTAAGAAGTGTTGAGGTGATTCATGATTGGCTGTTTGCTGCCACGAGTCAAATGAGACCACCCCCATGTTTCTATGACAATTCAGTCTGGAGATATCTCTTTGAACTCTTTCAATGGAAGTCTATGGAACTTGTTGCTAAGGGGCTCTAAATGGTTGCTAGGGCGTGGCTTGATAGCTTCACAATGATCCTGAGAGACTGATTGGTCGTCTGAGTAAAATGAGCTCGCCCCCTTGTCTCTATGACACTGTGATCAGGAGCTATGTTCAATACAAAATCCCTATGCAATTTACCATAGTAGGAAAAGCATGTGAGTTTCACAGGATGTTCCTTCCCCATAGTAAGTCAATGGGGCAACTTTGGGCAGCTTCTGCCCCCCAGGGCTACAACTTTTACCCCATTGTGAGGTATGTTCTTACAGAGCCTGTCAGCCTCTTCAAATGTGGCAAATCACAAGTTTATGTGAAATCCTCGCTCTGAGCTAGGAGTCGTCAAAGTTTGTCGCAATGTTAAGTCTATGGGACTTTTTTGGCCGCTTTTTCGCCCCTGGGGCAAACATCGCACCCCCGATCGCTTATAAAAGTCATAGCACACCTCTCCTCAATGAGCCGGTCGATTTGACACCTCACTCAGGGGTCTGAGACAAACGGTGCGGGACGAGTTACGCGCCAAACTTTGTCCAGAATAAAAATAAGAATAATAACTAGAATGTACATTTCCTGAAGAAAATGTGAAGTGGTGCTTGCAGTGGCAAAACTCGCCACTCGGTTGCTAGAGTGTGGTACATGATTGCATACGAACTAACAAACATGTCTGTACGATGTTGTGGTGCTGAGATATGGCTTATTCATGTTGTTCAGGTGGTTGCTAGGGTGTTGCTAGGGTGTTCTATGTGGTTGCTAGGGCTTTGCTAGGTGGTTGCAAGGGTGTTCTGGGTGGTTGCTAGGGTTGTTGCTAGGCAGTTGCTAGGGTATTCTGGGTGGTTGCTATGGTGTTGCTAGGCGGTTGCTAGGGTGTTCTGGGTGGTTGCTAGGGCGTTGCTAGGCGGTTGCTAGGGTATTCTGAGTAGTTGCTATGATGTTGCTAGGCGGTTGCTAGGGTATTCTGGATGGTTGCTAGGGCGTTGCTAGGCAGTTGCTAGGGTATTCTGGGTGGTTGTTATGGTGTTGCTAGGCGGTTGCTAGGGTATTCTGGGGGGTTGCTAGGCAGTTGCTAGGGTATTCTGTGTGGTTGCTAGGGCGTTGCTAGGCAGTTGCTAGGGTATTCTGGGTGGTTGCTATGGTGTTGCTAGGCAGTTGCTATGGTATATTGGGTGGATGCTAGGGCGTTGCTAGGCAGTTGCTAGGGTGTTCTGGGTGGTTGCTAGGCAGTTGCTAGGGTGTTCTGGGTGGTTGCTAGGGTGTTGCTAGGCAGTTGCTAGGGTATTCTGGGTGGTTGCTAGGCGGTTGCTAGGGTGTTCTGGGTGGTTGCTAGGGCGTTGCTAGGCAGTTGCTAGGGTATTCTGGGTGGTTGCTATGGTGTTGCTAGGCGGATGCTATGGTATTTTGGGTGGATGCTATGGTGTTGCTAGGCAGTTGCTATGGTATATTGGGTGGATGCTAGGGCGTTGCTAGGCAGTTGCTAGGGTGTTCTGGGTGGTTGCTAGGCAGTTGCTAGGGTGTTCTGGGTGGTTGCTAGGGTGTTGCTAGGCAGTTGCTAGGGTATTCTGGGTGGTTGCTAGGCGGTTGCTAGGGTGTTCTGGGTGGTTGCTAGGGCGTTGCTAGGCAGTTGCTAGGGTATTCTGGGTGGTTGCTATGGTGTTGCTAGGCGGATGCTATGGTATTTTGGGTGGATGCTAGGGCGTTGCTAGGCAGTTGCTAGGGTGTTCTGGGTGGTTGCTAGGCAGTTGCTAGGGTGTTCTGGGTGGTTGCTAGGGTGTTGCTAGGCAGTTGCTAGGGTATTCTGGGTGGTTGCTAGGCGGTTGCTAGGGTATTCTTGGTGGTTGCTATGGTGTTGCTAGGCGGTTGCTAGGGTATTCTTGGTGGTTGCTAGGGCGTTGCTAGGCAGTTGCTAGGGTATTCTGGGTGGTTGCTATGGTGTTGCTAGGTGGTTGCTAGGGTATTCTGGGTGGTTGCTATGGTGTTGCTAGGTGGTTGCTAGGGTATTCTGGTTGGTTGCTAGGCAGTTGCTAGGTGGTTGCTAGGGTATTCTTGGTGGTTGCTAGGGCGTTGCTAGGTAGTTACTAGGGTGTTCTGGATGGTTGCTATGGTGTTGCTAGGCAGTTGCTATGGTATATTGGGTGGATGCTAGGGCGTTGCTAGGCAGTTGCTTGGGTGTTCTGGGTGGTTGCTAGGCAGTTGCTAGGGTGTTCTGGGTGGTTGCTAGGCAGTTGCTAGGTGTTCTGGGGGGTTGCTACGGTATTTTTGATGGTTACTAGAGCGTTTCTAGACGTTGCTAGGGTGTTCAGGATGGTTGCTAAGGTATTTGTTTTGTTGCTATGGTGTTACTAGGTGGTTGGTAGTTGTCAAAGATGGTTACTATGGAGTTTTTATAGAGTTATTAAAATCTTTAATAACGAGTGCCTTCAGTACGGCACTCGGCCTACGGCCTCGTGCCTATGGCCGAATAAGCACAAGCATGGAGCAATATCGCAAGGCCACAAGTGTAATATTGCGTTAAAAAATACAAAAAAATTAAAAAACTATTTTTTTTTGGTTTAGGGTGGTTGCTAGGGAGCTCTTAGTGGTTGCTAGGGTGCTGAAACTGGTTGCTAGGGTGTAGCTATGAAGATTTTAGGCCATTACTTATTGGCTGCTTGATAATATAAATCCTCTGAGGGAGAGAGAGAGGGAGAGATGCAGGGGTGTCAGGCCCTTTGGAGTCTGTGTGTGTGAAAACGGCAGTTGGGATTCAAATATTTTTAGAACTCCCAATGTAAAGTCAATGGGGACTTTTTTGGCCACTTTTTCGTCCGCTGTGCGAACATCGTACACCCGATCGCTTAGAAAAGTCATAGCACACCTCTCCTCAATGAGCCGGTCGATTTGACACCTCACTCAAGAGCCTGTGACAAACGGTGCGGGGCGCATTACGCGCCAAACTTTTGTCCAGAATAATAATAATAAGAAGAATAATAAGTATGCAAGAGAACACTAATGATGCCTTGCTTTCAGCAAGCACCATTAACTAGAATGTACATTTCCTGAAGAAAATGTGAAGTGGTGCTTGCAGTGGCAAAACTCGGCACTGGGCAGATGCTAACACAATTAACATGTTGTGATACCATGATATACCACGTTTTAGCATTATTTACCACGATTTACCATGTTTCTAAGATGATTTACTACGATTTACCACATTCCAGCATGATTTACTATGATTAACATGTTGTTAGAATGATGTTAGCAGGATTAGCATGTTGTTAGCATGATTAGCATGTTGCTAGCATGCTTTTAACAAGATGCTAGCATGATTAGCATTTTGATAGCATGTTTTTAGCTAGATGCTAACATGATTAGCATGTTGCTAGCATTATGCTAGCTTGATTAGCATGTTGCTAGCATGATGCTAGCTTTATTAGCATGTTGGTAGCATGATGCTAGCACGATTAGCATTATGCTAGCATGATTAGCATGTTGCTAGCATGATGCTAGCTTGATTAGCATGTTGTTAACATGATGCTAGCTTGATTAGCATGATGGTAGTATGATTAGCATGTTGCTAGCATGATGCTAGCTTGATTAGCATGTTGCTAGCATGATGCTAGCTTGATTAGCATGATGATAGCTTGATTAGCATGTTGCTAGCATGATGCTAGCATGATTAGCATGTTGCTAGCATGTTTTTAGCAAGATGCTGTTGCCAGGTGTTTGCTAGGGTGTTCTGGGTGGTTGCTATGGTGTTGCTAGGCAGTTGCTAAGTTGTTCTGGGTGGTTGCTAGGCAGTTGCTAGGGTATTCTTGGTGGTTGCTAGGGCGTTGCTAGGTGGTTGCTAGGGTGTTCTGGGTGGTTGCTATGGTGTTGCTAGGCAGTTGCTATGGTATTCTGGGTGGATGCTAGGGCGTTGCTAGGCATTTGCTATGGTGTTCTGGGTGGTTACTAGGCAGTTGCTAGGTGTTCTGGGTGGTTGCTATGCAGTTGCTAGGGTGTTCTGGGTGGTTGCTAGAGTTTTTTGGTGGTTACTAGAGCATTTCTAGACGTTGCTAGGGTGTTCAGGGTGGTTGCTAAGGTATTTTTGGTAGTTGCTATGGTGTTACTAGGTGGTTGGTAGTTGTCAAAGATGGTTACTATGGAGTTTTTATAGAGTTATTAAAATCTTTAATAGCGAGTGCCTTCAGTACGGCACTCGGCCTGCGGCATCGTGCCTATGGCCGAATAGGCACAAGCATGGAGCGATATTGCAAGGCCACGAGAGTAAAATTGCTTTAAAAAATAAATAAAAAATTAAATTTTTTTTGGTTAGGGTGGTTGCTAGGGAGCTCTTAGTGGTTGCTAGGGTGCTGAAACTGGTTGCTAGGTTGTGGCTATGAAGATTTTAGGCCATTACTTATTGGTTGCTTGATAATATAAATCCTCTGAGGGAGAGAGAGAGGGAGAGACGCAGGGGTGTCAGGCCCTTTGGAGTCTGTGTGTGTGAAAATGTCGGTTGGGATTCAAATATTTTTAGAACTCCCAATGTAAAGTCAATGGGACTTTTTTGGCCGCTTTTTCGTCCGCTGTGCGAACATCGTACACCCGATCGCTTAGAAAAGTCATAGCACACCTCTCCTCAAAGAGCCGGTCGATTTGACACCTCACTCAGGGGTCTGTGACAAACGGTGCGGGGCGCATTATGCGCCAAACTTTTGTCCGGAATAATAAGAAAAAGAAGAAGAATAACTAGAATGTACATTTCCTGAAGAAAATGTGAAGTGGTGCTTGCAGTGGCAAAACTCTCCACTTGGTTGCTAGGGTGTTGTACATGATTGCATTCGAGCCAACAACCATGTCTGTACGATGTTGTGGAGCTGAAATATGGCTTCTATATGTTGCAATATGGTTGCTAGGTGGCTCTAAACGGTTGCTAGGGTGTGAATTCAGTTACCATGGTGATAGTTACAGACTGTTTCCCAACCAAAACAAAAGAGCCAACCCCCATCTCTATACGATGTTCTGATGCAGAGACATGGGTCTTGATAAACGGTTGTTAGGGTCCTCTGTTTGGTTGCTAAGGAGTGGCTTAGCAGCTGCCAATCATGAAACTCCAAAGGCTGCTTGTCCGTATGAATGATTCAAACCAAATCCCATGCCTCTGTGACATTCAGAATGGAAGATATCCCTCTTTGGATTTTGGTTGCTAGGGTACTCTGTTTGGTTGCCATGGAGTTGCTTGGCAGCTGCCAATGATGAAACTGCAAAGGCTTCTTGTCACTGTGAATGATATAAACCAACTCCCATGCCTCTGTGACATTCAGAATGGAAGATATCCCTCTTTGGATTTTGGTTGCTAGGGTTCTCTGTTTGGTTGCTATGGATTTGCTTGACAGCTGCCAATGATGAAACTGCAAAGGCTTCTTGTCACTATGAATGATTTAAACCAACTCCCATGCCTCTGTGACTTTCAGAATGGAAGATATCCCTCTTTGTATTTTGGTTGCTAGGGTTCTCTTTTTGGTTGCTATGGATTTGCTTGACAGCTGCCAATGATGAAACTGCAAAGTCTGCTTGTCAGTATGAATGATATAAACCAACTCCCATGCCTCTGTGACATTCAGAATGGAAGATATCCCTCTATGGTTTTGGTTGCTAAGGTGCTCGACAATGGTTGCTAGGGAGTGGCTTGGCAGCTGCCAATGATGAAACTGCAAAGACTTCTTGTCACTATGAATGATATAATCCAACTCACATGCCTCTGTGACATTCAGAATGGAAGATATCCCTCTTTGAATTTTGGTTGCTAGGGTTCTCTGTTTGGTTGCTATGGAGTTGATTGGCAGCTGCTAATGATGAAACTGCAAAGGCTTCTTGTCAGTATTAATGATATAAACCAACCCCCATCTCTATACGATGTTCTGATTCAGAGATATAGGTCTTGCAAAACGGTTGCTAGGGAACTCTGTTTGGTTGCTAGGGAGTGGCTTGGCAGCTGCCAATCATGAAACCCCAAAGGCTTCTTGTCACTATGAATGATATAAACCAACCCCCATCTCTATACAATGTTCTGATACAGAGATAGAGGTATTGCTAAATAGTTGCTAGGGTACTCTGTTTGGTTGCTATGGAGTGGTTTGGCAGCTGCCAATGATGAAACTCCAAAGGCTGCTTGTCAGTATGTATGGTATAAACCAGCTCCCATGCCTCTGTGACATTCAGAATGGAAGATATCCCTCTTTGGATTTTGGTTGCTAGGGTACTCTGTTTGGTTGCTATGGAGTTGCTTGACAGCTGCCAATGATGAAACTGCAAAGGCTTCTTGTCACTATGAATGATATAAACCAACTCCCATGCATCTGTGACATTCAGAATGGAAGATATCCCTCTCGGATTTTGGTTGTAAAGGTGCTCAACAATGGTTGCTAGGGAGGGGCTAGGAAGTGTTGAGGTGATTCATGATTGGCTGTTTGCTGCCCCGAGTCAAATGAGACAACCCCCATGTTTCTATGACAATTCAGTACGGAGATATCCCTTTGATCTCTTTCAATGGAAGTCTATGGGACTTGTTGCTAAGGTGCTCTAAATGGTTGCTAGGGCGTGGCTTGATAGCTTCACAATGACCCCGAGAGACTGATTGGTCATCTGAGTAAAATGAGCCCTCCCCCTTGTCTCTATGACACTGTGATCCAGAGCTACGTTCAATACAAAGTCCCTATGCAATTTACCATAGTAGGAAAAGCATGTGTGTTTCACGGGACGTTCCTTCCCCATAGTAAGTCAATGGGGCAACTTTGGGCATCTCCTGCCCCCCAGGGGTGCAACTTTTACCCCATTGTGAGGTATGTTCTTACAGAGCCTGTCAGCCTCTTCAAATGTGGCAAATCACACGTTTCTGCGAAATCTTTGCTCAGAGCTATGTGTGGTCAAAGTTCGTTGCAATGTTAAGTCAATGGGACTTTTTTGGCCGCTTTTTCGCCCCTGGGGCGAACACCGCACCCCCGATCGCTTATAAAAGTCATAGCACACCTCTCCTTAATGAGCCGGTCGATTTGACACCTCACTCAGGGGTCTGTGACAAACGGTGCGGGGCGAGTTACGCGCCAAACTTTGTCCAGAATAATAATAATAACTAGAATGTACATTTCCTGAAGAAAATGTGAAATGGTGCTTGCAGTGGCAAAACTCTCCACTCGGTTGCTAGGGTGTTGTACATGATTGCATACGAGCCAACAACCATGTCTGTACGATGTTGTGGAGCTGAAATATAGCTTCTATATGTTGCAATATGGTTTATATGTGGCTCTAAACGGTTGCTAGGGCGTTGCTAGGCGGTTGCTAGGGTATTCTGGGTGGTTGCTAGGCGGTTGCTAGGGTATTCTTGGTGGTTGCTAGGGCGTTGCTAGGTGGTTGCTAGGGTATTCTGGGTGGTTGCTATGGTGTTGCTAGGCGGTTGCTAGGGTATTCTGGGTGGTTGCTAGGGCATTGCTAGGGTATTCTGGGTGGTAGCTATGGTGTTGCTAGGCAGTTGCTAGGGTATACTGGGTGGTTGCTAGGCGGTTGCTAGGGTATTCTTGGTGGTTGCTATGGTGTTGCTAGGCGGTTGCTAGGGTATTCTGGGTGGTTGCTAGGCGGTTGCTAGGGTATTCTTGGTGGTTGCTAGGGCGTTGCTAGGTGGTTGCTAGGCTGTTCTGGGTGGTTGCTATGGTGTTGCTAGGCGGTTGCTAGGGTATTCTGGGTGGTTGCTAGGGCGTTGCTAGGCAGTTGCTAGGGTGTTCTGGGTGGTTGCTATGGTGTTGCTAGGCGGTTGCTAGGGTATTCTATGTGGTTGCTAGGTGGTTGCTAGGGTATTCTTGGTGGTTGCTATGGTGTTGCTCGGCGGTTGCTAGGGTATTCTGGGTCGTTGCTAGGGTATTCTGGGTGGTTGCTATGGTGTTCCTAGGCAGTTGCTAGGGTGTTTTGGGTGGTTGCTAGGGTGTTGCTAGGCCGCTGCTAGGGTGTTCTGGGTGGTTGCTAGGCAGTTGCTAGGGTATTCTGGGTGGTTGCTAGGGTGTTCTGGGTGGTTGCTAGGGCGTTGCTAGGCGGTTGCTAGGGTGTTCTGGGTTGTTGCTATGGTGTTGCTAGGCGGTTGCTAGGGTATTCTGGGTGGTGAATAGGGCGTTGCTAGGCAGTTGCTAGGGTATTCTGGGTGGTTGCTAGGGAATTCTTGGTGGTTGCTAGGGCGTTGCTAGGCAGTTGCCTGGGTGTACTGGGTGGTTGCTAGGGCGTTGCTAGGGTGTTCTGGGTGGTTGCTATGGTGTTGCTAGGCGGTTGCTAGGGTATTCTGGGTGATTGCTAGGGCGTTGCTAGGGTGTTCTGGGTGGTTGCTAGGCGGTTGCTAGGGTATTCTGGGTGGTTGCTAGGGCATTGCTAGGTGGTTGCTAGGGTGTTCTGGGTGGTTGCTATGGTGTTGCTAGGCAGTTGCTATGGTATTTTGGGTGGATGCTAGGGCGTTGCTAGGCAGTTGCTAGGGTGTTCTGGGTGGTTGCTAGGCAGTTGCTAGGTGTTCTGGGGGGTTGCTAGACAGTTGCTAGGGTGTTCTGGGTGGTTGCTACGGTATTTTTGGTGGTTACTAGAGCGTTTCTAGACGTTGCTAGGGTGTTCAGGGTGGTTGCTAAGGTATTTTTGGTAGTTGCTATGGTGTTACTAGGTGGTTGGTAGTTGTCAAAGATGGTTACTATGGAGTTTTTATAGAGTTATTAAAATCTTTAATAACGAGTGCCTTCAGTACGGCACTCGGCCTGCGGCCTCGTGCCTATGGCCGAATAGGCACAAGCATGGAGCGATATCGCAAGGCCACGAGAGTAAAATTGCGTTAAAAAATACAAAAAAATTTAAAAAACATTTTTTTTTGGTTTAGGGTGGTTGCTAGGGAGCTCTTAGTGGTTGCTAGGGTGCTGAAACTGGTTGCTAGGGTGTGGCTATGAAGATTTTAGGCCATTACTTATTGGCTGCTTGATAATATAAATCCTCTGAGGGAGAGAGAGAGGGAGAGATGCAGGGCTGTCAGGCCCTTTGGAGTCTGTGTGTGTGAAAACGTCGGTTGGGATTCAAATATTTTTAGAATGCCCAATGTTAAGTCAATGGGACTTTTTTGGCCGCTTTTTCGTCCGCTGTGCGAACATCGTACACCCGATCGCTTAGAAAAGTCATAGCACACCTCTCCTCAATGAGCCGGTCGATTTGACACCTCACTCAGGGGTCTGAGACAAACGGTGCGGGGCGAGTTTCGCGCCAAACTTTTGTGTGGAAGAATAATAATAATAAAAATAATAAGTATGCAAGAGAACACTAATGATGCCTTGCTTTCAGCAAGCACCATTAATAACTAGAATGTACATTTCCTGAAGAAAATGTGAAATGGTGCTTGCAGTGGCAAAACTCGCCATTCGGTTGCTAGAATGTGGTACATGATTGCATACGAGCCAACAAACATGTCTGTACGATGTTCTGGTGCTGAGATATGGCTTATTCGTGTTGTTCAGGTGGTTGCTAGGGTGTTGTTAGGGTGTTCTGGGTGGTTGCTAGGCAGTTGCTAGGGTATTCTGAGTGGTTGCTAGGGTGTTGCTAGACAGTTGCTAGGGTATTCTGGGTGGTTGCTAGGGCATTGCTAGGCAGTTGCTAGGGTGTTTTGGGTGGTTGCTAGGGTGTTGCTAGTCGGCTGCTAGGGTGTTCTGGGTGGTTGCTAGGCAGTTGCTAGGGTATCCTGGGTGGTTGCTAGGGTGTTGCTAGGGTGTTCTGGGTGGTTGCTAGGGCGTTGCTAGGCAGTTGCTAGGGTGTTCTGGGTGGTTGCTAGGGCGTTGCTAGGCAGTTGCTAGGGTGTTCTGTGTGGTTGCTATGGTGTTGCTAGGCGGTTGCTAGGGTATTCTGGGTGGTTGCTAGGGCGTTGCTAGGCAGTTGCTAGGGTGTTCTGGGTGGTTGCTATGGTGTTCCTAGGCGGTTGCTAGGGTATTCTGGGTGGTTGCTAGGGCATTGCTAGGCAGTTGCTAGGGTGTTCTGGGTGGTTTCTAGGGTGTTGCTAGGCAGTTGCTAGGGTATTCTGGGTGGTTGCTAGGCGGTTGCTATGGTATTCTTGGTGGTTGCTAGGGCGTTGCTAGACAGTTACTAGGGTGTTCTGGGTGGTTGCTAGGGCGTTGCTAGGCGGTTGCTAGGGTGTTCTGGGTGGTTGCTATGGTGTTGCTAGGCGGTTGCTAGGGTATTCTGGGTGGTTGCTAGGGCGTTGCTAGGCAGTTGCTAGGGTGTTCTGGGTGGTTACTATGGTGTTGCTAGGTGGTTGCTAGGGTATTTTGGGTGGTTACTAAGGTATTATGGGTGGTTACTATGGTGTTACTAAGTGGTTGGTAGTTGTCACTGATGATTACTATTGCAGTTCTTAGCATTTTCTTGGCATGATTTAGCACTTACCTAATCGCTATTAGCATGTAGCTATTCAAAGCTAGCATGTGTAGCATGTTGGAATTCCTCCTTGCTAGTATGAGTCAAAAGAGCCAACCCCCATCTCTATACGATGTTCTGATGCAGAGAAATAGGTCTTGCAAAATGGTTGCTAAGGTACTCTGTTTGGTTGCTAGGGAATGGCTTGGCAGCTGCCAATCATGAAACTCTAAAGGCTGCTTGTCAGTATGAATGATATAAAACAACTCCCATTCCTCTGTGACATTCAGAATGAAAGATATCCCTCAATGGATTTTGGTTGCTAAGGTGCTTGACAATGGTTGCTAGGGCGGGGCTAGCAAGTGTTGTGATGTCTCATGAATGGCTGTTTGCTGCCCTGAGTCAAACTTGTGTTAACCCCATCTTTTTATGATGTTCTGATGCAGAGATATAGGTCTTGTAAAATGGTTGCTAGGGTACTCTGTTTGGTTGCTAGGGAGTGGCTTGGCAGCTGCCAATGATGAAACTGCAAAGGCTTCTTGTCACTATGAATGACATAAACCAACTCCCATGCCTCTGTGACATTCAGAATGGAAGATATCCCTCTTTGGATTTTGGTTGCTAAGGTGCTCGACAATGGTTGCTAGGGAGGGGATAGGAAGTGTTGAGGTGATTCGTGATTGGCTGTTTGCTTCCCCGAGTCAAATGAGACCACCCCCATGTTTCTATGACAATTCAGTCCGGAGATATCCCTTTGATCTCTTTCAATGGAAGTCTATGGGACTTGTTGCTAAGGTGCTCTAAATGGTTGCTAAGGCATGGCTTGATAGCTTCACAATGAGCCTGAGAGACTGATTGGTCATCTGAGTAAAATGAGCCCGCCCCCTTGTCTCTATGACACTGTGATCCAGAGCTACGTTCAATACAAAATCCCTATGCAATGTGTAGGACGGCCCATTTCATGGGCCGTCCTACACCATTGTAAGTCAATGGGAAACTTTGGGACGCTCCTGCCCCCCAGGGGTGCAACTTTTACCCCATTGTGAGGTATGTTCTTACAGAGCCTGCCAGCCTCTTCAAATGTGGTGACCCACATGTCTGTACGAAATCCTCTCTCAGAGCTACGAGTGGTCAAAGTTCGTTGCAATGTTAAGTCTATGGGACTTTTTTGGCTGCTTTTTTGCCCCCGGGGCAAACATCATACCCCCGATCGCTTATAAAAGTCATAGCACACCTCTCCTCAATGAGCCGGTCGATTTGACACCTCTGTCAGGGGTCTGACACAAACGGTGCGGGGCGAGTTACGCGCCAAACTTTGTCCAGAATAATAATAATAATAATAAGAAGAACTAGAATGTACATTTCCTGAAGAAAATGTGAAATGGTGCTTGCAGTGGCAAAACTCTCCACTCGGTTGCTAGGGTGTTGTACATGATTGCATACGAGCCAACAACCATGTCTGTACGATGTTGTGGAGCTGAAATATGGCTTCTATATGTTGCAATATGGTTGCTAGGTGGCTCTAAATGGTTGCTAGGGTGTGAATACACAGTTACCATGGGGATATTTACAGACTGTTTTACAACTGAAACTAATGAGCCAACCCCCATCTCTATACAATATTCTGATGCAGAGATGTAGGTCTTGTAAAATGGTTGCTAGGGTACTCTGTTTGGTTGCTATGGAGTTGCTTGGCAGCTGCTGATGATGAAACTGCAAAGGCTTCTTGTCAGTATGAATGATATAAACCAACTCCCATCTCTATACGATGTTCTGATGCAGAGATATACGTTTTGCTAAACGGTTGCTAGGGTACTCTGTTTGGTTGCTAGGGAGTAGCGTGGCAGCTGCCAATCATGAAACTCCAAAGGCTGCTTGTCAGTATGAATGATATAATCCAACTCTCATGCCTCTGCGACATACAGAATGGAAGATATCCCTCTTTGGATATTGGTTGCTAGGGTACTCTGTTTGGTTGCTAGGGAGTGGCTTGTCAGCTGCCAATCATGAAACTCCAAAGGCTGCTTGTCAGTATGAATGATATAAACCAACTCCCATGCCTCTGCGACATTCAGAATGGAAGATATGCCTCTTTGGGTTTTGGTTGCTAGGGTACTCTGTTTGGTTGCTATGGAGTTACTTGGCAGCTGCCAATGATGCAATTCCAAAGGCTTCTTGTCACTATGAATGATATAAACCAACTCCCATGCCTCTGTGACATTCAGAATGGAAGATATCCCTCTTTGGATTTTGGTTGCTAGGATACTCTGTTTGGTTGCTAGGGAGTGGCTTGGCAGCTGCCACTGATGAAACTGCAAAGGCTTCTTGTCATTATGAATTATATAAACCAACTCCCATGCCTCTGTGACATTCAGAATGGAAGATATCCCTCTTTGTATTTTGGTTGCTAGGGTACTCTGTTGGTTGCTAGGGAGTGGCTTGTCAGCTGCCAATCATGAAACTTCAAAGGCTGCTTGTCAGTATGAATGATAGAAACCAACTCCAATCTCTATACGATGTTCTGATACAGAGATATTCGTTTTGCTAAACGGTTGCTAGGGTACTCTGTTTGGTTGCTAGGGAGTGGCTTGGCAGTTGCCAATGATGCAATTCCAAAGGCTTCTTGTCACTATGAATGATATAAACCATCTCCCATTTCTCTGTGACATTCAGAATGGCAGATATCCCTCTTTGGATTTTGGTTGCTAAGGTACTCTGTTTGGTTGCTATAGAGTGGCTTGGCAGATGCCAATTATGAAACTGCAAAAGCTTCTTGTCACTATGAATGATATAAACCAACTCCCATGCCTCTGTGATATTCATAATGGAAGATATCCCTCTTTGGATTTTGGTTGCTAAGGTGTTCGACAATGGTTGCTAGGGAGGGGCTAGGAAGTGTTGAGGTGATTCATGATTGGCTGTTTGCTGCCCCGAGTCAAATGAGACAACCCCCATGTTTCTATGACAATTCAGTACGGAGATATCCCTTTGATCTCTTTCAATGGAAGTCTATGGGACTTGTTGCTAAGGTGCTCTAAATGGTTGCTAGGGCGTGGCTTGATAGCTTCACAATGACCCTGAGAGACTGATTGGTCATCTGAGTAAAATGAGCCCTCCCCCTTGTCTCTATGACACTGTGATCCAGAGCTACGTTCAATACAAAGTCCCTATGCAATTTACCATAGTAGGAAAAGCATGTGTGTTTCACGGGACGTTCCTTCCCCATAGTAAGTCAATGGGGCAACTTTGGGCATCTCCTGCCCCCCAGGGGTGCAACTTTTACCCCATTGTGAGGTATGTTCTTACAGAGCCTGTCAGCCTCTTCAAATGTGGCAAATCACACGTTTCTGCGAAATCTTTGCTCAGAGCTATGTGTGGTCAAAGTTCGTTGCAATGTTAAGTCAATGGGACTTTTTTGGCCGCTTTTTCGCCCCTGGGGCGAACACCGCACCCCCGATCGCTTATAAAAGTCATAGCACACCTCTCCTTAATGAGCCGGTCGATTTGACACCTCACTCAGGGGTCTGTGACAAACGGTGCGGGGCGAGTTACGCGCCAAACTTTGTCCAGAATAATAATAATAACTAGAATGTACATTTCCTGAAGAAAATGTGAAATGGTGCTTGCAGTGGCAAAACTCTCCACTCGGTTGCTAGGGTGTTGTACATGATTGCATACGAGCCAACAACCATGTCTGTACGATGTTGTGGAGCTGAAATATAGCTTCTATATGTTGCAATATGGTTTATATGTGGCTCTAAACGGTTGCTAGGGCGTTGCTAGGCGGTTGCTAGGGTATTCTGGGTGGTTGCTAGGCGGTTGCTAGGGTATTCTTGGTGGTTGCTAGGGCGTTGCTAGGTGGTTGCTAGGGTATTCTGGGTGGTTGCTATGGTGTTGCTAGGCGGTTGCTAGGGTATTCTGGGTGGTTGCTAGGGCATTGCTAGGGTATTCTGGGTGGTAGCTATGGTGTTGCTAGGCAGTTGCTAGGGTATACTGGGTGGTTGCTAGGCGGTTGCTAGGGTATTCTTGGTGGTTGCTATGGTGTTGCTAGGCGGTTGCTAGGGTATTCTGGGTGGTTGCTAGGCGGTTGCTAGGGTATTCTTGGTGGTTGCTAGGGCGTTGCTAGGTGGTTGCTAGGCTGTTCTGGGTGGTTGCTATGGTGTTGCTAGGCGGTTGCTAGGGTATTCTGGGTGGTTGCTAGGGCGTTGCTAGGCAGTTGCTAGGGTGTTCTGGGTGGTTGCTATGGTGTTGCTAGGCGGTTGCTAGGGTATTCTATGTGGTTGCTAGGTGGTTGCTAGGGTATTCTTGGTGGTTGCTATGGTGTTGCTCGGCGGTTGCTAGGGTATTCTGGGTCGTTGCTAGGGTATTCTGGGTGGTTGCTATGGTGTTCCTAGGCAGTTGCTAGGGTGTTTTGGGTGGTTGCTAGGGTGTTGCTAGGCCGCTGCTAGGGTGTTCTGGGTGGTTGCTAGGCAGTTGCTAGGGTATTCTGGGTGGTTGCTAGGGTGTTCTGGGTGGTTGCTAGGGCGTTGCTAGGCGGTTGCTAGGGTGTTCTGGGTTGTTGCTATGGTGTTGCTAGGCGGTTGCTAGGGTATTCTGGGTGGTGAATAGGGCGTTGCTAGGCAGTTGCTAGGGTATTCTGGGTGGTTGCTAGGGAATTCTTGGTGGTTGCTAGGGCGTTGCTAGGCAGTTGCCTGGGTGTACTGGGTGGTTGCTAGGGCGTTGCTAGGGTGTTCTGGGTGGTTGCTATGGTGTTGCTAGGCGGTTGCTAGGGTATTCTGGGTGATTGCTAGGGCGTTGCTAGGGTGTTCTGGGTGGTTGCTAGGCGGTTGCTAGGGTATTCTGTGTGGTTGCTAGGGCATTGCTAGGTGGTTGCTAGGGTGTTCTGGGTGGTTGCTATGGTGTTGCTAGGCAGTTGCTATGGTATTTTGGGTGGATGCTAGGGCGTTGCTAGGCAGTTGCTAGGGTGTTCTGGGTGGTTGCTAGGCAGTTGCTAGGTGTTCTGGGGGGTTGCTAGACAGTTGCTAGGGTGTTCTGGGTGGTTGCTACGGTATTTTTGGTGGTTACTAGAGCGTTTCTAGACGTTGCTAGGGTGTTCAGGGTGGTTGCTAAGGTATTTTTGGTAGTTGCTATGGTGTTACTAGGTGGTTGGTAGTTGTCAAAGATGGTTACTATGGAGTTTTTATAGAGTTATTAAAATCTTTAATAACGAGTGCCTTCAGTACGGCACTCGGCCTGCGGCCTCGTGCCTATGGCCGAATAGGCACAAGCATGGAGCGATATCGCAAGGCCACGAGAGTAAAATTGCGTTAAAAAATACAAAAAAATTTAAAAAACATTTTTTTTTGGTTTAGGGTGGTTGCTAGGGAGCTCTTAGTGGTTGCTAGGGTGCTGAAACTGGTTGCTAGGGTGTGGCTATGAAGATTTTAGGCCATTACTTATTGGCTGCTTGATAATATAAATCCTCTGAGGGAGAGAGAGAGGGAGAGATGCAGGGCTGTCAGGCCCTTTGGAGTCTGTGTGTGTGAAAACGTCGGTTGGGATTCAAATATTTTTAGAATGCCCAATGTTAAGTCAATGGGACTTTTTTGGCCGCTTTTTCGTCCGCTGTGCGAACATCGTACACCCGATCGCTTAGAAAAGTCATAGCACACCTCTCCTCAATGAGCCGGTCGATTTGACACCTCACTCAGGGGTCTGAGACAAACGGTGCGGGGCGAGTTTCGCGCCAAACTTTTGTGTGGAAGAATAATAATAATAAAAATAATAAGTATGCAAGAGAACACTAATGATGCCTTGCTTTCAGCAAGCACCATTAATAACTAGAATGTACATTTCCTGAAGAAAATGTGAAATGGTGCTTGCAGTGGCAAAACTCGCCATTCGGTTGCTAGAATGTGGTACATGATTGCATACGAGCCAACAAACATGTCTGTACGATGTTCTGGTGCTGAGATATGGCTTATTCGTGTTGTTCAGGTGGTTGCTAGGGTGTTGTTAGGGTGTTCTGGGTGGTTGCTAGGCAGTTGCTAGGGTATTCTGAGTGGTTGCTAGGGTGTTGCTAGACAGTTGCTAGGGTATTCTGGGTGGTTGCTAGGGCATTGCTAGGCAGTTGCTAGGGTGTTTTGGGTGGTTGCTAGGGTGTTGCTAGTCGGCTGCTAGGGTGTTCTGGGTGGTTGCTAGGCAGTTGCTAGGGTATCCTGGGTGGTTGCTAGGGTGTTGCTAGGGTGTTCTGGGTGGTTGCTAGGGCGTTGCTAGGCAGTTGCTAGGGTGTTCTGGGTGGTTGCTAGGGCGTTGCTAGGCAGTTGCTAGGGTGTTCTGTGTGGTTGCTATGGTGTTGCTAGGCGGTTGCTAGGGTATTCTGGGTGGTTGCTAGGGCGTTGCTAGGCAGTTGCTAGGGTGTTCTGGGTGGTTGCTATGGTGTTCCTAGGCGGTTGCTAGGGTATTCTGGGTGGTTGCTAGGGCATTGCTAGGCAGTTGCTAGGGTGTTCTGGGTGGTTTCTAGGGTGTTGCTAGGCAGTTGCTAGGGTATTCTGGGTGGTTGCTAGGCGGTTGCTATGGTATTCTTGGTGGTTGCTAGGGCGTTGCTAGACAGTTACTAGGGTGTTCTGGGTGGTTGCTAGGGCGTTGCTAGGCGGTTGCTAGGGTGTTCTGGGTGGTTGCTATGGTGTTGCTAGGCGGTTGCTAGGGTATTCTGGGTGGTTGCTAGGGCGTTGCTAGGCAGTTGCTAGGGTGTTCTGGGTGGTTACTATGGTGTTGCTAGGTGGTTGCTAGGGTATTTTGGGTGGTTACTAAGGTATTATGGGTGGTTACTATGGTGTTACTAAGTGGTTGGTAGTTGTCACTGATGATTACTATTGCAGTTCTTAGCATTTTCTTGGCATGATTTAGCACTTACCTAATCGCTATTAGCATGTAGCTATTCAAAGCTAGCATGTGTAGCATGTTGGAATTCCTCCTTGCTAGTATGAGTCAAAAGAGCCAACCCCCATCTCTATACGATGTTCTGATGCAGAGAAATAGGTCTTGCAAAATGGTTGCTAAGGTACTCTGTTTGGTTGCTAGGGAATGGCTTGGCAGCTGCCAATCATGAAACTCTAAAGGCTGCTTGTCAGTATGAATGATATAAAACAACTCCCATTCCTCTGTGACATTCAGAATGAAAGATATCCCTCAATGGATTTTGGTTGCTAAGGTGCTTGACAATGGTTGCTAGGGCGGGGCTAGCAAGTGTTGTGATGTCTCATGAATGGCTGTTTGCTGCCCTGAGTCAAACTTGTGTTAACCCCATCTTTTTATGATGTTCTGATGCAGAGATATAGGTCTTGTAAAATGGTTGCTAGGGTACTCTGTTTGGTTGCTAGGGAGTGGCTTGGCAGCTGCCAATGATGAAACTGCAAAGGCTTCTTGTCACTATGAATGACATAAACCAACTCCCATGCCTCTGTGACATTCAGAATGGAAGATATCCCTCTTTGGATTTTGGTTGCTAAGGTGCTCGACAATGGTTGCTAGGGAGGGGATAGGAAGTGTTGAGGTGATTCGTGATTGGCTGTTTGCTTCCCCGAGTCAAATGAGACCACCCCCATGTTTCTATGACAATTCAGTCCGGAGATATCCCTTTGATCTCTTTCAATGGAAGTCTATGGGACTTGTTGCTAAGGTGCTCTAAATGGTTGCTAAGGCATGGCTTGATAGCTTCACAATGAGCCTGAGAGACTGATTGGTCATCTGAGTAAAATGAGCCCGCCCCCTTGTCTCTATGACACTGTGATCCAGAGCTACGTTCAATACAAAATCCCTATGCAATGTGTAGGACGGCCCATTTCATGGGCCGTCCTACACCATTGTAAGTCAATGGGAAACTTTGGGACGCTCCTGCCCCCCAGGGGTGCAACTTTTACCCCATTGTGAGGTATGTTCTTACAGAGCCTGCCAGCCTCTTCAAATGTGGTGACCCACATGTCTGTACGAAATCCTCTCTCAGAGCTACGAGTGGTCAAAGTTCGTTGCAATGTTAAGTCTATGGGACTTTTTTGGCTGCTTTTTTGCCCCCGGGGCAAACATCATACCCCCGATCGCTTATAAAAGTCATAGCACACCTCTCCTCAATGAGCCGGTCGATTTGACACCTCTGTCAGGGGTCTGACACAAACGGTGCGGGGCGAGTTACGCGCCAAACTTTGTCCAGAATAATAATAATAATAATAAGAAGAACTAGAATGTACATTTCCTGAAGAAAATGTGAAATGGTGCTTGCAGTGGCAAAACTCTCCACTCGGTTGCTAGGGTGTTGTACATGATTGCATACGAGCCAACAACCATGTCTGTACGATGTTGTGGAGCTGAAATATGGCTTCTATATGTTGCAATATGGTTGCTAGGTGGCTCTAAATGGTTGCTAGGGTGTGAATACACAGTTACCATGGGGATATTTACAGACTGTTTTACAACTGAAACTAATGAGCCAACCCCCATCTCTATACAATATTCTGATGCAGAGATGTAGGTCTTGTAAAATGGTTGCTAGGGTACTCTGTTTGGTTGCTATGGAGTTGCTTGGCAGCTGCTGATGATGAAACTGCAAAGGCTTCTTGTCAGTATGAATGATATAAACCAACTCCCATCTCTATACGATGTTCTGATGCAGAGATATACGTTTTGCTAAACGGTTGCTAGGGTACTCTGTTTGGTTGCTAGGGAGTAGCGTGGCAGCTGCCAATCATGAAACTCCAAAGGCTGCTTGTCAGTATGAATGATATAATCCAACTCTCATGCCTCTGCGACATACAGAATGGAAGATATCCCTCTTTGGATATTGGTTGCTAGGGTACTCTGTTTGGTTGCTAGGGAGTGGCTTGTCAGCTGCCAATCATGAAACTCCAAAGGCTGCTTGTCAGTATGAATGATATAAACCAACTCCCATGCCTCTGCGACATTCAGAATGGAAGATATGCCTCTTTGGGTTTTGGTTGCTAGGGTACTCTGTTTGGTTGCTATGGAGTTACTTGGCAGCTGCCAATGATGCAATTCCAAAGGCTTCTTGTCACTATGAATGATATAAACCAACTCCCATGCCTCTGTGACATTCAGAATGGAAGATATCCCTCTTTGGATTTTGGTTGCTAGGATACTCTGTTTGGTTGCTAGGGAGTGGCTTGGCAGCTGCCACTGATGAAACTGCAAAGGCTTCTTGTCATTATGAATTATATAAACCAACTCCCATGCCTCTGTGACATTCAGAATGGAAGATATCCCTCTTTGTATTTTGGTTGCTAGGGTACTCTGTTGGTTGCTAGGGAGTGGCTTGTCAGCTGCCAATCATGAAACTTCAAAGGCTGCTTGTCAGTATGAATGATAGAAACCAACTCCAATCTCTATACGATGTTCTGATACAGAGATATTCGTTTTGCTAAACGGTTGCTAGGGTACTCTGTTTGGTTGCTAGGGAGTGGCTTGGCAGTTGCCAATGATGCAATTCCAAAGGCTTCTTGTCACTATGAATGATATAAACCATCTCCCATTTCTCTGTGACATTCAGAATGGCAGATATCCCTCTTTGGATTTTGGTTGCTAAGGTACTCTGTTTGGTTGCTATAGAGTGGCTTGGCAGATGCCAATTATGAAACTGCAAAAGCTTCTTGTCACTATGAATGATATAAACCAACTCCCATGCCTCTGTGATATTCATAATGGAAGATATCCCTCTTTGGATTTTGGTTGCTAAGGTGTTCGACAATGGTTGCTAGGGAGGGGCTAGGAAGTGTTGAGGTGATTCATGATTGGCTGTTTGCTGCCCCGAGTCAAATGAGACAACCCCCATGTTTCTATGACAATTCAGTACGGAGATATCCCTTTGATCTCTTTCAATGGAAGTCTATGGGACTTGTTGCTAAGGTGCTCTAAATGGTTGCTAGGGCGTGGCTTGATAGCTTCACAATGACCCTGAGAGACTGATTGGTCATCTGAGTAAAATGAGCCCTCCCCCTTGTCTCTATGACACTGTGATCCAGAGCTACGTTCAATACAAAGTCCCTATGCAATTTACCATAGTAGGAAAAGCATGTGTGTTTCACGGGACGTTCCTTCCCCATAGTAAGTCAATGGGGCAACTTTGGGCATCTCCTGCCCCCCAGGGGTGCAACTTTTACCCCATTGTGAGGTATGTTCTTACAGAGCCTGTCAGCCTCTTCAAATGTGGCAAATCACACGTTTCTGCGAAATCTTTGCTCAGAGCTATGTGTGGTCAAAGTTCGTTGCAATGTTAAGTCAATGGGACTTTTTTGGCCGCTTTTTCGCCCCTGGGGCGAACACCGCACCCCCGATCGCTTATAAAAGTCATAGCACACCTCTCCTTAATGAGCCGGTCGATTTGACACCTCACTCAGGGGTCTGTGACAAACGGTGCGGGGCGAGTTACGCGCCAAACTTTGTCCAGAATAATAATAATAACTAGAATGTACATTTCCTGAAGAAAATGTGAAATGGTGCTTGCAGTGGCAAAACTCTCCACTCGGTTGCTAGGGTGTTGTACATGATTGCATACGAGCCAACAACCATGTCTGTACGATGTTGTGGAGCTGAAATATAGCTTCTATATGTTGCAATATGGTTTATATGTGGCTCTAAACGGTTGCTAGGGCGTTGCTAGGCGGTTGCTAGGGTATTCTGGGTGGTTGCTAGGCGGTTGCTAGGGTATTCTTGGTGGTTGCTAGGGCGTTGCTAGGTGGTTGCTAGGGTATTCTGGGTGGTTGCTATGGTGTTGCTAGGCGGTTGCTAGGGTATTCTGGGTGGTTGCTAGGGCATTGCTAGGGTATTCTGGGTGGTAGCTATGGTGTTGCTAGGCAGTTGCTAGGGTATACTGGGTGGTTGCTAGGCGGTTGCTAGGGTATTCTTGGTGGTTGCTATGGTGTTGCTAGGCGGTTGCTAGGGTATTCTGGGTGGTTGCTAGGCGGTTGCTAGGGTATTCTTGGTGGTTGCTAGGGCGTTGCTAGGTGGTTGCTAGGCTGTTCTGGGTGGTTGCTATGGTGTTGCTAGGCGGTTGCTAGGGTATTCTGGGTGGTTGCTAGGGCGTTGCTAGGCAGTTGCTAGGGTGTTCTGGGTGGTTGCTATGGTGTTGCTAGGCGGTTGCTAGGGTATTCTATGTGGTTGCTAGGTGGTTGCTAGGGTATTCTTGGTGGTTGCTATGGTGTTGCTCGGCGGTTGCTAGGGTATTCTGGGTCGTTGCTAGGGTATTCTGGGTGGTTGCTATGGTGTTCCTAGGCAGTTGCTAGGGTGTTTTGGGTGGTTGCTAGGGTGTTGCTAGGCCGCTGCTAGGGTGTTCTGGGTGGTTGCTAGGCAGTTGCTAGGGTATTCTGGGTGGTTGCTAGGGTGTTCTGGGTGGTTGCTAGGGCGTTGCTAGGCGGTTGCTAGGGTGTTCTGGGTTGTTGCTATGGTGTTGCTAGGCGGTTGCTAGGGTATTCTGGGTGGTGAATAGGGCGTTGCTAGGCAGTTGCTAGGGTATTCTGGGTGGTTGCTAGGGAATTCTTGGTGGTTGCTAGGGCGTTGCTAGGCAGTTGCCTGGGTGTACTGGGTGGTTGCTAGGGCGTTGCTAGGGTGTTCTGGGTGGTTGCTATGGTGTTGCTAGGCGGTTGCTAGGGTATTCTGGGTGATTGCTAGGGCGTTGCTAGGGTGTTCTGGGTGGTTGCTAGGCGGTTGCTAGGGTATTCTGTGTGGTTGCTAGGGCATTGCTAGGTGGTTGCTAGGGTGTTCTGGGTGGTTGCTATGGTGTTGCTAGGCAGTTGCTATGGTATTTTGGGTGGATGCTAGGGCGTTGCTAGGCAGTTGCTAGGGTGTTCTGGGTGGTTGCTAGGCAGTTGCTAGGTGTTCTGGGGGGTTGCTAGACAGTTGCTAGGGTGTTCTGGGTGGTTGCTACGGTATTTTTGGTGGTTACTAGAGCGTTTCTAGACGTTGCTAGGGTGTTCAGGGTGGTTGCTAAGGTATTTTTGGTAGTTGCTATGGTGTTACTAGGTGGTTGGTAGTTGTCAAAGATGGTTACTATGGAGTTTTTATAGAGTTATTAAAATCTTTAATAACGAGTGCCTTCAGTACGGCACTCGGCCTGCGGCCTCGTGCCTATGGCCGAATAGGCACAAGCATGGAGCGATATCGCAAGGCCACGAGAGTAAAATTGCGTTAAAAAATACAAAAAAATTTAAAAAACATTTTTTTTTGGTTTAGGGTGGTTGCTAGGGAGCTCTTAGTGGTTGCTAGGGTGCTGAAACTGGTTGCTAGGGTGTGGCTATGAAGATTTTAGGCCATTACTTATTGGCTGCTTGATAATATAAATCCTCTGAGGGAGAGAGAGAGGGAGAGATGCAGGGCTGTCAGGCCCTTTGGAGTCTGTGTGTGTGAAAACGTCGGTTGGGATTCAAATATTTTTAGAATGCCCAATGTTAAGTCAATGGGACTTTTTTGGCCGCTTTTTCGTCCGCTGTGCGAACATCGTACACCCGATCGCTTAGAAAAGTCATAGCACACCTCTCCTCAATGAGCCGGTCGATTTGACACCTCACTCAGGGGTCTGAGACAAACGGTGCGGGGCGAGTTTCGCGCCAAACTTTTGTGTGGAAGAATAATAATAATAAAAATAATAAGTATGCAAGAGAACACTAATGATGCCTTGCTTTCAGCAAGCACCATTAATAACTAGAATGTACATTTCCTGAAGAAAATGTGAAATGGTGCTTGCAGTGGCAAAACTCGCCATTCGGTTGCTAGAATGTGGTACATGATTGCATACGAGCCAACAAACATGTCTGTACGATGTTCTGGTGCTGAGATATGGCTTATTCGTGTTGTTCAGGTGGTTGCTAGGGTGTTGTTAGGGTGTTCTGGGTGGTTGCTAGGCAGTTGCTAGGGTATTCTGAGTGGTTGCTAGGGTGTTGCTAGACAGTTGCTAGGGTATTCTGGGTGGTTGCTAGGGCATTGCTAGGCAGTTGCTAGGGTGTTTTGGGTGGTTGCTAGGGTGTTGCTAGTCGGCTGCTAGGGTGTTCTGGGTGGTTGCTAGGCAGTTGCTAGGGTATCCTGGGTGGTTGCTAGGGTGTTGCTAGGGTGTTCTGGGTGGTTGCTAGGGCGTTGCTAGGCAGTTGCTAGGGTGTTCTGGGTGGTTGCTAGGGCGTTGCTAGGCAGTTGCTAGGGTGTTCTGTGTGGTTGCTATGGTGTTGCTAGGCGGTTGCTAGGGTATTCTGGGTGGTTGCTAGGGCGTTGCTAGGCAGTTGCTAGGGTGTTCTGGGTGGTTGCTATGGTGTTCCTAGGCGGTTGCTAGGGTATTCTGGGTGGTTGCTAGGGCATTGCTAGGCAGTTGCTAGGGTGTTCTGGGTGGTTTCTAGGGTGTTGCTAGGCAGTTGCTAGGGTATTCTGGGTGGTTGCTAGGCGGTTGCTATGGTATTCTTGGTGGTTGCTAGGGCGTTGCTAGACAGTTACTAGGGTGTTCTGGGTGGTTGCTAGGGCGTTGCTAGGCGGTTGCTAGGGTGTTCTGGGTGGTTGCTATGGTGTTGCTAGGCGGTTGCTAGGGTATTCTGGGTGGTTGCTAGGGCGTTGCTAGGCAGTTGCTAGGGTGTTCTGGGTGGTTACTATGGTGTTGCTAGGTGGTTGCTAGGGTATTTTGGGTGGTTACTAAGGTATTATGGGTGGTTACTATGGTGTTACTAAGTGGTTGGTAGTTGTCACTGATGATTACTATTGCAGTTCTTAGCATTTTCTTGGCATGATTTAGCACTTACCTAATCGCTATTAGCATGTAGCTATTCAAAGCTAGCATGTGTAGCATGTTGGAATTCCTCCTTGCTAGTATGAGTCAAAAGAGCCAACCCCCATCTCTATACGATGTTCTGATGCAGAGAAATAGGTCTTGCAAAATGGTTGCTAAGGTACTCTGTTTGGTTGCTAGGGAATGGCTTGGCAGCTGCCAATCATGAAACTCTAAAGGCTGCTTGTCAGTATGAATGATATAAAACAACTCCCATTCCTCTGTGACATTCAGAATGAAAGATATCCCTCAATGGATTTTGGTTGCTAAGGTGCTTGACAATGGTTGCTAGGGCGGGGCTAGCAAGTGTTGTGATGTCTCATGAATGGCTGTTTGCTGCCCTGAGTCAAACTTGTGTTAACCCCATCTTTTTATGATGTTCTGATGCAGAGATATAGGTCTTGTAAAATGGTTGCTAGGGTACTCTGTTTGGTTGCTAGGGAGTGGCTTGGCAGCTGCCAATGATGAAACTGCAAAGGCTTCTTGTCACTATGAATGACATAAACCAACTCCCATGCCTCTGTGACATTCAGAATGGAAGATATCCCTCTTTGGATTTTGGTTGCTAAGGTGCTCGACAATGGTTGCTAGGGAGGGGATAGGAAGTGTTGAGGTGATTCGTGATTGGCTGTTTGCTTCCCCGAGTCAAATGAGACCACCCCCATGTTTCTATGACAATTCAGTCCGGAGATATCCCTTTGATCTCTTTCAATGGAAGTCTATGGGACTTGTTGCTAAGGTGCTCTAAATGGTTGCTAAGGCATGGCTTGATAGCTTCACAATGAGCCTGAGAGACTGATTGGTCATCTGAGTAAAATGAGCCCGCCCCCTTGTCTCTATGACACTGTGATCCAGAGCTACGTTCAATACAAAATCCCTATGCAATGTGTAGGACGGCCCATTTCATGGGCCGTCCTACACCATTGTAAGTCAATGGGAAACTTTGGGACGCTCCTGCCCCCCAGGGGTGCAACTTTTACCCCATTGTGAGGTATGTTCTTACAGAGCCTGCCAGCCTCTTCAAATGTGGTGACCCACATGTCTGTACGAAATCCTCTCTCAGAGCTACGAGTGGTCAAAGTTCGTTGCAATGTTAAGTCTATGGGACTTTTTTGGCTGCTTTTTTGCCCCCGGGGCAAACATCATACCCCCGATCGCTTATAAAAGTCATAGCACACCTCTCCTCAATGAGCCGGTCGATTTGACACCTCTGTCAGGGGTCTGACACAAACGGTGCGGGGCGAGTTACGCGCCAAACTTTGTCCAGAATAATAATAATAATAATAAGAAGAACTAGAATGTACATTTCCTGAAGAAAATGTGAAATGGTGCTTGCAGTGGCAAAACTCTCCACTCGGTTGCTAGGGTGTTGTACATGATTGCATACGAGCCAACAACCATGTCTGTACGATGTTGTGGAGCTGAAATATGGCTTCTATATGTTGCAATATGGTTGC
Organism: Scardinius erythrophthalmus; assembly: GCF_964197995.2. Classification (NCBI taxonomy): domain Eukaryota; kingdom Metazoa; phylum Chordata; class Actinopteri; order Cypriniformes; family Leuciscidae; genus Scardinius; species Scardinius erythrophthalmus. Next base: position 148,697 of record NW_028296522.1, on the reverse strand, counting down.
TAGGTGGCTCTAAATGGTTGCTAGGGTGTGAATACACAGTTACCATGGGGATATTTACAGACTGTTTTACAACTGAAACTAATGAGCCAACCCCCATCTCTATACAATATTCTGATGCAGAGATGTAGGTCTTGTAAAATGGTTGCTAGGGTACTCTGTTTGGTTGCTATGGAGTTGCTTGGCAGCTGCTGATGATGAAACTGCAAAGGCTTCTTGTCAGTATGAATGATATAAACCAACTCCCATCTCTATACGATGTTCTGATGCAGAGATATACGTTTTGCTAAACGGTTGCTAGGGTACTCTGTTTGGTTGCTAGGGAGTAGCGTGGCAGCTGCCAATCATGAAACTCCAAAGGCTGCTTGTCAGTATGAATGATATAATCCAACTCTCATGCCTCTGCGACATACAGAATGGAAGATATCCCTCTTTGGATATTGGTTGCTAGGGTACTCTGTTTGGTTGCTAGGGAGTGGCTTGTCAGCTGCCAATCATGAAACTCCAAAGGCTGCTTGTCAGTATGAATGATATAAACCAACTCCCATGCCTCTGCGACATTCAGAATGGAAGATATGCCTCTTTGGGTTTTGGTTGCTAGGGTACTCTGTTTGGTTGCTATGGAGTTACTTGGCAGCTGCCAATGATGCAATTCCAAAGGCTTCTTGTCACTATGAATGATATAAACCAACTCCCATGCCTCTGTGACATTCAGAATGGAAGATATCCCTCTTTGGATTTTGGTTGCTAGGATACTCTGTTTGGTTGCTAGGGAGTGGCTTGGCAGCTGCCACTGATGAAACTGCAAAGGCTTCTTGTCATTATGAATTATATAAACCAACTCCCATGCCTCTGTGACATTCAGAATGGAAGATATCCCTCTTTGTATTTTGGTTGCTAGGGTACTCTGTTGGTTGCTAGGGAGTGGCTTGTCAGCTGCCAATCATGAAACTTCAAAGGCTGCTTGTCAGTATGAATGATAGAAACCAACTCCAATCTCTATACGATGTTCTGATACAGAGATATTCGTTTTGCTAAACGGTTGCTAGGGTACTCTGTTTGGTTGCTAGGGAGTGGCTTGGCAGTTGCCAATGATGCAATTCCAAAGGCTTCTTGTCACTATGAATGATATAAACCATCTCCCATTTCTCTGTGACATTCAGAATGGCAGATATCCCTCTTTGGATTTTGGTTGCTAAGGTACTCTGTTTGGTTGCTATAGAGTGGCTTGGCAGATGCCAATTATGAAACTGCAAAAGCTTCTTGTCACTATGAATGATATAAACCAACTCCCATGCCTCTGTGATATTCATAATGGAAGATATCCCTCTTTGGATTTTGGTTGCTAAGGTGTTCGACAATGGTTGCTAGGGAGGGGCTAAGAAGTGTTGAGGTGATTCATGATTGGCTGTTTGCTGCCACGAGTCAAATGAGACCACCCCCATGTTTCTATGACAATTCAGTCTGGAGATATCTCTTTGAACTCTTTCAATGGAAGTCTATGGAACTTGTTGCTAAGGGGCTCTAAATGGTTGCTAGGGCGTGGCTTGATAGCTTCACAATGATCCTGAGAGACTGATTGGTCGTCTGAGTAAAATGAGCTCGCCCCCTTGTCTCTATGACACTGTGATCAGGAGCTATGTTCAATACAAAATCCCTATGCAATTTACCATAGTAGGAAAAGCATGTGAGTTTCACAGGATGTTCCTTCCCCATAGTAAGTCAATGGGGCAACTTTGGGCAGCTTCTGCCCCCCAGGGCTACAACTTTTACCCCATTGTGAGGTATGTTCTTACAGAGCCTGTCAGCCTCTTCAAATGTGGCAAATCACAAGTTTATGTGAAATCCTCGCTCTGAGCTAGGAGTCGTCAAAGTTTGTCGCAATGTTAAGTCTATGGGACTTTTTTGGCCGCTTTTTCGCCCCTGGGGCAAACATCGCACCCCCGATCGCTTATAAAAGTCATAGCACACCTCTCCTCAATGAGCCGGTCGATTTGACACCTCACTCAGGGGTCTGAGACAAACGGTGCGGGACGAGTTACGCGCCAAACTTTGTCCAGAATAAAAATAAGAATAATAATAAGTATGCAAGAGAACACTAATGATGCCTTGCTTTCAGCAAGCACCATTAACTAGAATGTACATTTCCTGAAGAAAATGTGAAGTGGTGCTTGCAGTGGCAAAACTCGCCACTCGGTTGCTAGGGTGTTGTACATGATTGCATGCGAGCCAACAACCATGTCTGTACGATGTTGTGGAGCTGAAATATGGATTCTATATGTTGCAATATGGTTGCTAGGTGGCTCTAAATGGTTGCTAGGATGTGAATACACAGTTACCATGGTGATATTTACAGACTGTTTTCCAACTGAAACTAATGAGCCAACCCCCATCTCTATACGATGTTCTGATGCAGAGATATACATTTTGCTAAACGGTTGCTAGGGTACTCTATTTGGTTGCTAGCGAGTGGCTTGGCAGCTGCCAATGATGAAACTCCAAAGGCTTCTTGTCACTATGAATGATATAAACCAACTACCATGCCTCTGCGACATTCAGAATGGAAGATATGCCTCTTTGGATTTTGGTTGCTAGGGTACTCTGTTTGGTTGCTAGGGAGTGGCTTGTCAGCTCCCAATCATGAAACTCCAAAGGCTTCTTGTCACTATGAATGATATAAACCAACTCCCATGCCTCTGCGACATTCAGAATGGAAGATATCCCTCTTTGGATTTTGGTTGCTAGGGTACTCTGTTTGGTTGCTAGGGAGTGGCTTGTCAGCTGCCAATCATGAAACTCCAAAGGCTTCTTGTCACTATGAATGATATAAACCAACTCCCATGCCTCTGTGACATTCAGAATGGAAGATATCCCTCTTTGGATTTTGGTTGCTAAGGTGCTCGACAATGGTTGCTAGGGAGGGGCTTGGAAGTGTTGAGGTGATTCATTATTGGCTGTTTGCTGCCCCGAGTCAAATGAGACCACCCCCATGTTTCTATGACAATTCAGTCTGGAGATATCTCTTTGAACTCTTTCAATGGAAGTCTATGGAACTTGTTGCTAAGGGGCTCTAAATGGTTGCTAGGGCGTGGCTTGATAGCTTCACAATGATCCTGAGAGACTGATTGGTCATCTGAGTAAAATGAGCCCTCCCCCTTGTCTCTATGACACTGTGATCCAGAGCTATGTTCAATACAAAGTCCCTATGCAATTTACCATAGTAGGAAAAGCATGTGTGTTTCACAGGACGTTCCTTCCCCATAGTAATTCAATGGGGCAACTTTGGGCATCTCCTGCCCCCCAGGGGTGCAACTTTTACCCCATTGTGAGGTATGTTCTTACAGAGCCTGTCAGCCTCTTCAAATGTGGCAAATCACACGTTTCTGCGAAATCCTCGCTCAGAGCTACGTTGTAACAGTTTCAGAGTGTGTTCACTATTACTGGCTGTTTATAGCTGTTTTGTAATTATCTTCCTGGTCACCAGGGGGCAACGCCCTCAGGTAAGGGGGTTAGAATACCCATATAAAGAAGAATGAGTGATCTAGCTAGAGAGGCCATGTGGTGGCTTTTCTTGGAGAGGACTCACTCTTTCTACTAAAGAGGGGTTTTGAGTTAAGGCTCAATGGTTATGCCTCTTTTGGCTACTATTTGAGGAACAGTGCGTTTGCAATACTCAATGTAGGCCATATTTCCTCAATTGTGTTGTTTGGTGTTACCCGGAATCCTTGTGTTCAATACGGACTTAACCCCAGCATCAAATCTTCTTCGAACGGATTTCTTTGGTGGATTATATATTTTTTGTTCCAACCTGGCCCAGAGGACTACAAGTTTTGGCTGAGTGAGTTTTTTGCGGTGATGGGACTGTGGTCGCAACTGGTCTAATTTTGAACTGAACTTTTGTGCACTAACAATTGGACTGATCATCGCTGGATGGCAGGTTCATTATTTCCATTACACACATATCATCCATATTATCCTTTTATGGTTTTGTGTTTACCTTGTATGGACTGAACTACTGTTGAAGGTCTCATTGGACCAGGTTTTGGGTGATTGTAAGCTATTATTGCTTTATGGTGTTGTGATATATTGTTTTGATATATATTCATTTTGAGCTGGTGGTTGGCAATTATATTTGGATGTGATTCCCCCCTTTTTTTTTTTTTGTGTTTCATTTTTGTCTTTGATATTAGACGAGTTGCTACAACGTGTGGTCAAAGTTCGTCGCAATGTTAAGTCAATGGGACTTTTTCGGCCGCTTTTTCGCCCCTGGGGTGAACACCGCACCCCCGATCGCTTATAAAAGTCATACCACACCTCTCCTCAATGAGCCGGTCGATTTGACACCTCACTCAGGGGTCTGAGACAAACGGTGCGGGGCGAGTTACGCGCCAAACTTTGTCCAGAATAATAAGAAGAATAACTAGAATGTACATTTCCTGAAGAAAATGTGAAATGGTGCTTGCAGTGGCAAAACTCGCCACTCGGTTGCTAGAGTGTGGTACATGATTGCATACGAGCCAACAAACATGTCTGTACGATGTTCTGCTGCTGAGATATGGCTTATTCGTGTTGTTCAGGTGGTTGCTAGGGTGTTGCTAGGGTGTTCTGGGTGGTTGCTATGGTGTTGCTAGGCAGTTGCTAGGGTATTCTGGGTGGTTGCTAGGGCGTTGCTAGGCAGTTGCTAGGGTATTCTGGGTGGTTGCTATGGTGTTGCTAGGCAGTTGCTAGGGTGTTCTGGGTTGTTGCTATGGTGTTGCTAGGCAGTTGCTATGGTATTCTGGGTGGATGCTAGGGCGTTACTAGGCAGTTGCTAGGTGTTCTGGGTGGTTGCTAGGCAGTTGCTAGGGTGTTCTGGGTGGTTGCTAGAGTTTTTTGGTGGTTACTAGAGCATTTCTAGATGTTGCTAGGGTGTTCAGGGTGGTCGCTAAAGTATTTTTGGTAGTTGCTATGGTGTTACTAGGTGTTGGTAGTTGTCAAATATGGTTACTATGGAGTTTTTATAGAGTTCTTAAAATCTTTAATTTCGAGTGCCTTCAGTACGGCACTCGGCCTGCGGCCTCGTGCCTATGGCCGAATAGGCACAAGCATGGAGCGAAATCGCAAGGCCACAAGAGTAAAATTGCTTTAAAAAATAAAAAAAAATAAAAAAATGTTTTTTTTTTGTTTAGGGTGGTTGCTATGGAGCTCTTAGTGGTTGCTAGGGTGCTGTAACTGGTTGCTAGGGTGTGGCTATGAAGATTTTAGGCCATTACTTATTGGCTGCTTGATAATATAAATCCTCTGAGGGAGAGAGAGAGGGAGAGACGCAGGGGTGTCAGGCCCTTTGGAGTCTGTGTGTGTGAAAACGTCGGTTTGGATTTGAATTTTTTTAGAATGCCCTATGTAAAGTCAATGGGACTTTTTTGGCCGCTTTTTCGTCCGCTGTGCGAACATCGTACACCTGATCGCTTAGAAAAGTCATACCACACCTCTCCTCAATGAGCCGGTCGATTTGATGCCTCACTCAGGGGTCTGAGACAAACGGTGCGGGGCGCATTACGCGCCAAACTTTGTCCAGAATAATAAGAAGAATAACTAGATTATACATTTCCTGAAGAAAATGTGAAGTGGTGCTTGCAGTGGCAAAACTCGCCACTCGGTTGCTAGAGTGTGGTACATGATTGCATACAAACCAACAAACATGTCTGATGTTCTGGTGCTGAGATATGGCTTATTCATGTTGTTCAGGTGGTTGCTAGGGTGTTGCTAGGGTGTTCTGTGTGGTTGCTATGGAGTTGCTAGGTGGTTGCTAGGGTATTCTGGGTGGTTGCTATGGTGTTGCTAGGCGGTTGCTAGGGTATTCTGGGTGGTTGCTAGGGCGTTGCTAGGCGGTTGCTATGGTATTCTGGATGGTTGCTATGGTGTTTCTAGGCGGTTGCTAGGGTATTCTGGGTGGTTGCTAGGGCGTTGCTAGGCGGTTGCTATGGTATTCTGGGTGGTTACTATGGTGTAATTATGTGGTTGGCAGTTGTCACAGATGATTACTATTGGAGTTCTTAGCATTTTCTTGGCATAATTTAGCACTTACCTAATCGCTATTAGCATGTAGCTATTCACAGCTAGCATGTGTAGCATGTTGGAATTCCTGTTTGCTAGCATGAGTCAAAAGAGCCAAACCCCATCTCTATACGATGTTCTGATGCAGAGAAATAGGACTTGCAAAATGGTTGCTAGGGTTCTCTTTTTGGTTGCTATGGATTTGCTTGACAGCTGCCAGTCATGAAACTCCAAAGGCTGCTTATCAGTGTGAATGATATAAACCAACTCCCATGCCTCTGTGACATTCAGAATGGAAGATATCCCTCTATGGTTTTGGTTGCTAAGGTGCTCGACAATGGTTGCTAGGGAGTGGCTTGGCAGCTGCCAATGATGAAACTGCAAAGGCTTCTTGTCACTATGAATGATATAATCCAACTCCCATGCCTCTGTGACATTCAGAATGGAAGATATCCCTCTTTGGATTTTGGTTGCTAGGGTTCTCTGTTTGGTTGCTATGGAGTTGATTGGCAGCTGCTAATGATGAAATTGCAAAGGCTTCTTGTCAGTATTAATGATATAAACCAACCCCCATCTCTATACGATGTTCTGATGCAGAGATATAGGTCTTGCAAAACAGTTGCTAGGGAACTCTGTTTGGTTGCTATGGAGTTGATTGGCAGCTGCTAATGATGAAACTGCAAAGGCTTCTTGTCAGTATTAATGATATAAACCAACCCCCATCTCTATACAATGTTCTGATACAGAGATAGAGGTATTGCTAAATAGTTGCTAGGGTACTCTGTTTGGTTGCTAGGGAGTGGACTGGCAGATACCAATAACTAAACTACAAAGGCTGCTTGTCAGTATAAATGATATAAACCAACTCCCATGCCTGTATGACATTCAGAATGGAAGATATCCCTCTTTGGATTTTGGTTGCTAGGATACTCTGTTTGGTTGCTATGGAGTTGCTTGGCAGCTTTTAATGATGAAACTGCATAAGCTTCTTGTCAGTATGAATGATATAAACCAACCCCCATCTCTATACGATGTTCTGATACAGAGATATTCTTTTTGCTAAACGGTTGCTAGGGTACTCTGTTTGGTTGCTAGGGAGTAGCTTTGCAGCTGCCAACCATAAAACTCCAAAGGCTTCTTGTCAGTATGAATGATATAAACTAACGCCCAGCTCTATACGATGTTCTGATACAGAGATATTCTTTTTGCTAAACGGTTGCTAGGGTACTCTGTTTGGTTGCTAGGGAGTGGCTTGGCAGCTGCCAGTGATAAAACTGCAAAGGCTTCTTGTCACTATGAATGATATAAACCAGCTCCCATGCCTCTGTGACATTCAGAATGGAAGATGTCCCTCTAGGATTTTGGTTGCTAAGGTGCTCGACAATGGTTGCTAGGGAGGGGCTAGGAAGAGTTGAGGTGATTCATGATTGGCTGTTTGCTGCCCCAAGTCAAACGAGACCACCCTCAAGTTTCTATGACAATTCAGTCCGGAGATATCCCTTTGAACTCTTTCAATGGAAGTCTATGGGACTTGTTGCTAAGGTGCTCTAAATGGTTGCTAGGGCGTGGCTTGATAGCTTCACAATGATCCTGAGAGACTGATTGGTCGTCTGAGTAAAATGAGCCCACCCCCTTGTCTCTATGACACTGTGATCCAGAGCTACGTTCATTACAAAATCCCTATGCAATTTACCATAGTAGGAAAAGCATGTGTGTTTCACGGGACATTCCTTCCCCATAGTAAGTCAATGGGGCAACTTTGGGACGCTCCTGCCCCCCAGGGGTGCAACTTTTACCCCATTGTGAGGTATGTTCTTACAGAGCCTGTCAGCCTCTTCAAATGTGGCAAATCACACGTTTCTGCGAAATCCTGGCTCAGAGCTATGAGTGCTCAAAGTTCGTCGCAATGTTAAGTCAATGGAACTTTTTGGGCCGCTTTTTCGCCCCTGGGGTGAACACCGCACCCCCGATCGCTTATAAAAGTCATAGCACACCTCTCCTCAATAAGCCGGTCGATTTGACACCTCATTCATGGGTCTGTGACAAACGGTGCGGGGCGAGTTTCGCGCCAAACTTTGTCCAGAATAATAATAATAACTAGAATGTACATTTCCTGAAGAAAATGTGAAGTGGTGCTTGCAGTGGCAAAATTCACCACTGGGCAGATGCTAACACAATTACCATGTTGTGATACCATGATGTACCACGTTTTAACATTATTTACCACGATTTACCATGTTTCTAAGATGATTTACTAAGATTTACCACATTCCAGCATGATTTACTATGATTAACATGTTGTTAGAATGATGTTAGCATGATTAGCATGTTGTTAACATAATTAGCATCTTAGTAGCATGATGCTAGCTTGATTAGCATGTTGCTAGCATGCTTTTAACAAGATGCTAGCATGATTAGCATTTTGCTAGCATGTTTTTAGCTAGATGCTAACATGATTAGCATGTTGCTAGCATTATGCTAGCTTGATTAGCATGTTGCTAGCATTATGCTAGCATTATTAGCATGATGCTAGCATGATGCTAGCTTGATTAGCATGATGCTAGCTTGATTAGCATGTTGGTAGCATGATGCTAGCATGATTAGCATGTTGCTAGCATGCTTTTAACAAGATGCTAACATGATTAGCATGTTGCTAGCATGTTTTTAGCTAGATGCTAACATGATTCGCATGTTTCTAGCATTATGCTAGCTTGATTAACATGTTGCTAGCATTATGCTAGCTTGATTAGCATGTTGCTAGCATAATGCTAACATGATTAGCATGTCTCTAGCATGATGCTAGCTTGATTAGCATGTTGCTAACATGATGCTAGCATGATTAGCATGTTGCTAGCATGATACTAGCTTGATTAACATGTTGCTAGCATTATGTTAGCTTGATTAGCATGTTGCTAACATGATGCTAGCTTTATTAGCATGTTGCTAGCATGATGCTAGCTTTATTAGCATGTTGGTAGCATAATGCTAGCATGATTAGCATGTTGCTAACATGATGCTAGCTTGATTAGCATGTTGCTAGCATGATGCTAGCATGATTAGCATGTTGCTACCATGTTTTTAGCAAGATGCTGTTGCCAGGTGGTTGCTAGGGTGTTCTGGGAGGTTGCTATGGTGTTGCTAGGCAGTTGCTAAGGTGTTCTGGGTGGTTGCTAGGCAGTTGCTAGGGTATTCTTGGTGGTTGCTAGGCAGTTGCTAGGGTATTCTGGGTGGTTGCTATGGTGTTGCTAGGCAGTTGCTAGGGTGTTCTGGGTTGTTGCTATGGTGTTGCTAGGCAGTTGCTATGGTATTCTGGGTGGATGCTAGGGCGTTACTAGGCAGTTGCTAGGTGTTCTGGGTGGTTGCTAGGCAGTTGCTAGGGTGTTCTGGGTGGTTGCTAGAGTTTTTTGGTGGTTACTAGAGCATTTCTAGATGTTGCTAGGGTGTTCAGGGTGGTCGCTAAGGTATTTTTGGTAGTTGCTATGGTGTTACTAGGTGTTGGTAGTTGTCAAATATGGTTACTATGGAGTTTTTATAGAGTTCTTAAAATCTTTAATTTCGAGTGCCTTCAGTACGGCACTCGGCCTGCGGCCTCGTGCCTATGGCCGAATAGGCACAAGCATGGAGCGAAATCGCAAGGCCACAAGAGTAAAATTGCTTTAAAAAATAAAAAAAAATAAAAAATGTTTTTTTTTTTGTTTAGGGTGGTTGCTATGGAGCTCTTAGTGGTTGCTAGGGTGCTGTAACTGGTTGCTAGGGTGTGGCTATGAAGATTTTAGGCCATTACTTATTGGCTGCTTGATAATATAAATCCTCTGAGGGAGAGAGAGAGGGAGAGACGCAGGGGTGTCAGGCCCTTTGGAGTCTGTGTGTGTGAAAACGTCGGTTTGGATTTGAATTTTTTTAGAATGCCCAATGTAAAGTCAATGGGACTTTTTTGGCCGCTTTTTCGTCCGCTGTGCGAACATCGTACACCCGATCGCTTAGAAAAGTCATACCACACCTCTCCTCAATGAGCCGGTCGATTTGATGCCTCACTCAGGGGTCTGAGACAAACGGTGCGGGGCGCATTACGCGCCAAACTTTGTCCAGAATAATAAGAAGAATAATAATAACTAGAATGTACATTTCCTGAAGAAAATGTGAAGTGGTGCTTGCAGTGGCAAAACTCGCCACTCGGTTGCTAGGGTGTTGTACATGTTTGCATTCGAGCCAACAACCATGTCTGTACGATGTTGTGGAGCTGAAATATGGCTTCTATATGTTGCAATATGGTTGCTAGGTGGCTCTAAATGGTTGCTAGGGTGTGAATACACAGTTACCATGGTGATATTTACAGGCTGTTTTACAACTGAAACTAATGAGCCAACCCCCATCTCTATACAATATTCTGATGCAGAGATGTAGGTCTTGTAAAATGGTTGCTAGGGTACTCTGTTTGGTTGCTATGGAGATGCTTGTCAGCTGCTAATGATGAAACTACAAAGGCTTCTTGTTAGCATGAATGATATAAACCAACTCCCATCTCTATACGATGTTCTGATGCAGAGATATACGTTTTGCTAAACGGTTGCTAGGGTACTCTATTTGGTTGCTAGCGAGTGGCTTGTCAGCTGCCAATCATGAAACTCCAAAGGCTTCTTGTCACTATGAATGATATAAACCAACTCCCATGCCTCTGCGACATTCAGAATGGAAGATATGCCTCTTTGGATTTTGGTTGCTAGGGTACACTGTTTGGTTGCTAGGGAGTGGCTTGTCAGCTGTCAATGATGAAATTCCAAAGGCTTCTTGTCATTTTGAATTATATAATCCAACTCCCATGCCTCTGTGACATTCAGAATGTAAGATATGCCTCTTTGGATTTTGGTTGCTAGGGTACTCTTTTTGGTTGCTATGGAGTTACTTGGCACCTGCCAATGATGCAATTCCAAAGGCTTCTTGTCACTATGAATGATATAAACCAACTCCCATGCCTCTGTGACATTCAGAATGGAAGATATCCCTCTTTGGATTGTTGTTGCTAAGGTGCTCGACAATGGTTGCTAGGGAGGGGCTAGGAAGTGTTGAGGTGATTTATGATTGGCCGTTTGCTGCCCTGAGTCAAACTTGTGTTAACCCCATCTCTTTATGATGTTCTGATGCAGAGATATAGGTCTTGCAAAATGGTTGCTAGGGTACTCTGTTTGGTTGCTAGGGAGTGGCTTGGCAGCTGCCAATCATGAAACTCCAAAGGCTGCTTGTCAGTATGTATGATATAAACCAACTCCCATGCCTCTGTGACATTCAGAATAGAAGATATCCCTCTTTGGATTGTTGTTGCTAAGGTGCTCGACAATGGTTGCTAGGGAGGGGCTAGGAAGTGTTGAGGTGATTTATGATTGGCCGTTTGCTGCCCTGAGTCAAACTTGTGTTAACCCCATCTCTTTATGATGTTCTGATGCAGAGATATAGGTCTTGCAAAATGGTTGCTAGGGTACTCTGTTTGGTTGCTAGGGAGTGGCTTGGCAGCTGCCAATCATGAAACTCCAAAGGCTGCTTGTCAGTATGTATGATATAAACCAACTCCCATGCCTCTGTGACATTCAGAATAGAAGATATCTCTCTATGAATTTTGGTTGCTAAGGTGCTCGACAATGGTTGCTAGGGAGGGGCTAGGAAGTGTTGAGGTTATTCATGATTGGCTGTTTGCTGCCCCGAGTCAAATGAGACCACCCCCATGTTTCTATGACAATTCAGTCCTGAGATATCCCTTTGATCTCTTTCAATGGAAGTCTATGGGACTTGTTGCTAAGGTGCTCTAAATGGTTGCTAGGGCGTGGCTTGATAGCTTCACAATGATCCTGAGAGACTGATTGGTCATCTGAGTAAGATGAGCCCTCCCCCTTGTCTCTATGACACTGTGATCCAGAGCTACGTTCATTACAAAATCCCTATGAAATTTACCATAGTAGGAAAAGCATGTGTGTTTCACGGGACATTCCTTCCCCATAGTAAGTCAATGGGACAACTTTGGGACGCTCCTGCCCCACAGGGGTGCAACTTTTACCCCATTGTGAGGTATGTTCTTACAGAGCCTGTCAGCCTCTTCAAATGTGGCAAATCACACGTTTCTGCAAAATCCTCGCTCAGAGCTATGAGTGCTCAAAGTTCGTCGCAATGTTAAGTCAATGGAACTTTTTGGGGCGCTTTTTCGCCCCTGGGGTGAACACCGCACCCCCTATCGCTTATAAAAGTTATAGCACACCTCTCCTCAATAAGCCGGTCGATTTGACACCTCATTCATGGGTCTATGACAAACGGTGCGGGGCGAGTTACGCGCCAAACTTTTGTCCAGAACAATAAGAAGAAGAAGAAGAAGAATAAGTATGAGCAATAACAATAGTGATGCCTTGCTTTCAGCAAGCACCACTAATAAGTATGGAGGATAACAATAGTGATGCCTTGCTTTCAGCAAGCACCACTAATAATAAGTATGGAGGATAACAATAGTGATGCCTTGCTTTCAGCAAGCACCACTAACTAGAATGTACATTTCCTGAAGAAAATGTGAAATGGTGCTTGCAGTGGCAAAACTCTCCACTCGGTTGCTAGGGTGTTGTACATGATTGCATACGAGCCAACAACCATGTCTGTACAATGTTGTGGAGCTGAAATATAGCTTCTATATGTTGCAATATGGTTTATATGTGGCTCTAAATGGTTGCTAGGGTGTTCTGGGTGGTTGCTAGGGCGTTGCTAGGCAGTTACTAGGGTATTCTGGGTGGTTGCTAGGGTATTCTGTGTGGTTGCTAGGGCGTTGCTAGGGTGTTATGGGTGGTTGCTATGGTGTTAGGCAGTTGCTATGGTATTCTGGGTGGTTGCTAGGGCGTTGCTAGGCAGTTGCTATGGTATTCTGGATGGTTGCTAGGGCGTTGCTAGGCAGTTGCTAGGGTGTTCTGGGTGGTTGCTAGGCAGTTGCTAGGGTTTTCATGGTGGTTGCTAGGCAGTTGCTAGGGTGTTCTGGGCGGTTGCTATGGTGTTGCTAAGCAGTTTCTAAGGTGTTCTGGTTGGTTGCTAGGGTGTTGCTAGGGTGTTCTGGGTGGTTGCTATGGTGTTGCTAGGCAGTTGCTATGGTATTCTGGGTGGTTGCTAGGGTGTTGCTAGGCAGTTGCTAGGGTGTTCTGGCTGGTTGCTAGGCGGTTGCTAGGAAGTAGCTAGGGTATTCTGGGTGGTTGCTAGGGCGTTGCTAGGCAGTTGCTAGGGTGTTCTGGGTGGTTGCTAGGCAGTTGCTATGGTTTTCTGGGTGGTTGCTAGGGCGTTGCTAGGGTGTTCTGGGTGGTTGCTACGCGGTTGCTAGGCAGTTGCTATGGTATTCTGGGTGGTTGCTAGGGTGTTGCTAGGGTGTTCTGGGTGGTTGCTAGGCAGTTGCTAGGTGGTTGCTAGGGTGTTCTGGGCGGTTGCTATGGTGTTGCTAAGCAGTTCTGGTTGGTTGCTAGGCGGTTGCTAGGGTATTCTTGGTGGTTGCTAGGGTGTTGCTAGGTGGTTGCTAGGCTGTTCTTGGTGTTTGCTATGGTGTTGCTAGGCAGTTGCTATGGTATTCTGGGTGGATGCTAGGGCGTTGCTAGGCAGTTGCTAGGGTGTTCTGGGTGGTTGCTAAGCAGTTGCTAGGTGTTCTGGGTGGTTGCTAGGCAGTTGCTAGCATGATGCTAGCATGTTTAGCATGTTGCTAGCATGTTTAGCATGTTGCTAGCATGTTTTTAGCAAGATGCTGTTGCCAGGTGGTTGCTAGTGTATTCTTGGTGGTTGCTAGGCAGTTGCTAGGGTATTCTTGGTGGTTGCTAGGGTGTTCTGGGTGGTTGCTATGGTGTTGCTAGGCAGTTGCTATGGTATTCTGGGTGGATGCTAGGGCGTTGCTAGGCAGTTGCTAGAGTGTTCTGGGTGGTTGCTAGGCAGTTGCTAGGGTGTTCTGGGTGGTTGCGAGTGCCTTATGTACGGCAGCCTATGCCTATGGCCGAATAGGCACAAGTATGGAGCAATTTCGCAAGGCCACGAGTGTAATATTGCTATAATTTTTTTTAAAAAAGCAGTTGCTAGGGTGTTCTGGGTGGTTGCGAGTGCCTTCAGTACGGCACTCGGCCTGCGGCCTCGTGCCTATGGCCGAATAGGGTGTTCTGGGTGGTTCAGTACGGCACTCGGCCTGCGGCCTCGTGCCTATGGCCGAATAGGCACAAGCATGGAGCAATATCGCAAGGCCACGAGTGTAATATTGCGTTAAAAAATACAAAAAAATGTAAAAAACATTTTTTTTTGGTTTAGGGTGGTTGCTAGGGAGCTCTTAGTGGTTGCTAGGGTGCTGAAACTGGTTGCTAGGGTGTGGCTATGAAGATTTTAGGCCATTACTTATTGGCTGCTTGATAATATAAATCCTCTGAGGGAGAGAGAGAGGGAGAGATGCAGGGCTGTCAGGCCCTTTGGAGTCTGTGTGTGTGAAAACGGCAGTTGGGATTCAAATGTTTTTAGAACTCCCAATGTAAAGTCAATGGGGACTTTTTTGGCCGCTTTTTCGTCCGCTGTGCGAACATCGTACACCCGATCGCTTAGAAAAGTCATAGCACACCTCTCCTCAATGAGCCGGTCGATTTGATGCCTCATTCAGGGGTCTGAGACAAACGGTGCGGGGCGCATTACGCGCCGAAAAGTTGTCCAGAATAATAATAATAATAACTAGAATGTACATTTCCTGAAGAAAATGTGAAGTGGTGCTTGCAGTGGCAAAACTCTCCACTTGGTTGCTAGGGTGTTGTACATGATTGCATTCGAGCCAACAACTATGTCTGTACGATGTTGTGGAGCAGAAATATGGCTTCTATATGTTGCAGTATGGTTGCTAGGTGGCTCTAAACGGTTGCTAGGGTGTGAATTCAGTTACCATGGTGATAGTTACAGACTGTTTCCCAACCAAAACAAAACAGCCAACCCCCATCTCTATACAATGTTCTGATGCAGAGACATGGGTCTTGATAAACTGTTGTTAGGGTCCTCTGTTTGGTTGCTAAGGAGTGGCTTGGCAGCTGCCAATGATGAAACTGCAAAGGCTTCTTGTCACTGTGAATGATATAAACCAACTCCCATGCCTCTGTGACATTCAGAATGGAAGATATCCCTCTTTGGATTTTGGTTGCTAGGGTTCTCTGTTTGGTTGCTATGGATTTCCTTGACAGCTGCCAATGATGAAACTGCAAAGGCTTCTTGTCACTATGAATGATATAAACCAACTCCCATGCCTCTGTGACTTTCAGAATGGAAGATATCCCTCTTTGTATTTTGGTTGCTAGGGTTCTCTGTTTGGTTGCTATGGATTTGCTTGACAGCTGCCAATGATGAAACTGCAAAGTCTGCTTGTCAGAATGAATGATATAAACCAACTCCCATGCCTCTGTGACATTCAGAATGGAAGATATCCCTCTATGGTTTTGGTTGCTAAGGTGCTCGACAATGGTTGCTAAGGAGTGGCATGGCAGCTGCCAATGATGAAACTGCAAAGGCTTCTTGTCACTATGAATGATATAATCCAACTCCCATGCCTCTGTGACATTCAGAATGGAAGATATCCCTCTTTGGATTTTGGTTGCTAGGGTACTATGATTGGTTGCTAGGGAGTGGCTTGGCAGCTGCCAATCATGAAACTCCAAAGGCTTCTTGTCACTATGAATTATATAAACCATCCCCCATCTCTATACGATGCTCTGATACAGAGATATAGGTCTTGCTAAATAGTTGCTAGGGTACTCTGTTTAGTTGCTATGGAGTGGCTTGGCAGCTGCTAATGATGAAACTCCAAAGGCTGCTTTTCAGTATGAATGACATAAACCAACTCCCATGCCTCTGTGACATTCAGAATGGAAGATATCCCTCTTTGAATTTTGGTTGCTAGGGTAATCTGTTTGGTTGCTATGGAGTTGCTTGACAGCTGCCATTGATGAAACTGCAAATGCTTTTTGTTACTATGAATGATATAAACCAACTCCCATGCCTCTGTGATATTCAGAATAGAAGATATCCCTCTAGGATTTTGGTTGCTAAGGTGCTCGACAATGGTTGCTAGGGAGGGGCTAGGAACTGTTGAGGTGATTCATGATTGGCCATTTGATGCCCTGAGTGAAACGAGACCACCTTCGTGTTTCTATGATCTACTAGAGCGTTTCTAGACGTTGCTAGGGTGTTCAGGATGGTTGCTATGGTATTTTTGGTAGTTGCTATGGTGTTACTAGGTGGTTGGTAGTTGTGAAAGATGGTTACTATGGAGTTTTTATAGAGTTATTAAAATCTTTAATAACGAGTGACTTCAGTACGGCACTCGGCCTGCGGCCTCGTGCCTATGGCCGATTAGGCACAAGCATGGAGCTATATCGTAAGGCCACGATTGTAATATTGCTTTAAAAAATACAAAAAAATGTAAAAAAAACATTTTTTTTTGGTTTAGGGTGGTTGCTAGGGAGCTCTTAGTGGTTGCTAGGGTGCTGTAACTGGTTGCTAGGGTGTGGCTATGAAGATTTTAGGCCATTACTTATTGGCTGCTTGATAATATAAATCCTCTGAGGGAGAGAGAGAGGGAGAGACGCAGGGGTGTCAGGCCCTTTGGAGTCTGTGTGTGTGAAAACGTCGGTTTGGATTTGAATTTTTTTAGAATGCCCAATGTAAAGTCAATGGGGACTTTTTTGGCCGCTTTTTCATCTGCTGTGCGAACATTGTACACCCGATCGCTTAGAAAAGTCATAGCACACCTCTCCTCAATGAGCCGGTCGATTTGACACCTCACTCAGGGGTCTGTGACAAACGGTGCAGGGCGCATTACGCACCAAACTTTTGTCCATAATAATAAGAAGAAGAAGAAGAAGAAGAAGAAGAACTAGAATGTACATTTCCTGAAGAAAATGTGAAGTGGTGCTTGCAGTGGCAAAATTCGCCACTGGGCAGATGCTAACACAATTGACATGTTGTGATACCATGATATACCACATTTTAGCATTATTTACCACGATTTACCATGTTTCTAGGATGATTTACTACGATTTACCACATTCCAGCATGATTTACTATGATTAACATGTTGTTAGAATGATGCTAGCAGGATTAGCATGTTGTTAGCATGATTAGCATGTTGGTTGGATGATGCTAGCATGATTAGCATGTTGCTAGCATGCTTTTAACAAGATGCTAGCATGATTAGCATGTTGTTAGCATGTTTTTAGCTAGATGCTAACATGATTAGCATGTTGCTAGCATGATGCTTGCTTGATTAGCATGTTGTTAGCATAATGCTAGCATGATTAGGATGTTGCTAGCATGATGCTAGCTTGATTAGCATAATGCTAGCATTATGCTAGCTTGATTAGCATGTTGTTAGCATGATGCTAGCTTTATTAGCATGTTGGTAGCCTAATGCTAGCATGATTAGCATGTTGCTAGCATTATGCTAGCTTGATTAGCATTATGCTAGCTTGATTAGCATGTTGCTAGCATGATTAGCATGTTGCTAGCATGATGCTAGCTTGATTAGCATGATGCTAGCATTATGCTAGCTTGATTAGCATGTTGTTAGCATGATGTTAGCTTTATTAGCATGTTGGTAGCATAATGCTAGCATGATTAGCATATTGCTAGCATGATGCTAGCTTGATTAGCATGTTGCTAGCATGATTAGCATGTTGCTAACATGATGCTAGCTTGATTAGCATGTTGCTAGCATGATGCTAGCTTGATTAGCATGTTGTCAGCATGTTTTTAGCAAGATGCTGTTGCCAGGTGGTTGCTAGGGTGTTCTGGGTGGTTGCTAGGCAGTTGCTAGGGTATTCTTGGTGGTTTCTAGGCAGTTGCTAGGGTATTCCTGGTGGTTGCTAGGGCGTTGCTAGGTGGTTGCTAGGGTGTTCTGGGTGGTTGCTATGGTGTTGCTAGGCAGTTGCTAGGGTGTTCTGGTTGGTTGCTAGGTGTTCTGGGTGGTTGCTAGGCAGTTGCTAGGTGTTCTAGGTGGTTGCTAGGCAGTTGCTAGGGTGTTCTGGGTGCTTGCTAGAGTTTTTTGTGGTTACTAGAGCATTTCTAGACGTTGCTAGGGTGTTCAGGGTGGTTGCTAAGGTGTTTTTGTTAGTTGCTATGGTGTTACTAGGTGGTTGGTAGTTGTCAAATATGGTTACTATGGAGTTTTTATAGAGTTCTTAAAATCTTTAATAACGAGTGCCTTTTGTACGGCACTCGGCCTGCGGCCTCGTGCCTATGGCCGAATAGGCACAAGCATGGAGCAATATCGCAAGGCCACGAGAGTAAAATTGCTTTAAAAAATATTTAAAAAATAAAAAAATGGTTTTTTTTTGGTTTAGGGTGGTTGCTAGGGAGCTCTTAGTGGTTGCTAGGGTGCTGAAACTGGTTGCTAGGGTGTGGCTATGAAGATTTTGGGCCATAACTTATTGGCTGCTTGATAATATAAATCCTCTTAGGGAGAGAGAGAGGGAGAGACGCAGGGGTGTCAGGCCCTTTGGAGTGGTGTGTGTGTGAAAACGTCGGTTGGGATTCAAATATTTTTAGAACTCCCAATGTAAAGTCAATGGGACTTTTTTGGCCGCTTTTTCGTCCGCTGTGCGAACATCGTACACCCGATCGCTTAGAAAAGTCATAGCACACCTCTCCTCAATGAGCCGCTCGATTTGACGCCTCACTCAGGGGTCTGAGACAAACGGTGCGGGGCGAGTTTCGCGCCAAACTTTGTCCAGAATAAAAATAAGAATAATAACTAGAATGTACATTTCCTGAAGAAAATGTGAAGTGGTGCTTGCAGTGGCAAAATTCACCACTGGGCAGATGCTAACACAATTACCATGTTGTGATACCATGATGTACCACGTTTTAGCATTATTTACCACGATTTACCATGTTTCTAAGATGATTTACTAAGATTTACCACATTCCAGCATGATTTACTATGATTAACATGTTGTTAGAATGATGTTAGCATGATTAGCATGTTGTTAACATAATTAGCATCTTAGTAGCATGATGCTAGCTTGATTAGCATGTTGCTAGCATGCTTTTAACAAGATGCTAGCATGATTAGCATTTTGCTAGCATGTTTTTAGCTAGATGCTAACATGATTAGCATGTTGCTAGCATTATGCTAGCTTGATTAGCATGTTGCTAGCATTATGCTAGCATTATTAGCATGATGCTAGCATGATGCTAGCTTGATTAGCATGATGCTAGCTTGATTAGCATGTTGGTAGCATGATGCTAGCATGATTAGCATGTTGCTAGCATGCTTTTAACAAGATGCTAACATGATTAGCATGTTGCTAGCATGTTTTTAGCTAGATGCTAACATGATTCGCATGTTTCTAGCATTATGCTAGCTTGATTAACATGTTGCTAGCATTATGCTAGCTTGATTAGCATGTTGCTAGCATAATGCTAACATGATTAGCATGTCTCTAGCATGATGCTAGCTTGATTAGCATGTTGCTAACATGATGCTAGCATGATTAGCATGTTGCTAGCATGATACTAGCTTGATTAACATGTTGCTAGCATTATGTTAGCTTGATTAGCATGTTGCTAACATGATGCTAGCTTTATTAGCATGTTGCTAGCATGATGCTAGCTTTATTAGCATGTTGGTAGCATAATGCTAGCATGATTAGCATGTTGCTAACATGATGCTAGCATGATTAGCATGTTGCTAACATGATGCTAGCTTGATTAGCATGTTGCTAGCATGATGCTAGCATGATTAGCATGTTGCTACCATGTTTTTAGCAAGATGCTGTTGCCAGGTGGTTGCTAGGGTGTTCTGGGAGGTTGCTATGGTGTTGCTAGGCAGTTGCTAAGGTGTTCTGGGTGGTTGCTAGGCAGTTGCTAGGGTATTCTTGGTGGTTGCTAGGCAGTTGCTAGGGTATTCTGGGTGGTTGCTATGGTGTTGCTAGGCAGTTGCTAGGGTGTTCTGGGTTGTTGCTATGGTGTTGCTAGGCAGTTGCTATGGTATTCTGGGTGGATGCTAGGGCGTTACTAGGCAGTTGCTAGGTGTTCTGGGTGGTTGCTAGGCAGTTGCTAGGGTGTTCTGGGTGGTTGCTAGAGTTTTTTGGTGGTTACTAGAGCATTTCTAGATGTTGCTAGGGTGTTCAGGGTGGTCGCTAAGGTATTTTTGGTAGTTGCTATGGTGTTACTAGGTGTTGGTAGTTGTCAAATATGGTTACTATGGAGTTTTTATAGAGTTCTTAAAATCTTTAATTTCGAGTGCCTTCAGTACGGCACTCGGCCTGCGGCCTCGTGCCTATGGCCGAATAGGCACAAGCATGGAGCGAAATCGCAAGGCCACAAGAGTAAAATTGCTTTAAAAAATAAAAAAAAATAAAAAATGTTTTTTTTTTTGTTTAGGGTGGTTGCTATGGAGCTCTTAGTGGTTGCTAGGGTGCTGTAACTGGTTGCTAGGGTGTGGCTATGAAGATTTTAGGCCATTACTTATTGGCTGCTTGATAATATAAATCCTCTGAGGGAGAGAGAGAGGGAGAGACGCAGGGGTGTCAGGCCCTTTGGAGTCTGTGTGTGTGAAAACGTCGGTTTGGATTTGAATTTTTTTAGAATGCCCAATGTAAAGTCAATGGGACTTTTTTGGCCGCTTTTTCGTCCGCTGTGCGAACATCGTACACCCGATCGCTTAGAAAAGTCATACCACACCTCTCCTCAATGAGCCGGTCGATTTGATGCCTCACTCAGGGGTCTGAGACAAACGGTGCGGGGCGCATTACGCGCCAAACTTTGTCCAGAATAATAAGAAGAATAATAATAACTAGAATGTACATTTCCTGAAGAAAATGTGAAGTGGTGCTTGCAGTGGCAAAACTCGCCACTCGGTTGCTAGGGTGTTGTACATGTTTGCATTCGAGCCAACAACCATGTCTGTACGATGTTGTGGAGCTGAAATATGGCTTCTATATGTTGCAATATGGTTGCTAGGTGGCTCTAAATGGTTGCTAGGGTGTGAATACACAGTTACCATGGTGATATTTACAGGCTGTTTTACAACTGAAACTAATGAGCCAACCCCCATCTCTATACAATATTCTGATGCAGAGATGTAGGTCTTGTAAAATGGTTGCTAGGGTACTCTGTTTGGTTGCTATGGAGATGCTTGTCAGCTGCTAATGATGAAACTACAAAGGCTTCTTGTTAGCATGAATGATATAAACCAACTCCCATCTCTATACGATGTTCTGATGCAGAGATATACGTTTTGCTAAACGGTTGCTAGGGTACTCTATTTGGTTGCTAGCGAGTGGCTTGTCAGCTGCCAATCATGAAACTCCAAAGGCTTCTTGTCACTATGAATGATATAAACCAACTCCCATGCCTCTGCGACATTCAGAATGGAAGATATGCCTCTTTGGATTTTGGTTGCTAGGGTACACTGTTTGGTTGCTAGGGAGTGGCTTGTCAGCTGTCAATGATGAAATTCCAAAGGCTTCTTGTCATTTTGAATTATATAATCCAACTCCCATGCCTCTGTGACATTCAGAATGTAAGATATGCCTCTTTGGATTTTGGTTGCTAGGGTACTCTTTTTGGTTGCTATGGAGTTACTTGGCACCTGCCAATGATGCAATTCCAAAGGCTTCTTGTCACTATGAATGATATAAACCAACTCCCATGCCTCTGTGACATTCAGAATGGAAGATATCCCTCTTTGGATTGTTGTTGCTAAGGTGCTCGACAATGGTTGCTAGGGAGGGGCTAGGAAGTGTTGAGGTGATTTATGATTGGCCGTTTGCTGCCCTGAGTCAAACTTGTGTTAACCCCATCTCTTTATGATGTTCTGATGCAGAGATATAGGTCTTGCAAAATGGTTGCTAGGGTACTCTGTTTGGTTGCTAGGGAGTGGCTTGGCAGCTGCCAATCATGAAACTCCAAAGGCTGCTTGTCAGTATGTATGATATAAACCAACTCCCATGCCTCTGTGACATTCAGAATAGAAGATATCCCTCTTTGGATTGTTGTTGCTAAGGTGCTCGACAATGGTTGCTAGGGAGGGGCTAGGAAGTGTTGAGGTGATTTATGATTGGCCGTTTGCTGCCCTGAGTCAAACTTGTGTTAACCCCATCTCTTTATGATGTTCTGATGCAGAGATATAGGTCTTGCAAAATGGTTGCTAGGGTACTCTGTTTGGTTGCTAGGGAGTGGCTTGGCAGCTGCCAATCATGAAACTCCAAAGGCTGCTTGTCAGTATGTATGATATAAACCAACTCCCATGCCTCTGTGACATTCAGAATAGAAGATATCTCTCTATGAATTTTGGTTGCTAAGGTGCTCGACAATGGTTGCTAGGGAGGGGCTAGGAAGTGTTGAGGTTATTCATGATTGGCTGTTTGCTGCCCCGAGTCAAATGAGACCACCCCCATGTTTCTATGACAATTCAGTCCTGAGATATCCCTTTGATCTCTTTCAATGGAAGTCTATGGGACTTGTTGCTAAGGTGCTCTAAATGGTTGCTAGGGCGTGGCTTGATAGCTTCACAATGATCCTGAGAGACTGATTGGTCATCTGAGTAAGATGAGCCCTCCCCCTTGTCTCTATGACACTGTGATCCAGAGCTACGTTCATTACAAAATCCCTATGAAATTTACCATAGTAGGAAAAGCATGTGTGTTTCACGGGACATTCCTTCCCCATAGTAAGTCAATGGGACAACTTTGGGACGCTCCTGCCCCACAGGGGTGCAACTTTTACCCCATTGTGAGGTATGTTCTTACAGAGCCTGTCAGCCTCTTCAAATGTGGCAAATCACACGTTTCTGCAAAATCCTCGCTCAGAGCTATGAGTGCTCAAAGTTCGTCGCAATGTTAAGTCAATGGAACTTTTTGGGGCGCTTTTTCGCCCCTGGGGTGAACACCGCACCCCCTATCGCTTATAAAAGTCATAGCACACCTCTCCTCAATAAGCCGGTCGATTTGACACCTCATTCATGGGTCTATGACAAACGGTGCGGGGCGAGTTACGCGCCAAACTTTTGTCCAGAACAATAAGAAGAAGAAGAATAATAATAAGTATGAGCAATAACAATAGTGATGCCTTGCTTTCAGCAAGCACCACTAATAATAAGTATGAGCAATAACAATAGTGATGCTTTCAAAAAAGCACCACTAATAACTAGAATGTACATTTCCTGAAGAAAATGTGAAGTGGTGCTTGCAGTGGCAAAATTCGCCACTGGGCAGATGCTAACACAATTGACATGTTGTGATATCATGATATACCACGTTTTAGCATCATTTACCACGATTTACCATGATTCTAAGATGATTTACTACGATTTACCACATTCCAGCATGATTTACTAAGATTAACATGTTGTTAGAATGATGCTAGCATGATTAGCATGTTGTTAACATGATTAGCATCTTGGTAGCATGATGCTAGCATGTTGCTAGCATGCTTTTAACAAGATGCTAGCATGATTAGTATTTTGCTAGCATGTTTTTAGCTAGATGCTAACATGATTAGCATGTTGCTAGCATTATGCTAGCTTGATTAACATGATGTTAGCCTGATTAGCATGTTGGAAGCATGATGCTAGTATGATTAGCATGTTGCTAGCATGCTTTTAACAAGATGCTAGCATGATTAGCATTTTGCTAGCATGTTTTTAGCTAGATGCTAACATGATTAGCATGTTGTTTGCAATATGCTAGCTTAATTAACATGTTGCTAACATGATGCTAGCTTGATTAGCATGTTGCTAGCATGATGCTAGCTTGATTAGCATGTTGGTAGCATAATGCTAGCATGATTAGCATGTTGCTAGCATTATGCTAGCTTGATTAGCATGATGTTAACATGATGCTAGCTTGATTAGCATGTTGGTAGCATGATGCTAGCTTGATTAGCATGTTGGTAGCATGATGCTAGCATGATTAGCATGTTGCTAGCATGATGCTAGCTTGATTAGCATGATGTTAGCATGATGCTAGCATGATTAGCATGTTGCTAGCATTATGTTAGCTTGATTAGCATGTTGGTAGCATAATGCTAGCATGATTAGCATGTTGCTAGCATGATGCTAGCTTGATTAGCATGATGTTAGCATGATGCTAGCTTGATTAGCATGTTGCTAGCATAATGTTAGCATGATTAGCATGTTGCTAGCATGATGCTAGCTTGATTAGCATGATATTAGCATGATGCTAGTTAGATTAGCATGATGCTAGCATGATTAGCATGTTGCTAGGATGTTTTTAACAAGATGCTGTTGCCAGGTGGTTGCTAGGGTGTTCTGTGTGGTTGCTATGGTGTTGCTAGGCAGTTGCTAAGGTGTTCTGGGTGGTTGCTAGGCAGTTGCTAGGGTATTCTTGGTGGTTGCTAGGCAGTTGCTAGGGTATTCTTGGTGGTTGCTATGGTATTCTGGGTGGATGCTAGGGCCTTGCTAGGCAGTTGCTAGAGTGTTCTGGGTGGTTGCTAGGCAGTTGCTAGGTGTTCTGGGTGGTTGCTAGGCAGTTGCTAGGGTGTTCAGGGTGGTTGCGAGTGCCCGCAGGCCTCGTGCCTATGGCCGAATAGGCACAAACATGGAGTGATATCGCAAGGCCACGAGTGTAATATTGCTTTAAAAAATACAAAAAAATGTAAAAAAAAAAATTTTTTGGTTTAGGGTGGTTGCTAGGGAGCTCTTAGTGGTTGCTAGGGTGCTGAAACTGGTTACTAGGGTGTGGCTATGAAGATTTTAGGCCATTACTTATTGGCTGCTTGATAATATAAATCCTCTGAGGGAGAGAGAGAGGGAGAGACGCAGGGGTGTCAGGCCCTTTTGAGTCTGTGTGTGTGAAAACGGCAGTTGGGATTCAAATGTTTTTAGAACTCCCAATGCAAAGTCAATGGGGACTTTTTTGGCCGCTTTTTCGTCCGCTGTGCGAACATCGTACACCCGATCGCTTAGAAAAGTCATAGCACACCTCTCCTCAATGAGCCGCTCGATTTGACACTTCACTCAGGGGTCTGTGACAAATGGTGCGGGGCGAGTTTCGCGCCAAACTTTGTCCAGAATAATAATAATAATAAATAGAATGTACATTTCCTGAAGAAAACGTGAAGTGGTGCTTGCAGTGGCAAAACTCGCCACTCGGTTGCTAGAGTGTGGTACATGATTGCATACGAGCCAACAAACATGTTTGTACGATGTTCTGGTGCTGAGATATGGCTTATTCATGTTGTTTAGGTGGTTGCTAGGATGTTGCTAGGGTGTTCTGTGTGGTTGCTAGGGCTTTGCTAGGTGGTTGCTAGGGTGTTCTGGGTGGTTGCTATGGTGTTCTGGGTGGTTGCTAGGCGGTTGCTAGGTAGTTGTTAAGGGGTTCTGGGTGGTTGCTAGGCAGTTGCTAAGGTGTCCTGGGTGGTTGCTAGGCGGTTTCTAGGCTATTCTTGGTGGTTGCTAGGGCGTTGCTAGGTGGTTGCTAGGGTGTTCTGGGTGGTTGCTATGGTGTTGCTAGGCAGTTGCTATGGTATTCTGGGTGGTTGCTAGGGTGTTCTGGGTGGTTGCTAAGGGGTTCTGGGTGGTTGCTAGGCGGTTGCTAGGCAGTTGCTAAGGTGTTCTGGGTGGTTGCTAGGCGGTTGCTAGGGTATTCTTGGTGGTTGCTAGGGTGTTGCTAGGTGGTTGCTAGGGTGTTCTGGGTGGTTGCTAGGGTGTTCTGGGTGGTTGCTATGGTGCTGCTAGGCAGTTGCTATGGTATTCTGGGTGGATACTAGGGTGTTGCTAGGCAGTTGCTAGGGTGTCCTGAGTGGTTGCTAAGGTGTTGCTAGGCGGTTGCTAGGGTATTCTGTGTGGCTGCTAGGGCGTTGCTAGGCAGTTGCTAAGGTGTTCTGAGTGGTTGCTAAGGTGTTGCTAGGCGGTTGCTAGGGTATTTTGGGTGGTTGCTAGGGCGTTGCTAGGCAGTTGCTAGGGTATTCTGGGGGTTGCTATGGCGTTGCTAGGCAGTTGCTAAGGTATTCTGGATGGTTTCTAGGGTGTTGCTATGGTGTTGCTAGGGTATTCTTGGTGGTTGCTATGGTGTTGCTGGGCAGTTGCTAAGGTGTTCTGGGTGGTTGCTAGGCGGTTGCTATGGTATTCTGGGCGGTTGATAGGGCGTTGCTAGGCAGTTGCTAGGGTGTTCTATGTGGTTGCTAGGCAGTTGCTAGGGCGTTGCTAGGTGGTTGCTAGGGTGTTGTGGGTGGTTGCTATGGTGTTTCTAGGCAGTTGCTATGGTATTCTGGGTGGATGCTAGGGCGTTGCTAGGCAGTTGCTAGGGTGTTCTATGTGGTTGCTAGGCAGTTGCTAGGGTGTTCTGGGTGGTTGCTAGGGTGTTGCTAGGCAGTTGCTAGGGTATTCTGGGTGGTTGCTAGGGCGTTACTAGGCAGTTGCTAGGGTGTTCTGGGTGGTTGCTAGGGTATTCTTGGTGGTTGCTAGGCAGTTGCTAGGTGGTTGCTAGGGTGTTCTGGGTGGTTGTTATGGTGTTGCTAGGCAGTTGCTATGGTATTCTGGGTGGATACTAGGGCGTTGCTAGGCAGTTGCTAGGGTGTTCTGGGTGGTTGCTAAGCAGTTGCTAGGTGTTCTGGGTGGTTGCTAGGCAGTTGCTAGGGTGTTCTGGGTGGTTGCTATGGTGTTTTTGGTGGTTACTAGAGCGTTTCTAGATGTTGCTAGGGTGTTCAGGGTGGTTGCTAAGGTATTATTGGTAGTTGCTATGGTGTTACTAGGTGGTTAGTAGTTGTCAAAGATGGTTACTATGGAGTTTTTATAGAGTTATTAAAATCTTTAATAACGAGTGCCTTCAGTACTATGGCCGAATAGGCACAAACATGGAGCAATATCGCAAGGCCACGAGTGTAATATTGCGTTAAAAAATACAAAAAAATGTAAAAAAAAAATTTTTTTTGGTTTAGGGTGTTTGCTAGGGAGCTCTTAGTGGTTGCTAGGGTGCTGAAACTGGTTGCTAGGGTGTGGCTATCAAGATTTTAGGCCATTACTTATTGGCTGCTTGATAATATAAATCCTCTGAGGGAGAGAGAGAGGGAGAGACGCAGGGGTGTCAGGCCCTTTGGAGTCTGTGTGTGTGAAAACGTCGGTTGGGATTCAAATATTTTTAGAATGCCCAATGTAAAGTCAATGGCAATTTTTTGGCCGCTTTTTCGTCCGCTGTGCGAACATCGTACACCCGATCGCTTAGAAAAGTCATAGCACACCTCTCCTCAATGAGCCGGTCGATTTGACACATCACTCAGGGGTCTGTGACAAACGGTGCGGGGCGCATTACGCGCCAAACTTTTGTCCGGAATAATAAGAAGAAGAATAATAATAAGTATGCAAGAGAACACTAATGATGCCTTGCTTTCAGCAAGCACCATTAACTAGAATGTACATTTCCTGAAGAAAATGTGAAGTGGTGCTTGCAGTGGCAAAATTCGGCACTCGGTTGCTAGGGTGTTGTACATGATCGCATACGAGCCAACAACCATGTCTGTACGCTGTTGTGGAGCTGAAATGTCTTCTTTATGTTGCAATATGGTTGCTAGGTGGCTGTAAACGGTTGCTAGGGTGTGAATACAAAGTTACCATGGTGAAATTTACAGACTGTTTCCCAACCAAAACAAAAGAGCCAACCCCCATCTCTATATGATGTTCTGATGCAGAGACATGGGTCTTGATAAACGGTTGCTAGGGTCCTCTGTTTGGTTGCCAGGGAGTGACTTGGCAGATACCAATGATGAAACTGCAAAGGCTTCTTGTCACTCTGAATGATATAAACCAACTCCCATGCCTCTATGACATTCAGAATGGAAGATATCCCTCCTTGGATTTTGGTTGCTAGGGTACTCTGTTTGGTTGCTAGAGAGTGGCTTGGCAGCTGCCAATGATGGAATTCCAAAGGCTTCTTGTCAGTATGAATGATATAAACCAACTCCCATGCCTGTGTGACATTCAGAAAGGAAGATATTCCTCTTTGGAATTTGGTTGCTAGGGTACTCTGTTTGGTTGATATGGAGTTGCTTGGCAGCTGCCAATCATGAAACACCAAAGGCTTCTTGTCAATATGAATGATATAAACCAACTCCCATGCCTCTGTGACAGTCAGAATGGAAGATATCCCTCTCTGGAGTTTGGTTGCTAGGGTCCTCTGTTTGGTTGCTATGGAGTGGCTTGGCAGCTGTTAATGATGAAACTGCATAAGCTTCTTGTCAGTATGAATGAAAATAAACCAACTCCCATCTCTATACGATGTTCTGATGCAGATATATAGGTCTTGCTAAACGGTTGCTAGGGTACTCTGTTTGGTTGATAGGGAGTGGCTTGGCAGCTGCCAATGATGAAATTAAAAAGGCTTCTTGTCACTATGAATGATAAAAAACCAACTCCCATGCATCTGTGACATACAGAATGGAAGATATCCCTCTTTGGATTTTTGTTGCTAGGGTACTCTGTTTGGTTGCTAGGGAGTAGCTTGGCAGCTGCCAACCATAAAACTCCAGAGGCTGCTTGTCAGTATGAATGATATAAACCAACTCCCAGCTCTATACGATGTTCTGATACAGAGAAATTCTTTTTGCTAAACGGTTGCTAGGGTACTCTGTTTGGTTGCTAGGGAGTGGCTTGGCAGCTGCCAGTGATGAAACTGCAAAGGCTTCTTGTCACTATGAATGATATAAACCAACTCCCATTTCTTTGTGACATTCAAAATGGAAGATAACCCTCTTTGGATTTTGGTTGCTAGGGTACTCTGTTTGGTTGGTATGGAGTGGCTTGGCAGCTGCCAATAATGAAACTCCAAAGGCTGGTTGTCAGTATGAATGAAACAAACCAACTCCCATGCCTCTGTGACATTCAGAATGGAAGATATCCCTCTTTGCATTTTGGTTGCTAGGGTACTCTGTTTGGTTGCTATGGAGTTGTTTGGAAGCTGCTAATGATGAAACTGTAAAGGCTTATTGTCAGTATGAATGATATAAACCAACTCCCATCTCTATACGATGTTCTGATGCGGAGATATAGGTCTTGCAAAACGGTTGCTAGGGTACTCAAGTTTGGTTGCTATGGAGTGGCTTGGCAGCTGCCAATGATGAAACTGAAAAGGCTTTGTGTCACTATGAATGATATAAACCAACTCCCATTTCTCTGTGACATTCAGAATGGCAGACATCCCTCTTTGGATTTTGGTTGCTAGGGTACTCTGTTTGGTTGCTATGGAGTGGCTTGGCAGCTGCCAATGACGAAACTGCAAAGGCTTCTTGTCACTATGAATGATATAAACCAACTCCCATTTCTCTGTGACATTCAGAATGGAAGATATCCCTCTTTGAATTTTGGTTGCTAGGGTACTCTGTTTGGTTGCTAGGGAGTGGCTTGGCAGCTGCCAATGATGAAACTCCAAAGGCTTCTTGTCACTATGAATGATATAAACCAACTCCCATGCCTCTGTGACATTCAGAATGGAAGATATCCCTCTCGGATTTTGGTTGCTAAGGTGCTCGACAATGGTTGCTAGGGAGGGGCTAGGAAGAGTTGAGGTGATTCATGATTGGCTGTTTGCTGCCCCAAGTCAAACGAGACCACCCTCTAGTTTCTATGACAATTCAGTCCGGAGATATCCCTTTGAACTCTTTCAATGGAAGTCTATGGGACTTGTTGCTAAGGTGCTCTAAATGGTTGCTAGGGCGTGGCTTGATAGCTTCACAATGATCCTGAGAGACTGATTGGTCGTCTGAGTAAAATAAGCCCACCCCCTTGTCTCTATGATACTGTGATCCAGAGCTACGTTCATTACAAAATCCCTATGCAATTTACCATAGTAGGAAAAGCATGTGTGTTTCACGGGACATTCCTTCCCCATAGTAAGTCAATGGGGCAACTTTGGGACGCTCCTGCCCCCCAGGGGTGCAACTTTTACCCCATTGTGAGGTATGTTCTTACAGAGCCTGTCAGCCTCTTCAAATGTGGCAAATCACACGTTTCTGCGAAATCCTCGCTCAGAGCTATGAGTGCTCAAAGTTCGTCGCAATGTTAAGTCAATGGAACTTTTTGGGCCGCTTTTTCACCCCTGGGGTGAACACCGCACCCCCGATCGCTTATAAAAGTCATAGCACACCTCTCCTCAATGAGCCGGTCGATTTGACACCTCATTCATGGGTCTGTGACAAACGGTGTGGGGCGAGTTACGCGCCAAACTTTGTCCAGAATAATAATAATAACTAGAATGTACATTTCCTGAAGAAAATGTGAAATGGTGCTTGCAGTGGCAAAACTCGCCATTCGGTTGCTAGAATGTGGTACATGATTGCATACGAGCCAACAAACATGTCTGTACGATGTTCTGGTGCTGAGATATGGCTTATTCGTGTTGTTCAGGTGGTTGCTAGGGTGTTGTTAGGGTGTTCTGGGTGGTTGCTAGGCAGTTGCTAGGGTATTCTGAGTGGTTGCTAGGGTGTTGCTAGACAGTTGCTAGGGTATTCTGGGTGGTTGCTAGGGCATTGCTAGGCAGTTGCTAGGGTGTTTTGGGTGGTTGCTAGGGTGTTGCTAGTCGGCTGCTAGGGTGTTCTGGGTGGTTGCTAGGCAGTTGCTAGGGTATCCTGGGTGGTTGCTAGGGTGTTGCTAGGGTGTTCTGGGTGGTTGCTAGGGCGTTGCTAGGCAGTTGCTAGGGTGTTCTGGGTGGTTGCTAGGGCGTTGCTAGGCAGTTGCTAGGGTGTTCTGTGTGGTTGCTATGGTGTTGCTAGGCGGTTGCTAGGGTATTCTGGGTGGTTGCTAGGGCGTTGCTAGGCAGTTGCTAGGGTGTTCTGGGTGGTTGCTATGGTGTTCCTAGGCGGTTGCTAGGGTATTCTGGGTGGTTGCTAGGGCATTGCTAGGCAGTTGCTAGGGTGTTCTGGGTGGTTTCTAGGGTGTTGCTAGGCAGTTGCTAGGGTATTCTGGGTGGTTGCTAGGCGGTTGCTATGGTATTCTTGGTGGTTGCTAGGGCGTTGCTAGACAGTTACTAGGGTGTTCTGGGTGGTTGCTAGGGCGTTGCTAGGCGGTTGCTAGGGTGTTCTGGGTGGTTGCTATGGTGTTGCTAGGCGGTTGCTAGGGTATTCTGGGTGGTTGCTAGGGCGTTGCTAGGCAGTTGCTAGGGTGTTCTGGGTGGTTACTATGGTGTTGCTAGGTGGTTGCTAGGGTATTTTGGGTGGTTGCTAAGGTATTATGGGTGGTTACTATGGTGTTACTAAGTGGTTGGTAGTTGTCACTGATGATTACTATTGCAGTTCTTAGCATTTTCTTGGCATGATTTAGCACTTACCTAATCGCTATTAGCATGTAGCTATTCAAAGCTAGCATGTGTAGCATGTTGGAATTCCTCCTTGCTAGTATGAGTCAAAAGAGCCAACCCCCATCTCTATACGATGTTCTGATGCAGAGAAATAGGTCTTGCAAAATGGTTGCTAAGGTACTCTGTTTGGTTGCTAGGGAATGGCTTGGCAGCTGCCAATCATGAAACTCTAAAGGCTGCTTGTCAGTATGAATGATATAAAACAACTCCCATTCCTCTGTGACATTCAGAATGAAAGATATCCCTCAATGGATTTTGGTTGCTAAGGTGCTTGACAATGGTTGCTAGGGCGGGGCTAGCAAGTGTTGTGATGTCTCATGAATGGCTGTTTGCTGCCCTGAGTCAAACTTGTGTTAACCCCATCTTTTTATGATGTTCTGATGCAGAGATATAGGTCTTGTAAAATGGTTGCTAGGGTACTCTGTTTGGTTGCTAGGGAGTGGCTTGGCAGCTGCCAATGATGAAACTGCAAAGGCTTCTTGTCACTATGAATGACATAAACCAACTCCCATGCCTCTGTGACATTCAGAATGGAAGATATCCCTCTTTGGATTTTGGTTGCTAAGGTGCTCGACAATGGTTGCTAGGGAGGGGATAGGAAGTGTTGAGGTGATTCGTGATTGGCTGTTTGCTTCCCCGAGTCAAATGAGACCACCCCCATGTTTCTATGACAATTCAGTCCGGAGATATCCCTTTGATCTCTTTCAATGGAAGTCTATGGGACTTGTTGCTAAGGTGCTCTAAATGGTTGCTAAGGCATGGCTTGATAGCTTCACAATGAGCCTGAGAGACTGATTGGTCATCTGAGTAAAATGAGCCCGCCCCCTTGTCTCTATGACACTGTGATCCAGAGCTACGTTCAATACAAAATCCCTATGCAATGTGTAGGACGGCCCATTTCATGGGCCGTCCTACACCATTGTAAGTCAATGGGAAACTTTGGGACGCTCCTGCCCCCCAGGGGTGCAACTTTTGCCCCATTGTGAGGTATGTTCTTACAGAGCCTGCCAGCCTCTTCAAATGTGGTGACCCACATGTCTGTACGAAATCCTCTCTCAGAGCTACGAGTGGTCAAAGTTCGTTGCAATGTTAAGTCTATGGGACTTTTTTGGCTGCTTTTTTGCCCCCGGGGCAAACATCATACCCCCGATCGCTTATAAAAGTCATAGCACACCTCTCCTCAATGAGCCGGTCGATTTGACACCTCTGTCAGGGGTGTGACACAAACGGTGCGGGGCGAGTTACGCGCCAAACTTTGTCCAGAATAATAATAATAATAATAAGAAGAACTAGAATGTACATTTCCTGAAGAAAATGTGAAATGGTGCTTGCAGTGGCAAAACTCTCCACTCGGTTGCTAGGGTGTTGTACATGATTGCATACGAGCCAACAACCATGTCTGTACGATGTTGTGGAGCTGAAATATGGCTTCTATATGTTGCAATATGGTTGCTAGGTGGCTCTAAATGGTTGCTAGGGTGTGAATACACAGTTACCATGGTGATATTTACAGACTGTTTTACAACTGAAACTAATGAGCCAACCCCCATCTCTATACAATATTCTGATGCAGAGATGTAGGTCTTGTAAAATGGTTGCTAGGGTACTCTGTTTGGTTGCTATGGAGTTGCTTGGCAGCTGCTGATGATGAAACTGCAAAGGCTTCTTGTCAGTATGAATGATATAAACCAACTCCCATCTCTATACGATGTTCTGATGCAGAGATATACGTTTTGCTAAACGGTTGCTAGGGTACTCTGTTTGGTTGCTAGGGAGTAGCGTGGCAGCTGCCAATCATGAAACTCCAAAGGCTGCTTGTCAGTATGAATGATATAATCCAACTCTCATGCCTCTGCGACATACAGAATGGAAGATATCCCTCTTTGGATATTGGTTGCTAGGGTACTCTGTTTGGTTGCTAGGGAGTGGCTTGTCAGCTGCCAATCATGAAACTCCAAAGGCTGCTTGTCAGTATGAATGATATAAACCAACTCCCATGCCTCTGCGACATTCAGAATGGAAGATATGCCTCTTTGGGTTTTGGTTGCTAGGGTACTCTGTTTGGTTGCTATGGAGTTACTTGGCAGCTGCCAATGATGCAATTCCAAAGGCTTCTTGTCACTATGAATGATATAAACCAACTCCCATGCCTCTGTGACATTCAGAATGGAAGATATCCCTCTTTGGATTTTGGTTGCTAGGATACTCTGTTTGGTTGCTAGGGAGTGGCTTGGCAGCTGCCACTGATGAAACTGCAAAGGCTTCTTGTCATTATGAATTATATAAACCAACTCCCATGCCTCTGTGACATTCAGAATGGAAGATATCCCTCTTTGTATTTTGGTTGCTAGGGTACTCTGTTGGTTGCTAGGGAGTGGCTTGGCAGCTGCCAATCATGAAACTTCAAAGGCTGCTTGTCAGTATGAATGATAGAAACCAACTCCAATCTCTATACGATGTTCTGATACAGAGATATTCGTTTTGCTAAACGGTTGCTAGGGTACTCTGTTTGGTTGCTAGGGAGTGGCTTGGCAGTTGCCAATGATGCAATTCCAAAGGCTTCTTGTCACTATGAATGATATAAACCATCTCCCATTTCTCTGTGACATTCAGAATGGCAGATATCCCTCTTTGGATTTTGGTTGCTAAGGTACTCTGTTTGGTTGCTATAGAGTGGCTTGGCAGATGCCAATTATGAAACTGCAAAAGCTTCTTGTCACTATGAATGATATAAACCAACTCCCATGCCTCTGTGATATTCATAATGGAAGATATCCCTCTTTGGATTTTGGTTGCTAAGGTGTTCGACAATGGTTGCTAGGGAGGGGCTAAGAAGTGTTGAGGTGATTCATGATTGGCTGTTTGCTGCCACGAGTCAAATGAGACCACCCCCATGTTTCTATGACAATTCAGTCTGGAGATATCTCTTTGAACTCTTTCAATGGAAGTCTATGGAACTTGTTGCTAAGGGGCTCTAAATGGTTGCTAGGGCGTGGCTTGATAGCTTCACAATGATCCTGAGAGACTGATTGGTCGTCTGAGTAAAATGAGCTCGCCCCCTTGTCTCTATGACACTGTGATCAGGAGCTATGTTCAATACAAAATCCCTATGCAATTTACCATAGTAGGAAAAGCATGTGAGTTTCACAGGATGTTCCTTCCCCATAGTAAGTCAATGGGGCAACTTTGGGCAGCTTCTGCCCCCCAGGGCTACAACTTTTACCCCATTGTGAGGTATGTTCTTACAGAGCCTGTCAGCCTCTTCAAATGTGGCAAATCACAAGTTTATGTGAAATCCTCGCTCTGAGCTAGGAGTCGTCAAAGTTTGTCGCAATGTTAAGTCTATGGGACTTTTTTGGCCGCTTTTTCGCCCCTGGGGCAAACATCGCACCCCCGATCGCTTATAAAAGTCATAGCACACCTCTCCTCAATGAGCCGGTCGATTTGACACCTCACTCAGGGGTCTGAGACAAACGGTGCGGGACGAGTTACGCGCCAAACTTTGTCCAGAATAAAAATAAGAATAATAATAAGTATGCAAGAGAACACTAATGATGCCTTGCTTTCAGCAAGCACCATTAACTAGAATGTACATTTCCTGAAGAAAATGTGAAATGGTGCTTGCAGTGGCAAAACTCTCCACTCGGTTGCTAGGGTGTTGTACATGATTGCATATGAGCCAACAACCATGTCTGTATGTTGTGGAGCTGAAATATAGCTTCTATATGTTGCAATATGGTTTATATGTGGCTCTAAACGGTTGCTAGGGTGTTCTGGGTGGTTGCTATGGTGTTGCTAGGCGGTTGCTAGGGTATTCTGGGTGGTTGCTAGGGCGTTGCTAGGGTGTTCTGGGTGGTTGCTATTGTGTTGCTAGGCGGTTGCTAGGGTATTCTGGGTGGTTGCTGGGGCGTTGCTAGGCGGTTGCTAGGGTGTTCTGGGTGGTTGCTATGGTTTTGCTAAGCGGTTGCTAGGGTATTCTGGGTGGTTGCTGGGGCGTTGCTAGGGTGTTCTGGGTGGTTGCTATGGTGTTGCTAGGCAGTTGCTAGGGTATTCTGGGTGGTTGCTAGGGCGTTGCTAGGCAGTTGCTAGGGTATTCTGGGTGGTTGCTAGGCGGTTGCTAGGGTATTCTGAGTGGTTGCTAGGGTGTTGCTAGGCAGTTGCTAGGGTGTTCTGGGTGGTTGCTATGGCGTTGCTAGGCAGTTGCTAGGGTATTCTGGGTGATTGCTAGGCGGTTGCTAGGGTATTCTTGGTGGTTGCTAGGGCGTTGCTAGGCAGTTGCTAGGGTGTTCTGGGTGGTTGCTAGGGCGTTGCTAGGCAGTTGCTAGGGTGTTCTGGGTGGTTGCTATGGTGTTGCTAGGGTGTTCTGGGTGGTTGCTAGGGCGTTGCTAGGCAGTTGCTAGGGTGTTCTGGGTGGTTGCTAGGCAGTTGCTAGGGTGTTCTGGGTGGTTGCTATGGTGTTGCTAGGCGGTTGCTAGGGTATTCTGGGTGGTTGCTTGGGCGTTGCTAGGCAGTTGCTAGGGTGTTCTGGGTGGTTGCTATGGTGTTGCTAGGCGTTTGCTAGGGTATTCTGGGTGGTTGCTAGGGAGTTGTTAGGCAGTTGCTTGGGTGTTCAGAGCGGTTACTAAGGTATTATGGGTGGTTACTATGGTGTTACTAAGTGGTTGGTAGTTGTCACAGATGATTACTATTGGAGTTCTTAGCATTTTCTTGGCATGATTTAGCACTTGCCCAATCGCTTTTAGCATGTAGCTATCCACAGCTAGCATGTGTAGCATGTTGGAATTCCTGTTTGCTAGCATGAGTCAAAAGAGCCAACCCCCATCTCTATACGATGTTCTGATGCAGAGAAAAAGGTCTTGCAAAATGGTTGCTAGGGTACTTTGTTTGGTTGCTAGGGAGTGGCTTGGCAGCTGCCAATCATGAAACTCTAAAGGCTGCTTGTCAGTATGAATGATATAAACCAACTCCCATTCCTCTGTGACATTCAGAATAAAAAAAATATCCCTCTATGGATTTTGGTTGCTAAGGTGCTCGACAATGGTTGCTATGGTGGGGCTAGGAAGTGTTGAGGTGATTCATGATTGGCCGTTTGCTGCCATGAATCAAACTTGTGTTAACCCTATCACTTCATGATGTTCTGATGCAGAGATATAGGTCTTGTGAAATGGTTGCTAGGATACTCTGTTTGGTTGCTATGGAGTTGCTTGGCAGCTGCCAATGATGAAACTGCAAAGGCTTCTTGTCACTATGAATGATATAAACCAACTCCCATGCATCTGTGACATTCAGAATGGAAGATATCCCACTTTGGATTTTGGTTGCTAAGGTGCTCGACAATGGTTGCTAGGGAGGGGCTAGGAAGTGTTGAGGTGACTCATGATTGGCCGTTTGCTGCCCTGAGTGAAACGAGACCACCCTTGTGTTTCTATGACAATTTAGTCCAGAGATATCCCTTTGATCTCTTTCAATGGAAGTCTATGAGACTTGTTGCTAAGGTGCTCTAAATGGTTGCTAGGGCGTGGCTTGATAGCTTCACAATGAGCCTGAGAGACTGATTGGTTGTCTGAGTAAAATGAGCCCGCCCCCTTGTCTCTATGACACTGTGATCCAGAGCTATGTTCAATACAAAATCCCCATGCAATGTGTAGGACGGCCCATTTCATGGGCCGTCCTACACCATTGTAAGTCAATGGGAAACTTTGGGACGCTCCTGCCCCCCAGGGGTGCAACTTTTACCCCATTGTGAGGTATGTTCTTACAGAGCCTGCCAGCCTCTTCAAATGTGGTGACCCACATGTCTGTACGAAATCCTCTCTCAGAGCTACGAGTGGTCAAAGTTCGTTGCAATGTTAAGTCAATGGGACTTTTTTGGCTGCTTTTTTGCCCCTGGGGCAAACATCATACACCCGATCGCTTATAAAAGTCATAGCACACCTCTCCTCAATGAGCCGGTCGATTTGACACCTCTGTCAGGGGTCTGACACAAACGTTGCGGGGCGAGTTACGCGCCAAACTTTGTCCAGAATAATAATAATAACTAGAATGTACATTTCCTGAAGAAAATGTGAAATGGTGCTTGCAGTGGCAAAACTCTCCACTCGGTTGCTAGGGTGTTGTACATGATTGCGTACGAGCCAACAACCATGTCTGTACAATGTTGTGGAGCTGAAATATAGCTTCTTTATGTTGCAATATGGTTTATATGTGGCTCTAAACGGTTGCTAGGGCGTTGCTAGGGTATTCTGGGTGGTTGCTATGGTGTTGCTAGGCAGTTGCTAGGGTGTTCTGGGTGGTTGCTATGGTGTTGCTAGGCGGTTGCTAGGGTATACTGGGTGGTTGCTAGGCGGTTACTAGGGTATTCTTGGTGGTTGCTAGGGCGTTGCTAGGTGGTTGCTAGGCTGTTCTGGGTGGTTGCTATGGCGTTGCTAGGCGGTTGCTAGGGTATTCTGGGTGGTTGCTATGGTGTTGCTAGGCAGTTGCTAGGGTATTCTGGGTGGTTGCTAGGCGGTTGCTAGGGTATTCTGGGTGGTTGCTATGGTGTTCTGGGTGGTTGCTAGGGTGTTGTTAGGTGGTTGCTAGGGTATTCTGGGTGGTTGCTAGGGCGTTGCTAGGCGGTTGCTAGGGTATTCTGGGTGGTTGCTAGGGCGTTGCTAGGCAGTTGCTAGGGTGTTCTGGGTGGTTGCTATGGTGTTGCTAGGCGGTTGCTAGGGTATTCTGGGTTGTTGCTAGGCGGTTGCTAGGGTATTCTTGGTGGTTGCTATGGTGTTGCTAGGTGGTTGCTAGGGTATTCTGGGTGGTTGCTATGGTGTTCTGGGTGGTTGCTATGGTGTTGCTAGGTGGTTGCTAGGGTATTCTGGGTGGTTGCTAGGGCGTGGCTAGGTGGTTGCTAGGGTATTCTGGGTGGTTGCTAGGGCGTTGCTAGGCAGTTGCTAGGGTATTATGGGTGGTTGCTATGGTGTTGCTAGGTGGTTGCTAGGGTATTCTGGGTGGTTGCTATGGTGTTGCTAGGCGGTTGCTAGGGTATTCTGGGTGGTTGCTAGGGTGTTGTTAGGGTATTCTTGGTGGTTGCTAGGGTGTTCTGGGTGGTTGCTATGGTGTTGCTAGGCAGTTGCTATGGTATTTTGGGTGGATGCTAGGGCGTTGCTAGGCAGTTGCTAGGGTGTTCTGGGTGGTTGCTAGGCAGTTGCTAGGTGTTCTGGGGGGTTGCTAGACAGTTGCTAGGGTGTTCTGGGTGGTTGCTACGGTATTTTTTTTAGTTGCTATGGTGTTACTAGGTGGTTGGTAGTTGTCAAAGATGGTTACTATGGAGTTTTTATAGAGTTATTAAAATCTTTAATAACGAGTGCCTTCAGTACGGCACTCGGCCTGCGGTCTCGTGCCTATGGCCGAATAGGCACAAGCATGGAGCAATATCTTAAGGCCACGAGTGTAATATTGCGTTAAAAAATACAAAAAAATGTAAAAAACATTTTTTTTTGGTATAGGGTGGTTGCTAGGGAGCTCTTAGTGGTTGCTAGGGTGCTGAAACTGGTTGCTAGGGTGTGGCTATGAAGATTTTAGGCCATTACTTATTGGCTGCTTGATAATATAAATCCTCTGAGGGAGAGAGAGAGGGAGAGACGCAGGGGTGTCAGGCCCTTTGGAGTCTGTGTGTGTGAAAACGGCAGTTGGGATTCAAATGTTTTTAGAACTCCCAATGTAAAGTCAATGGGACTTTTTTGGCCGCTTTTTCATCTGCTGTGCGAACATCTTACACCCGATCGCTTAGAAAAGATATAGCACACCTCTCCTCAATGAGCCGCTCGATTTGACACCTCACTCAGGGGTCTGAGACAAACGGTGCGGGGCGAGTTACGCGCCAAACTTTTGTCCAGAATAATAAAAAGAAGAAGAAGTAGAAGAATAACTAGAATGTACATTTCCTGAAGAAAATGTGAAGTGGTGCTTGCAGTGGCAAAACTCTCCACTTGGTTGCTAGG
Organism: Scardinius erythrophthalmus; assembly: GCF_964197995.2. Lineage (NCBI taxonomy): Eukaryota > Metazoa > Chordata > Actinopteri > Cypriniformes > Leuciscidae > Scardinius > Scardinius erythrophthalmus. The sequence continues at coordinate 109,363 of NW_028296522.1, read as the reverse complement.
GTGTTGTACATGATTCCATTCGAGCCAACAACCATGTCTGTACAATGTTGTGGAGCTGAAATATGGCTTCTATATGTTGCAATATGGTTGCTAGGTGGCTCTAAACGGTTGCTAGGGTGTGAAATCAGTTACCATGGTGATAGTTACAGACAGTTTCCCAACCAAAACAAAAGAGCCAACCCCCATCTCTATGTGATGTTCTGATGCAGAGACATGGGTCATGATAAACGGTTGCTAGGGTCCTCTGTTTGGTTGCCAGGGAGTGACTTGGCAGGTGCCAATGATGAAACTCCAAAGGCTGATTGTCAGTATAAATGATTTAAACCAACTCCCATGCCTCTGTGACATTCAGAATGGAAGATATCCCTCTTTGGAATTTGGTTGCTAGGGTCCTCTGTTTGGTTGCAAGGGAGTGACTTGGCAGGTGCCAATCATAAAACTCCAAAGGCTGCTTGTCATTATGAATGATATAAACCAACTCCCATGCCTGTGTGACTTTCAGAATGGAAGATATCCCTCTTTGGATTTTGGTTACTAGGGTACTCTGTTTGGTTGCTATGGAGTTACTTGGCAGCTGCCAATGATGAAATTCCAAAGGTTTCTTGTCAGTATGAATGATATAAACCAACTCCAATGCCTCTGTGACATTCAGAATGGAAGAGATCCCTGTTTGGATTTTGGTTGCTAGGGTACTCTGTTTGGTTGTTATGGAGTTGCTTGGCAGCTGCCAATCATGAAACACCAAAGGCTTCTTGTCAGTATGAATGACATAAACCAACTCCCATGCCTCTGTGACATTCAGAATGGAAGATATCCCTCTTTGAATTTTGGTTGCTAGGGTAATCTGTTTGGTTGCTATGGAGTTGCTTGACAGCTGCCATTGATGAAACTGCAACGGCTTTTTGTTACTATGAAGGATATAAACCAACTCCCATGCCTCTGTGCCATTCAGACTGGAAGATATCCCTCTTTGGATTTTGGTTGCTAGGGTACTATGATTGGTTGCTAGGGAGTGGCTTGGCAGCTGCCAATCATTAAAAAACTCCAAAGGCTTCTTGTCAATATTGAATTATATAAACCTTCCCCCATCTCTATACGATGCTCTGATACAGAGATATAGGTCTTGCTAAATAGTTGCTAGGGTACTCTGTTTGGTTGCTATGGAGTGGCTTGGCAGCTGCTAATGATGAACTCCAAAGGCTGCTTTTCAGTATGAATGACATAAACCAACTCCCATGCCTCTGTGACATTCAGAATGGAAGATATCCCTCTTTGAATTTTGGTTGCTAGGGTAATCTGTTTGGTTGCTATGGAGTTGCTTGACAGCTGCCATTGATGAAACTGCAAAGGCTTTTTGTTACTATGAAAGATATAAACCAACTTCCATGCCTCTGTGACATTCAGAATAGAAGATATCCCTCTAGGATTTTGGTTGCTAAGGTGCTCGACAATGGTTGCTAGGGAGGGGCTAGGAAGTGTTGAGGTGATTCATGATTGGCCATTTGATGCCCTGAGTGAAACGAGACCACCTTGGTGTTTCTATGATCTACTAGAGCGTTTCTAGACGTTGCTAGGGTGTTCAGGATGGTTGCTAAGGTATTTTTGGTAGTTGCTATTTTGTTACTAGGTGGTTGGTAGTTGTCAAAGATGGTTACTATGGAGTTTTTATAGAGTTATTAAAATCTTTAATAACGAGTGCCTTCAGTACGGCACTCGGCCTGCGGCCTCGTGCCTATGGCTGAATAGGCACAAGCATGGAGCAATATCGCAAGGCCACGAGTGTAATATTGCGCTAAAAAATACAAAAAAATGTACAAAAAATTTTTTTTTGGTTTAGGGTGGTTGCTAGGGAGCTCTTAGTGGTTGCTAGGGTGCTAAAACTGGTTGCTAGGGTGTGGCTATGAAGATTTAAGGAAATTACTTATTGGCTGCTTGATAATATAAATCCTCTGAGGGAGAGAGAGAGGGAGAGACGCAGGGGTGTCAGGCCCTTTGGAGTGGTGTGTGTGTGAAAACGTCAGTTGGGATTCAAATATTTTTAGAATGCCCAATGTAAAGTCAATGGGGACTTTTTTGGCCGCTTTTTCGTCCGCTGTGCGAACATCGTACACCCGATCGCTTAGAAAAGTCATAGCACACCTCTCCTCAATGAGCCGGTCGATTTGACACCTCACTCAGGGGTCTGTGACAAACGGTACGGGGCGCATTACGCGCCAAACTTTTGTGTGGAAGAATAATAATAAAAAGAACTAGAATGTACATTTCCTGAAGAAAATGTGAAGTGGTGCTTGCAGTGGCAAAACTCGCCACTCGGTTGCTAGGGTGTTGTACATGTTTGCATTCGAGCCAACAACCATGTCTGTACGATGTTGTGGAGCTGAAATATGGCTTCTATATGTTGCAATATGGTTGCTAGGTGGCTCTAAATGGTTGCTAGGGTGTGAATACACAGTTACCATGGTGATATTTACAGGCTGTTTTACAACTGAAACTAATGAGCCAACCCCCATCTCTATACAATATTCTGATGCAGAGATGTAGGTCTTGTAAAATGGTTGCTAGGGTACTCTGTTTGGTTGCTATGGAGATGCTTGTCAGCTGCTAATGATGAAACTACAAAGGCTTCTTGTTAGCATGAATGATATAAACCAACTCCCATCTCTATACGATGTTCTGATGCAGAGATATACGTTTTGCTAAACGGTTGCTAGGGTACTCTATTTGGTTGCTAGCGAGTGGCTTGTCAGCTGCCAATCATGAAACTCCAAAGGCTTCTTGTCACTATGAATGATATAAACCAACTCCCATGCCTCTGCGACATTCAGAATGGAAGATATGCCTCTTTGGATTTTGGTTGCTAGGGTACACTGTTTGGTTGCTAGGGAGTGGCTTGTCAGCTGTCAATGATGAAATTCCAAAGGCTTCTTGTCATTTTGAATTATATAATCCAACTCCCATGCCTCTGTGACATTCAGAATGTAAGATATGCCTCTTTGGATTTTGGTTGCTAGGGTACTCTTTTTGGTTGCTATGGAGTTACTTGGCACCTGCCAATGATGCAATTCCAAAGGCTTCTTGTCACTATGAATGATATAAACCAACTCCCATGCCTCTGTGACATTCAGAATGGAAGATATCCCTCTTTGGATTGTTGTTGCTAAGGTGCTCGACAATGGTTGCTAGGGAGGGGCTAGGAAGTGTTGAGGTGATTTATGATTGGCCGTTTGCTGCCCTGAGTCAAACTTGTGTTAACCCCATCTCTTTATGATGTTCTGATGCAGAGATATAGGTCTTGCAAAATGGTTGCTAGGGTACTCTGTTTGGTTGCTAGGGAGTGGCTTGGCAGCTGCCAATCATGAAACTCCAAAGGCTGCTTGTCAGTATGTATGATATAAACCAACTCCCATGCCTCTGTGACATTCAGAATAGAAGATATCCCTCTTTGGATTGTTGTTGCTAAGGTGCTCGACAATGGTTGCTAGGGAGGGGCTAGGAAGTGTTGAGGTGATTTATGATTGGCCGTTTGCTGCCCTGAGTCAAACTTGTGTTAACCCCATCTCTTTATGATGTTCTGATGCAGAGATATAGGTCTTGCAAAATGGTTGCTAGGGTACTCTGTTTGGTTGCTAGGGAGTGGCTTGGCAGCTGCCAATCATGAAACTCCAAAGGCTGCTTGTCAGTATGTATGATATAAACCAACTCCCATGCCTCTGTGACATTCAGAATAGAAGATATCTCTCTATGAATTTTGGTTGCTAAGGTGCTCGACAATGGTTGCTAGGGAGGGGCTAGGAAGTGTTGAGGTTATTCATGATTGGCTGTTTGCTGCCCCGAGTCAAATGAGACCACCCCCATGTTTCTATGACAATTCAGTCCTGAGATATCCCTTTGATCTCTTTCAATGGAAGTCTATGGGACTTGTTGCTAAGGTGCTCTAAATGGTTGCTAGGGCGTGGCTTGATAGCTTCACAATGATCCTGAGAGACTGATTGGTCATCTGAGTAAGATGAGCCCTCCCCCTTGTCTCTATGACACTGTGATCCAGAGCTACGTTCATTACAAAATCCCTATGAAATTTACCATAGTAGGAAAAGCATGTGTGTTTCACGGGACATTCCTTCCCCATAGTAAGTCAATGGGACAACTTTGGGACGCTCCTGCCCCACAGGGGTGCAACTTTTACCCCATTGTGAGGTATGTTCTTACAGAGCCTGTCAGCCTCTTCAAATGTGGCAAATCACACGTTTCTGCAAAATCCTCGCTCAGAGCTATGAGTGCTCAAAGTTCGTCGCAATGTTAAGTCAATGGAACTTTTTGGGGCGCTTTTTCGCCCCTGGGGTGAACACCGCACCCCCTATCGCTTATAAAAGTCATAGCACACCTCTCCTCAATAAGCCGGTCGATTTGACACCTCATTCATGGGTCTATGACAAACGGTGCGGGGCGAGTTCCGCGCCAAACTTTTGTCCAGAACAATAAGAAGAAGAAGAAGAATAACTAGAATGTACATTTCCTGAAGAAAATGTGAAGTGGTGCTTGCAGTGGCAAAATTCGCCACTGGGCAGATGCTAACACAATTGACATGTTGTGATACCATGATATACCACATTTTAGCATTATTTACCACGATTTACCATGTTTCTAAGATGATTTATTACGATTTAACACATTCCAGCATGATTTACTATGATTAACATGTTGTTAGAATGATGCTAGCAGGATTAGCATGTTGTTAGCATGATTAGCATGTTGGTTGGATGATGCTAGCATGATTAGCATGTTGCTACCATGCTTTTAACAAGATGCTAGCATGATTAGCATGTTGCTAGCATGTTTTTAGCTAGATGCTAACATGATTAACATGTTGCTAGCATGATTAGCATGTTGCTAGCATGATGCTAGCTTGGTTAGCATGATGCTAGCATTATGCTAGCTTGATTAGCATGTTGTTAGCATGATGCTAGCTTTATTAGCATGTTGGTAGCCTAATGCTAGCATGATTAGCATGTTGCTAGCATGATGCTAGCTTGATTCACATTATGCTAGCTTGATTAGCATGTTACTAGCATAATGCTAGCATTATTAGCATGTTGCTAGCATGATGCTAGCTTGATTAGCATGATGCTAACATTATGCTAGCTTGATTAGCATGTTGTTAGCATGATGCTAGCTTTATTAGCATGTTGGTAGCATAATGCTAGCATGATTAGCATGTTGCTAGCATGATGCTAGCTTGATTAGCATGTTGCTAGCATGATGCTAGCTTGATTAGCATGTTGCCATTATGTTTTTAGCAAGATGCTGTTGCCAGGTGGTTGCTAGGGTGTTCTGGGTGGTTGCTATGGTGTTGCTAGGCAGTTGCTAAGGTGTTCTGGGTGGTTGCTAGGCAGTTGCTAGGGTATTCTTGGTGGTTGCTAGGCAGTTGCTAGGGTATTCTTGGTGGTTGCTAGGGCGTTGCTAGGTGGTTGCTAGGGTGTTCTGGGTGGTTGCTATGGTGTTGCTAGGCAGTTGCTATGGTATTCTGGGTGGATACTAGGGCATTGCTAGGCAGTTGCTAGGGTGTTCTGGGTGGTTGCTAGGTGTTCTGGGTGGTTGCTAGGTGTTCTGGGTGGTTGCTAGGCAGTTGCTAGGTGTTCTAGGTGGTTGCTAGGCAGTTGCTAGGGTGTTCTGGGTGCTTGCTAGAGTTTTTTGTGGTTACTAGAGCATTTCTAGACGTTGCTAGGGTGTTCAGGGTGGTTGCTAAGGTGTTTTTGTTAGTTGCTATGGTGTTACTAGGTGGTTGGTAGTTGTCAAATATGGTTACTATGGAGTTTTTATAGAGTTATTAAAATCTTTAATAACGAGTGCCTTCAGTACGGCACGAGGCCTGCGGCCTCGTGCCTATGGCCGAATAGGCACAAGCATGGAGCGATATCGCAAGGCCACGAGAGTAAAATTGCTTTAAAAAATATAAAAAAAATAAAAAAAATGTTTTTTTTTGGTTTAGGGTGGTTGCTAGGGAGCTCTTAGTGGTTGCTAGGGTGCTGAAACTGGTTGCTAGGGTGTGGCTATGAAGATTTTAGGCCATAACTTATTGGCTGCTTGATAATATAAATCCTCTGAGGGAGAGAGAGAGGGAGAGACGCAGGGCTGTCAGGCCCTTTGGAGTGGTGTGTGTGTGAAAACGTCGGTTGGGATTCAAATATTTTTAGAATGCCCAATGTAAAGTCAATGGGGACTTTTTTGGCCGCTTTTTCGTCCGCTGTGCGAACATCGTACACCCGATCGCTTAGAAAAGTCATAGCACACCTCTCCTCAATGAGCCGCTCGTTTTGACGCCTCACTCAGGGGTCTGTGACAAACGGTGCGGGGCGCATTACGCGCCAAACTTTTGTCCAGAACAATAAGAAGAAGAAGAAGAAGAATAATAAGTATGAGCAATAACAATAGTGATGCTTTCAAAAAAGCACCACTAATAAGTATGAGCAATAACAATAGTGATGCCTTGCTTTCAGCAAGCACCACTAATAAGTATGCAAGAGAACACTAATGATGCCTTGCTTTCAGCAAGCACCATTAATAAGAAGAATAAGTATGCAAGAGAACACTAATGATGCCTTGCTTTCAGCAAGCACCATTAATAAGAAGAAGAATAATAAGTATGCAAGAGAACACTAATGATGCCTTGCTTTCAGCAAGCACCATTAATAATAATAAGTATGAGCAATAACAATAGTGATGCCTTGCTTTCAGCAAGCACCACTAATAATAAGTATGAGCAATAACAATAGTGATGCTTTCAAAAAAGCACCACTAACTAGAATGTACATTTCCTGAAGAAAATGTGAAGTGGTGCTTGCAGTGGCAAAACTCGCCACTCGGTTGCTAGAGTGTGGTACATGATTGCATACGAGCCAACAAACATGTCTGTACGATGTTCTGGTGCTGAGATATGGCTTATTCATGTTGTTCAGGTGGTTGCTAGGGTGTTGCTAGGGTGTTCTGTGTGGTTGCTAGGGCTTTGCTAGGTGGTTGCTAGGGTGTTCTGGGTGGTTGCTATGGTGTTCTGGGTGGTTGCTAGGCGGTTGCTAGGTAGTTGTTAAGGGGTTCTGGGTGGTTGCTAGGCAGTTGCTAGGGTGTTCTGAGTGGTTGCTAAGGTGTTGCTAGGCAGTTGCTATGGTATTCTGGGTGGTTGCTAGGCGGTTGCTAGGCAGTTGCTAAGGGGTTCTGGGTGGTTGCTAGGCGGTTGCTAGGCAGTTGCTAAGGTGTTCTTGGTGGTTGCTAGGCGGTTGCTAGGGTATTCTTGGTGGTTGCTAGGGTGTTGCTAGGTGGTTGCTAGGGTGTTCTGGGTGGTTGCTAGGGTGTTCTGGGTGGTTGCTATGGTGTTGCTAGGCAGTTGCTATGGTATTCTGGGTGGATACTAGGGTGTTGCTAGGCAGTTGCTAGGGTGTCCTGAGTGGTTGCTAAGGTGTTGCTAGGTGGTTGCTAGGGTATTCTGTGTGGTTGCTAGGGCGTTGCTAGGCAGTTGCTAAGGTGTTCTGAGTGGTTGCTAAGGTGTTGCTAGGCGGTTGCTAGGGTATTTTGGGTGGTTGCTAGGGCGTTGCTAGGCAGTTGCTAGGGTATTCTGGGGGTTGCTATGGCGTTGCTAGGCAGTTGCTAGGGTATTCTGGATGGTTGCTAGGGTGTTGCTATGGTGTTGCTAGGGTATTCTTGTTGGTTGCTATGGTGTTGCTGGGCAGTTGCTAAGGTGTTCTGGGTGGTTGCTAGGCGGTTGCTAGGGGCTTCTCGGTGGTTGCTAGGGCGTTGCTAGGTGGTTGCTAGGGTGTTCTAGGTGGTTGCTATGGTGTTTCTAGGCAGTTGCTATGGTATTCTGGGTGGATGCTAAGGCGTTGCTAGGCAGTTGCTAGGGTGTTCTAGGTGGTTGCTAGGTGTTCTGGGTGGTTGCTAGGCAGTTGCTAGGGTGTTCTGGGTGGTTGCTAGAGTTTTTTGGTGGTTACTAGAGCGTTTCTAGATGTTGCTAGGGTGTTCAGGGTGGTTGCTAAGGTATTTTTGTTAGTTGCTATGGTGTTACTAGGTGGTTGGTAGTTGTCAAATATGGTTACTATGGAGTTTTTATAGAGTTCTTAAACTCTTTAATAACGAGTGCCTTCAGTACGGCCGAATAGGCACAAGCATGGAGCGATATCGCAAGGCCATGAGAGTAAAATTGCTTTAAAAAATAAAAAAAAAAAAAAAAAATGTTTTTTTTTTTTAGGGTGGTTGCTAGGGAGCTCTTAGTGGTTGCTAGGGTGCTGAAACTGGTTGCTAGGGTGTGGCTATGAAGATTTTAGGCCATTACTTATTGGCTGCTTGATAATATAAATCCTCTGAGGGAGAGAGAGAGGGAGAGACGCAGGGGTGTCAGGCCCTTTTGAGTTTGTGTGTGTGAAAACGTTGGTTGGGATTCAAATATTTTTAGAACTCCCAATGTAAAGTCAATGGGGACTTTTTTGGCCGCTTTTTCGTCCGCTGTGCGAACATCGTACACCCGATCGCTTAGAAAAGTCATAGCACACCTCTCCTCAATGAGCCGCTCGTTTTGACGCCTCACTCAGGGGTCTGTGACAAACGGTGCGGGGCGCATTACGTGCCAAACTTTTGTCCAGAACAATAAGAAGAAGAAGAATAATAAGTATGAGCAATAACAACAGTGATGCCTTGCTTTCAGCAAGCACCACTAATAAGAATAATAAGTATGAGCAATAACAATAGTGATGCCTTGCTTTCAGCAAGCACCACTAATAATAATAATAAGTATGGAGGATAACAATAGTGATGCCTTGCTTTCAGCAAGCACCACTAATAATAAGTATGAGCAATAACAATAGTGATGCTTTCAAAAAAGCACCACTAATAATAATAAGTATGCAAGAGAACACTAATGATGCCTTGCTTTCAGCAAGCACCATTAATAATAATAATAATAATAATAAGTATGCAAGAGAACACTAATGATGCCTTGCCTTTGGCAAGCACCATTAATAAGAATAATAAGTATGAGCAATAACAATAGTGATGCCTTGCTTTCAGCAAGCACCACTAATAATAATAAGTATGAGCAATAACAATAGTGTTGCTTTGAAAAGCACCACTAATAATAAGTATGCAAGAGAACACTAATGATGCCTTGCTTTCAGCAAGCACCATTAAAAATAAGTATGCAAGAGAACACTAATGATGCCTTGCCTTTGGCAAGCACCATTAATAAGTATGAGCAATAACAATAGTGATGCCTTGCTTTCAGCAAGCACCACTAATAATAATAAGTATGAGCAATAACAATAGTGATGCCTTGCTTTCAGCAAGCACCACTAATAATAATAAGTATGAGCAATAACAATAGTGATGCCTTGCTTTCAGCAAGCACCACTAATAATAAGTATGAGCAATAACAATAGTGATGCCTTGCTTTCAGCAAGCACCACTAATAATAAGTATGAGCAATAACAATAGTGATGCCTTGCTTTCAGCAAGCACCACTAATAATAAGTATGAGCAATAACAATAGTGATGCCTTGCTTTCAGCAAGCACCACTAATAATAATAATAAGAAGAAGAAAACTTAAGAAGAACAATAAGTGTGCTGCTTTCAGCAAGCACACTTAATTACAGTATTATTGTACGTCATCAACTCAATTTAGGGACCATGTGTTTTTTCTCTTATTCACACTTTTTAGGGACCCTGTTTCTATTGTATCTAATTTCAGAAAAGAACTAGAAAAATGCATTTCCGGAGGAACTGCAAAGTGTGCTTGCTCGGGTGCGGTTCACTAACGTTAGCAGGTAGTGGATAAGGGTGCGTTGAAGTTTGCTTGATGTGAGAATTTCAACAATAGTACTTTTTTCAAGATTGTGCAAAAAGGTGAAAAGTTATGTGCATTAAGAGACATGTCTGCAATGTAGACTAGTGCCAATGGCATTGTTTATGTGGCTTGGTTGTTGGTTTTGAAATAATTGGTTATGAATATACAGCAGAGAGTGGTAGTGTTTTAGGTGATGAAATAGTAGCCTATTGAAAAGAAGTTGACAGTCTTCATTTACTGTATCCGATAAGCCAATACAAAACTCACCCAGCTGTTCTGTGGTTGAGTGTTCCCTTTGATTAGGAACAAATTTACTATCTCAAATTAAGGTCTACCGTAATTAGCGATGCTTTGATTGCTGCTGTCAAGATGGTTGTCATCACCTACACAGAAACGCTGATTTTTATAGCCTACCGTCAGTCCTCATATTGTAATTAAATGAAGAACGCTATCAGTTTCACTATTAGCTTACTCTAGCGATGCAATCGCAAGAACATGGATAACGCTTGTTTGGCCTTGCCTAACTTTATATGACATATGCGCCATATGCTAGAGTTACACATCCCGCTGCCATTTCAGGGCTTGAATTTCGGTGCGGGAATGTGGGGATTGCGCATAATTATGACCGCCGCTAGCGTAGCTAGCGAAAGCGGTCATATAGGGATTGTCAAAGTTTTTTTTTTTTTTTTTTTCGTCACCTTACTGAATTTTTCGTCAACGATACCAGGGACACCGAAGCACCGGGGAACATGAAATTTGGTGGGCATGTAGCCCCACTAGACTTCTAAGGAAAAATTTCGTTTGGTCCCCGGGGGCCACTCCCCCCCCGCGCTGGGCCCCCCCAAACCCAAAAAAATGCAGTTTTTCCTAAATAACTACCTGAACCGTGGCACCGAGGATGAAGAAATTTTTATGGTATGTTGGTCTACTAGACTTTTACGGAAAAATTTCATTTGGTCCCCGGGGGCCACTTCCCCCCCCGCGCTGGGGCCCCCGTAAATTTTTCGTCAACGATACCAGGGACACCGAAGCACCGGGGGAACATGAAATTTGGTGGGCATGTAGCCCCACTAGACTTCTAAGGAAAAATTTCGTTTGGTCCCCGGGGGCCACTCCCCCCCCGCGCTGGGCCCCCCCAAACCCAAAAAAATGCAGTTTTTCCTGAATAACTACCTGAACCGTGGCACCGGGGATGAAGAAATTTTTATGGTATGTTGGTCTACTAGACTTTTACGGAAAAATTTCGTTTGGTCCCCGGGGGCCACTACCCCCCCCCGCGCTGGGGCCCCCGTAAATTTTTCGTCAACGATACCAGGGACACCGAAACACCGGGGAACATGAAATTTGGTGGGCATGTAGCCCCACTAGACTTCTACGGAAAAATTTCGTTTGGTCCCCGGGGGCCACTCCCCCCCCGCGCTGGGCCCCCCCAAACCCAAAAAAATGCAGTTTTTCCTAAATAACTACCTGAACCGTGGCACCGAGGATGAAGAAATTTTTATGGTATGTTGGTCTACTAGACTTTTACGGAAAAATTTCGTTTGGTCCCCGGGGGCCACTCCAACCCCCCCCCCCCCCCCGCGCTGGGGCCCCCGTAAATTTTTCGTCAATGATACCAGGGACACCGAAGCACCGGGGAACATGAAATTTGGTGGGCATGTAGCCCCACTAGACTTCTACGGAAAAATTTCGTTTGGTCCCCGGGGGCCACTCCCCCCCCGCGCGCTGGGCCCCCCCAAAACCAAAAAAATGCAGTTTTTCCTAAATAACTACCTGAACCATGGCACCGAGGATAAAGAAATTTTTATGGTATGTTGGTCTACTAGACTTTTACAGAAAAATTTTGTTTGGTCCCCGGGGGCCACTTCCCCCCCCGCGCTGGGGCCCCCGTAAATTTTTCGTCAACGATACCAGGGACACCGAAGCACCGGGGAACATGAAATTTGGTGGGCATGTAGCCCCACTACACTTCTACGGAAAAATTTCGTTTGGTCCCCGGGGGCCACTCCCCCCCTGCGCTGGGCCCCCCCCAAACCCAAAAAAATGCAGTTTTTCCTAAATAACTACCTGAACCGTGGCACCGAGGATGAAGAAATTTTTATGGTATGTTGGTCTACTAGACTTTTACGGAAAAATTTCGTTTGGTCCCCGGGGGCCACTTCCACCCCCTGCGCTGGGGCCCCCATAAATTTTTCGTCAACGATACCAGGGACACCGAAACACCGGGGAACATGAAATTTGGTGGGCATGTAGCCCCACTAGACTTCTACGGAAAAATTTCGTTTGGTCCCCGGGGGCCACTCCCCCCCCCCCCCCCGCACTGGGCCCCCCCAAACCCAAAAAAATGCAGTTTTTCCTAAATAACTACCTGAACCGTGGCACCGAGGATGAAGAAATTTTTATGGTATGTTGGTCTACTAGACTTTTACGGAAAAATTTCATTTGGTCCCCGGGGGCCACTTCCCCCCCCCGCGCTGGGGCCCCCGTAAATTTTTCGTCAACAATACCAGGGACACCGAAGCACCGGGGAACATGAAATTTGGTGGGCATGTAGCCCCTCTAGACTTCTAAGGAAAAATTTCGTTTGGTCCCCGGGGGCCACTCCCCCCCCACGCTGGGCCCCCCCAAACCCAAAAAAATGCAGTTTTTCCTGAAATAACTGCCTGAACCGTGGCACCGAGGATGAAGAAATTTTTTTGGTATGTTGGTCTACTAGACTTTTACGGAAAAATTTCGTTTGGTCCCCGGGGGCCACTTCCCCCCCCCGCGCTGGGGCCCCCGTAAATTTTTCGTCAACGATACCAGGGACACCGAAGCACCGGGGAACATGAAATTTGGTGGGCATGTAGCCCCACTAGACTTCTAAGGAAAAATTTCGTTTGGTCCCCGGGGGCCACTCCCCCCCCGCGCTGGGCCCCCCCAAACCCCAAAAAATGCAGTTTTTCCTAAATAACTACCTGAACCGTGGCACCGAGGATGAATAAATTTTTATGGTATGTTGGTCTACTAGACTTTTACGGAAAAATTTCATTTGGTCCCCGGGAGCCACTTCCCCCCCCCGCGCTGGGGCCCCCGTAAATTTTTCGTCAACGATACCAGGGACACCGAAGCACCGGGGGAACATGAAATTTGGTGGGCATGTAGCCCCACTAGACTTCTAAGGAAAAATTTCGTTTGGTCCCCGGGGGCCACTCCCCCCCCGCGCTGGGCCCCCCCAAACCCAAAAAAATGCAGTTTTTCCTGAATAACTACCTGAACCGTGGCACCGGGGATGAAGAAATTTTTATGGTATGTTGGTCTACTAGACTTTTACGGAAAAATTTCGTTTGGTCCCCGGGGGCCACTACCCCCCCCCCCCCCGTGCTGGGGCCCCCGTAAATTTTTCGTCAACGATACCAGGGACACCGAAACACCGGGGAACATGAAATTTGGTGGGCATGTAGCCCCACTAGACTTCTACGGAAAAATTTCGTTTGGTCCCCGGGGGCCACTCCCCCCCCGCGCTGGGCCCCCCCAAACCCAAAAAAATGCAGTTTTTCCTAAATAACTACCTGAACCGTGGCACAGAGGATGAAGAAATTTTTATGGTATGTTGGTCTACTAGACTTTTACGGAAAAATTTCGTTTGGTCCCCGGGGGCCACTCCAACCCCCCCCCCCCCCCCCCCCCCGCGCTGGAGCCCCCGTAAATTTTTCGTCAATGATACCAGGGACACCGAAGCACCGGGGAACATGAAATTTGGTGGGCATGTAGCCCCACTAGACTTCTACGGAAAAATTTCGTTTGGTCCCCGGGGGCCACTCCCCTCCCGCGCTGGGCCCCCCCAAACCCAAAAAAATGCAGTTTTTCCTAAATAACTACCTGAACCGTGGCACCGAGGATAAAGAAATTTTTATGGTATGTTGGTCTACTAGACTTTTACGGAAAAATTTTGTTTGGTCCCCGGGGGCCACTTCCCCCCCCCGCGCTGGGGCCCCCGTAAATTTTTCGTCAACGATACCAGGGACACCGAAGCACCGGGGAACATGAAATTTGGTGGGCATGTAGCCCCACTACACTTCTACGGAAAAATTTCGTTTGGTCCCCGGGGGCCACTCCCCCCCTGCGCTGGCCCCCCCCCAAACCCAAAAAAATGCAGTTTTTCCTAAATAACTACCTGAACCGTGGCACCGAGGATGAAGAAATTTTTATGGTATGTTGCTCTACTAGACTTTTACGGAAAAATTTCGTTTGGTCCCCGGGGGCCACTTCCCCCCCCTGCGCTGGGGCCCCCATAAATTTTTCGTCAACGATACCAGGGACACCGAAACACCAGGGAACATGAAATTTGGTGGGCATGTAGCCCCACTAGACTTCTACGGAAAAATTTCGTTTGGTCCCCGGGGGCCACTCCCCCCCCCCCGCACTGGGCCCCCCCAAACCCAAAAAAATGCAGTTTTTCCTAAATAACTACCTGAACCGTGGCACCGAGGATGAAGAAATTTTTATGGTATGTTGCTCTTAAGGGCCCACATCAACCTAGCCCATAATCACTCATTTGTGATTTGCGCCCCTCCCATAAAAAATTAAAATGCAATATTATTCTGCTTTAATCGCCCCTATCTTCAGTGGAGATGTTCAGAACTGCACCATATTTCATGTGTATGATTAACTTGACATCCTCTGGGGGTATCCTCTGCTAAGTTTTGTAGAATTTCATCCATGGGGGGGCATAAAATAAATTCATTTATGTGCACATTTAGTGACTGTACACTCTTCGGCCTGTAGATGGTGCTCTTGAGCGAAGGGTTGCTGGTTTAGGATGATACTGTCACACACACACATGCAGGAATACAAACAAACGCAAGCATGCACACACACTGACATCCACACGCACAGACACACACCCATACACACACATACAAATCCACATGCACAGACACACACACACAAACACACACGCGCACACATGTACGCACACATACATACACGCACAGACACACACACACACACACACAGACACACACATACACAAACACACACATACACACACACACACACACACACACACAGACAGACATGCACATACTATTACTTTTTTTAGGTATATACATAAACACGCAATACAGCCAAATTACTCGACGTCATTTATTTTTGTGGAAAGCCAGTGCAGGCCTGAGCGGCGGTCATATTTTGTACCGCGATGCGGTACATCTAGTTTAAACCATTCCCGCAAGGTTAGCTTTTATAGTGTGAGAAATTCCCGCACAAATATATTCGCTTCATCTCAGAACAAATGATTAAAAAATAAATTCACAGATGCGAGAAAAAAGATGTCAAATTGTCTTTTATTTTCGAATTTAATTCCTCAATCAGCGCTGGACCGGCATTTTCTGTCTTCCGCTGAGCCCTGACCGTAGACAGATCATGTTTCACGCTGTCAGTGCAGTGGTCTGCGTTGCTGATCTTATTCACACTATCCAGTGTAGGTGCAGCATTCTAACATTGAGTCATAATGAGCTGTTTGTGAAGAAATTATCCGCTTCCAAATTATGTCATTTTAATCACGAAATTGAAACATTAAAAAACAATTTGCTCTTTATGGTGTGCGAGTGATAGAGCGCAGCAGCAACGAACCAACTGAGCAGCTTGCAGCGTAACAACACTGTAAAAAGTGAACAGTTGGATCAACTTAAAAAAATTACTTCGATTGGTAACACCTAAAGAAATTAAGTTTTCTCAACTTAAATTATCACATTTTTCACGATAAAAAAGTGATAATTTAAGTTGAGAAAACTTAATTTCTTTAGGTGTTACCTATTGAAGTAATTTTTTTAAGTTGATCCAACTGTTCACTTTTTACAGTGAACATTGAATGCTCGGCCGAACAGCTGACAGGGTTTCTGCAGGGATCTTCAATTTAAATTGAATGCCTTTTTAATGCCATTTTTTTATTTTTAATGCCATACACGACCCATGACTAACCACGGATATTATGTATGTATGTATGTATGTATGTATATATATATATATATATATATATATATATATATATATATATATATATATATATATATTAACTTGATTAATCACACGTTTTTTCCGCAATTAAAACACTTACATTTGTTTAGGTTTATATATTTTATAATGTAATCATTTCACAGTTAATCTACAAATGAATGTAGAGACAACATAAAGGCCAGTCTCACTGATACTAATACAGCTATTGATATCTGGATAAAAATGATTTCTCCCCCCTAATTTTAAACATTAATTATAGCCATCCAACATTACAGTGTAATTAAAAGCTATCAAGTTTTTAACATTAGGCTTCAAAAAAAAAATGACAACTTTTAATTTAAGTGAACTTAACAAACAATCCTCACATAAACCTATAATAAATGTCATATTTACCTTTGGCCTACCTGTCTAACATACATTATCAAACAGTCTGCACAGCATAAATTATAGATTAAATATAGACTAATGCTTATTAAAGCTACAAGAGTTCTTTAGTCAATAGCAGTGAGTAATTTTCTCTGGTGCCTTTGTTCTGTGATTAACTTTACTGACAGAAAGCTTTATTGGCTGCTGTCCCTTTAAGAGCAGCTGCTGACAGAAACACGGATCTAACACGCGCCTCATTCTCTCACAACTCTCTGCGTTCATTAAAGACTTTATTTCACTAATTTAAGACTGCTCTTATTTTATGAGGATACTCACAAAACAGACATTTTGGCAAAATTGTGTGTTATTGTTCGTTGCGCGAAAGAGGACCGTTTTCTGGTGCGCAGTCTGTGCGCACGATCTGGCGCGCGTCTTTCTCTCTGTGTGTGTGTGTTACATAGACAGGACATTCGCAGGCAGCGCGTATAAAAGCATTTACATGAATAAGAGCGGGATCATATAATGTAACGCTACCCAAGGGATGACAAAAATTAACGAAAGCTGGGTTTGCATTAAATATTTTAACGCGTTAAACTGGACAAAAATAATCTAATGCGTTAACACGTTAAAAAACGCAAAGTGAGCTTCAACAGCAGATGTCGAGCTGATGAGGGAGCGTTACTACACATAGTTAATTGCTGTCTGCCTTTTACCGTCGACCTGTGGCTGTCAGACTGCATATGAGATTTTACGCCATTGATTCCCATTGTAGCTACCCAATTTAAATACCTTTTTACAAACGCTGCAAAATCCTTCTTTATTTTGACCACCAACCATGTTCTAAATTGTTTGTCTTCCATGCACTTTCCCAGTTTTCTGGTCTAGTTTTATTCCTGTTGTTCCTGCTGTCCAAAATTACTCGCGCCACCTCCGCAACTTTGCTCCGGACGAAGGCAATCACCAAACTGTTTCCGCGTGTTTTTAATCACACTAACATACATATTTTGCGACGACAGCAAATAAAAATGATTAATCATGAAGACTATTCAAAAAAAATTGATAACATAACATGTTCTTCAAAACCATAAAAAAATTGTAATGCCTGTAGGATTACAATTTAATGCTTTTTAATGCCATTTAAGGCCTTAATTATCGCAAAATCCATTTAATGACTTTTAATGCTAATGCAAGGGCTAGAAATCAATTAATCTTTTGCTGATACTTCCTTGTCATCATGGAGATCGGAGTTCATGGTTGCATAGCAACGACAGACGCCACGGGACAGCAAGCGCTTGTGGAAAGGAGAGAGCGGCGCGCTCGCGCTTTCCACTTGTTTTTACACATCTAGAGCGACGTTGTTGATTGTTTGAGCATGTGACTGCACGTTTCTCCTTGTTTTCTATTGTTATGCGCAGCATATTTCCCGCGCGCAGAAACACAGCCACAGACAATGAATTGTTTGGTTAGCGAAGAAGACCGAATGTATGATGCATAGGCTAATAATATTTAGATCCCCCCCATGTGACCCATGTAAGCGGTGGAATTCCCTCCCAGTTTAAAAAACGAAATTCAGGCCCTGCATTTATTAAGACAAACTTCACGAGTTCACACTTACAAATAAGTCAGATAGAATAAATGCGTATTTGGCGTGCTGTCCGAGGAGAGGGCTCCGGGCTCGGTATTCGGCCCGAACCCAGAGTACTCCCCCCGTATTCCTGGCTGTGAAAGAACAAGCCAAGAGTGAGGAGTCGGGGTGGTGGAGGGATGCTGAAAACTGTCAAGGAAGTTAGATGAGTTGACAGAGTGAATATATATGCTTCCTCTCATGGTGATAGGGTAGACATGGTAATTGTTTGATGAGTTGATTGATTACTTGATTATTTGAACGTGCTCCTCCCGAACTTTGTTAATAAAACATCATTTCACGAGTTCACACTTACAAATAAGTCAGATAGAATAAATGCGTATTTGGCGTGCTGTCTGAGGAGAGGGCTCCGGGCTCGGTATTCGGCCCGAACCCAGAGTACTCCCCCCAAAAGCTGCAAATAAATGCCGGACAGCCACCAGAATGATGTTGATGACCCCCCAAAAACTTGCAGAGTGCAAAGCTTAAGGTATCAGAAGTGGGAAAGGGTTAGTCGCTGGAAGGCTTCTTGTAACATCGGATGGGAGTTGGTTGTCATGACGTTGGATGGTTGTGCCTCTCCAGTAGTAGGCTAGGGATGGTACGTAATGTACTTTGCGGAAGAGAATGGTATAACCGCTGCAGTGTGATGAAGCAAGTGTGATGAGAATTAGTTCCTGCAGGAGCGGAGGAGGTGACACTGCTGCGGCAGTGGATCAAACTTGATTTCGACTTGCTTTCCAATTATCTGATGCAGAAGGATGGAGAATTGAGTACTTGTGGGAACGGAAGAGGAAACACTGCTGCGGCAGTGAAAGCGAGTTGGATGGAGAAACGGAGCTCCTGTGGGAGCGGAGGAGATGACACTACTGCGGCAATGTACCAAACTTGCTTTTCAACTTGCTTTTAAATATCGAAAACAATTTGGACATAGAACTGAGCTCATGCGGGAGTGGAGTAGATGACACTGCTGTGGCAGTGGAGCAAGTTTGGACGGAGTAACGGAACTCCTGCAGGTGCGGAGTGGATGACACTGCTGCGGCAGTGGACCAAACTTGCTTTCAATTTGCTTTTAAATATCCAAACTATTTTGGACGGAGTAAAGGAGGTCCTGCGGGAGCGGAGTAGATGAAGACTTCTGCGGCAGTGGACAAGTATGGATGGAGTAACGGAGCTCCTGAGGGAGTGGAGTAGCTGACACTGCTGCAGCAGTTGACCAAACTTGCTTTCAATTTGCTTTTAAATATCCAAACTATTTTGGACGGAGTAACGGAGGTCCTGCGGGAACGGGGTAGATGATACTGCTGCGGCAGTGGACAAGTTTGGATGGAGTAACGGAGCTCCTGCGGGAGCGGAGTGGATGACACTGCTGCGGCAGTGGACAAGTTTGGACAGAGTAACGGAGCTCCTGCGGGAACGGAGGCGATGACACTGCTGCGGCAGTGGACAAGTTTGGACGGAGCAACAGAGCTCCTGCGGGAGCAGAGTAGAAGACACTGCTGCGGCAGTGGACCAAACTTGCTTTCAACTTGCTTTTAAATATCCAAAACAATTTGGGACATAGAATTGAGCTCCTGCGGGAGTGGTGTAGATGACACTGCTGGGGCCGTAGAGCAAGTTTGGATGGAGTAACGGAGCTCCTGCGGGAGCGGAGTAGCGGAGCGGAGTAGATGATACTGCTGTGGTAGTGGACCAAAGCTTGCTTTTAAATATCCAAAACAATTTTGGATATAGAACTGAGCCCCTGCGGGAGCGGAGTAGATGACACTGCTGCGGCAGTGGAGCAAGTTTGGATGGAGTAACGGAGCTCCTGCGGGAGCGGAGTAGCTGACACTGCTGCGGCAGTGGACCAAAGCTTGCTTTTAAATATCCAAAACAATTTTGGATATAGAACTGAGCTCCTGCGGGAGCGGAGTAGATGACACTGCTGCGGCAGTGGAGCAAGTTTGGACGGAGTAACGAAGTTCCAGAGGGAGCGGAGTAGCTGACACTGCTGCGGCAGTGGACCAAACTTGCTTTCTTAAATATCCAAACTATTTGGACGGAGTAACGGAGCTGCCTGTGGGAGCGGAGTAGAAGACACTGCTGCGGAAGTGGAATAAGTTTGGACGGAGTGACGGAACTTCTGCGGGAGTGGAGTAGGTTAGCTGTAGTAGACTTGGTTGACTTGCTTTTAACTGTCTGATGAGCCAGTTGGGTGGAGAATGGGCTCCTGTTGGAAGAAGAGATGATGCTGCTGTTGTGGTGTTGGAAACAACTTGCTTTCAAACTGTGATCCGAAAGGTGAGTGGGACAGAGATCTGATCTCCTGCTGGAGCGGAAAATAGCACTGATGTGGCAGTAAAGCGATTTAGGATGGGGAACGTGGCTCCTGCAGGAGTGGTGGTCTGTAGGGTTGGGTGTATGAGAAGTTGTCAAAAGAATTGATGAGGGTTCGTTGGGCTTCTTTGATATGGAAGCGATTTGAGCAGATGTAACTCGAAAGCCTCCGCTGACCAGCGGCCAAGTGCTTGGATCTGCTGCTGAGAGAGGCCTTTTTTGGGCAGCTGTTGCTGTGCCTATGCAAAATGAATGGCTGGAAAAGTGGTCTGCTGGGATGCCTGAATGGAGCAAAATTTGATCTGTCTTACTTTGCTTTATGAAGTAGGAGATGGTTTCATTGTCTAGCACTGATAGATCTGTGATTGTGGGGTGGACTTTTGGGTTAAAGCTGGAAGTGATGGTGAGTTCTGAGCATCTGAGGAAACTGAAAAAAGCCACTATGAACATTGCGTCCAGTGTGCGGGCAGTGTTGGTGGAGTGGTAGCCTTGGCGGAGGGTGGAGATGCATATAGTAAGTATGTCTAACGTTATTGGTTGTCTGGCATCTGGGCGAGTAGGTTGGGTTATGAGGTTAATTGCTCATGGAAGAGATGGGTTTTCATTTGTCTTTGAATGTTGCCAGGGATTCTGCATTCCGGATGAGGGTGGGGAGAGCATTCCACCAGCATGGAACTGTGAATGATAATGTACTGGAAAGTGATTTTGTGTCTCTCTGTGATGGAGCCACGAGACGTCCCTCGTTGATCGACCGTAGGCTTCTGGTAGGGATGTAGGCTTGTAGGAGTGAGTAAAAGTAGGAGGGAGCTGAGCCTGTGATAGATCTGTGAGCAAGCGTCAATGCCTTGAACTTGATGCGAGAGGTAGCCAGTGCAGAGAGATGAACAGAGGAGTGACGTGGGCCCTTTGGGCTCGTTGAAGAGAAGACGAGCTGCAGCGTTCTGAATCCTTTGTAGATGTTTAGTTGCACATGATGGAGGTCCAGCTAGAAGAGCATTGCAGTTCTTGATGCTGTTGAGATAGGATATGAATGAAGTGATGGCGAGCAGAGAAATTGGGAAAAGGTAGGTTGTATGGGAAGTGGAAAGACTTATAAAGCTTCCATGCGGTTAAGTAGGATTGTAGGGTGCTGGGTGAAACGGCTTGAAGAATTGAATTAAGAGAGGCGTCAAGAAGTGGTTTCAATGGGTGGTTAATGTGGATATCAGCTCTGAAGTGAGGTACTGAGGTTGGGAATGGGTCCGTGTCTGGTGCCAGCAACCTGAATTCCTGGAAAGCAAAACGTGACCCGGGAACATGTTTTGCAGTTATGAAGAACTGATCGCAGGCTGCAATCCAAATGAGGCATCTTAGGAGAGGCATTACTGCAGGGGAAATTTGAGCGGCCTTGTTGATGCAATGCACGGATGCTTCGTTGTTGCAGTGTACTATGATGCTGTTAGAGGACCATTCTTTACCCCACAGGAAAGCTGCTTCCACTAAAGGATACAACTCGAACAGCGCTGAGGATGTTAATGACTGCGGTGAGTCTAACAGCTGGGCGGGCCATGTAAACTTGAACCAACGGCCTTGGTAGAATCCCCCGAAACCGATAGAGGGAGCTGCGTCGGTGTACAGTTGGATATCCACAGGGAGAGAAATCAGATTTTTTATAGAAAAGGACAGGCCATTCAATTATTTAAGGAAGGTTAGACAGAAACTAAGCTCCTGCGGGAGCCAATGGTCACATCACTGCTGCGGCAGTGGAGAACATTAGCTAGAGAAACTGAGCTCCTGCAGGAGCGTGGGGAGACATCACTGCTGCGGCAGTGAAGTCAATGTTAGCCAGAGAAACTGGACTCCAGTGGGAGCAGAATGGACTGCTGTGACAGTGAAGAAGTTTAACCAGAGGAACGGCAGAGACGGAGCTGCTGTGGGAGCGGAGGAGATGACACTGCTGTGGCAATGTGAGAAGCAAATGGGATCCTACGGGAACGGTGGGGAAAGGTGGATATGTTGAGCTTGTAGGTTTAGAGTTTAGAGAGCAGCCTTGCAGGATTATGCACATCTGAAGTTTAAGTGGCCGAGCGAAGATAGTAGTTCGCGTTTAGGACAGCTTAAAATGTCTGAGAAGGTGGATGAAACCAGAAATATCCTTTGCAGTGCAGCCTGGAAATTAATTGTATCCAAGTTAATGCCCAGAATTCAATGGATGTGGCTAGACCCATGGTTTATCCTGGGTGACTGGAATCCAAAGCTCACCAGAACCGTGTGGGGCTGAGAGATCGATTGCTAAATTATTTTTATTTTATTTATTTTGAATGAATACATTAGAAGCCTATTTTGATATTGATTGATTTGATAACGCATCGATTTGATACTGTAGTTGTTTGATCATCAAACAGCAAAGTACAATCTGATTTAGATGATAGTTTGTTCCTTTATCGGTTGCTGGTTCATTTATTTAGCCAAGTTCAAAATAGACTCACTTATGGTAAAAGACAAAGCTTCATAGAATTTTGCGCCTTGAATTTATCCAATTGTGTTTTAAAATCACTAAGGACTTCAAACTTTGCCGTGGAAACACACTGCTTGTGTGTATTTAATCTAAAATTTTCTCTTCATTTCTATGGGTCACATTACCTGCCGATTTTGTTCGTTCTGAATCAGGTTTTTTTTTTTTTTTTTTTGCTATAACGAAGTTTCGAAGCGATTTTGTAGATAAATTGCAAAACAACGTTAACGATAGGTTCTTAATGATTCTGTGTGCGTGCAATCCAATGTGCGAGCTACTGTTTGTACGTGAGAGTTTAAGCCACAAGGAAGCAGCGCGTTAATGACGTCAAATAATTTGAACAGAAACCGTTTAAAACGTGTATTCCCCCGATCAAAATTAATATCCAGATGGCATAACTGTGCTTGAGACTCGACTGAAGCGATGCGAAATTTAACCAGGGACAAAAATGAGAAGGTTTTGAGCTGAGCACTCACGGAGTAGAGCCAGCGGGTCTAGAGTGTGAGCTGGCCGGCCGGGACTGAATCTGAATCGCGGCTTACTGAGGGCCTGCTGCGGCGGCCTGGTCTTGGAGGAAGACCCGTTTGTTCGTGTGAAGAGGGCGGCATTGCCCGAGACGCGAGCGTGGTGCTCGGCGGGCCTTATAGTCCATTTCTCTACTGCAGGAATTATTGAATGGTCCGGTTTAGAGCAATGCGCGGAAGGAGATCGCGGATGTTTCGCCCGTGGTGGTGAGGACCCGTTTGTTTGGCCTGACGCCCGCGTGATAACACCAGAGATTTGCGGCAAAGATTCCTGAAGGACGAAAGATTCTTCATTGGACGGGAGAGCTCATTTCGGGAATGATAGGAAGGTAGGGCGAGGCCAAATGCTGAAAACTGTCAAGGAAGTTAGATGAGTTGACAGAGTGAATATATATGCTTCCTCTCATGGTGATAGGGTAGACATGGTAATTGTTTGATGAGTTGATTGATTACTTGATTATTTGAACGTGCTCCTCCCGAACTTTGTTAATAAAACATCATATAGTAAAAACGAATGCAGTCTATACACTGACTTGGCAGCTCTGTGAAATGTAATACAACAGTGCCACCTACTGTCTAAATGCATTAACATTAAAAGTGTGAGGTGAAACTCTTTTGCATAAGTAAATGGGTTTGTCAATTAGCCTGAAATAAAAAAAAATGTAAAAAATTCAGATCTTGTACATCCTCACATTGGAGTCTCGAGTTAATGTACAAAGTTTGGTTTCGATACGTGACAGCGTTCCTGAAATATGAACTACTTCCTGTTTTGGCGACTACGCCGCCGATTTCGTTTGGCTGTGACGGGCAAACGCTTCCGAAAATCAAAAATCCTTCTAGTAACCTTTGTGAGGCTTGGTCCAAGGATCATGTACGTCCAGTTTTGTGAAGTTCGGACCAAATTTGTGACCTGTGAAACTTTAGTTTCGCTTTCTGTTCAATCCACTATGGCGGACGAACGACATGGACTCGTGATGTCATCTTGGCGAGCAACTTACACCGGTACTGACCGGACGTTTTAAAGTTGGAACGGTGTCTCTGTCTCAAAGGGCCTAGGCGCAGGAGCTGGCCAAAAATTTTCTCCCGGGAATAATAATAACTAGAAAAATGCATTTCCGGAGGAACTGCAAAGTGTGCTTGCTCGGGTGCAGTGCACTAACGTTAGCAGGTAGTGGATAGATGCGAGATGCGAGAAAAAATGCGAGAATGTGAGAAAAAAGATGTCAAACTGTCTTTTATTTTCGAATGTAATTCCTCAATCAGCGCTGGACCGGCATTTTCTATCTTCCGCTGAGCCCTGGCCGTAGACAGATCATGTGTTTTACCCTGTCAATGCAGTGGTCTGCGTTGCGCTGATCTTATTCACACTATCGAGTGTAGGTGCAGCATTCTAACATTGAGTCATAATGAGTTGTTTATGAAGAAATTATCCGCTTCCTAATTATGTCATTTTAATCACGAAATTGAAACATTAAAAAACAATTTGCTCTTTATGGTGTGCGAGTGATAGAGCGCGGCAGCAACGAACCATCAGCTTGCAGCGTAACAACATTGAATGCTCGGCCGAAAAGCTGATCATAGCTGTACAGAGGGCGCCTTATTATTTTTCATCTCCATAAATATATCTAGTAGTAAAGCTAATGCAAGGGCTAGAAATCTAGTAATCTTTTGCTGATACTTCCTTAGCTGTGTCTGAAACCGCTCACTCGTTCACTAATCCCTACATAGTGAATGGCAGTTGAGTGCACTACATCAGCAAAGAATTTGGACGCTGACATAATTATCACGCGCCAGAGAGCTCAGACAATTTGTCATAAACATTACCTACCCATCTATAATATTTCCTTTTTTTGGCTGTGTGAATTGTATGTAACCATTGTATGTATGTATTTTTCACGTTTATTGTGTTATTTGATTAAAAAAAAAGATAATAAAAACACTTGCTTGTCATATTTATTTACTTTTTTAATTTATATGTGAAAATAAAAGAGAACAAAACACAACACATTTGATTTTTCAAATATAGACATAACGGTATGTATAAATAAATAACCAGTCGTCTGGTCTTATAAATGATTGTTTTCTAACTCGGGTGCAACGTTGCCATGGTGGCATTTTTGTTTATTTTTCATTCGCGCTCAATCGCCTTATCGTGATGGATTGTGGGAAATAGTGTCTCAGCAAGTGTACATCGTATGTACACTCGAATTCAGAGAGGATTGTGGATAAAAGTAGTGAAGAATGTAGGGAATGATCACTCAGAATTCGGACACCACTACAAAATGGCCGACACCCTAAATAGTGCACTAGTGGATAGGGAGCGATTTCAGACACAGCTCTTGTCATCATGTAGAGCGCAGTTCATGGTTGCATTGCAACGACAGACGCCACAGGAGAACAAGCGAAAGCAGACAGCGGCGCGCTCGCGCTTTCCACTTGTTTTTGCACATCTAATGTGCGTTCCATTCGACAGGGTCCATATGCAGTGTTTACTGCTCCCCTACTCCCTGAGCACGGTATATCAGTTGAAGTGGACTTCACTGACAATAACCGCTCATTAGAAACGCCCAGTAAATGTCATCAAAGAAAGTCAACGACGGAGTCGCGCAGATTATGATATAACAAATATATATAGGACTACATTCATATTTTAATTTTTATTATTATATTATATATTTACAATTATATTGCACTATTTTACAACTACCTAAAATAAAATCACTTTACTTCACAAACTAGCTAAGCTGGCTGCATTCACTGAGGTAAATTATAATCATCAAAAATAGTATATGTAATATTCACAACAATAACCGTTAAAAATACTGTCATTTGTATAACAATGGCGAAATGTATTACTTACACACATACGTAAACTCCTCCATCATTAGTTATGACCGTTCTGACTGGTGACGACCTGATGCGCGAAATGACAGTTGGGTGTGTGATCATCGCTCTCCACTTCCTGTGAAGTGATGTATCGATGTTCCCTTATTCCCTATGCCGTGCGCAGTGCCCTTCAAACTGAACATGTTCGCTCCCTTCGGATTAGACTCTAACTTAAGATGGCGGAATACCCTGTGAAGTCCACTTCGCAGTCCACAACGCACCTCTAGAGCGACGTTGTTGATTGTTTGAGCATGTGACTGCGCGTTTCTCCTTGTTTTCTATTGTTATGCGCAGCATATTTCCCGCGCGCACAAACACAGCCACAGACAATTAATTGTTTGTTCGGTTATCGAAGAAGAGCATGATGTATTTTGTATAAAGTTTTTTTTTTATTATTAACTGCTTTGAGGATTGGAAATGCACAATTCATGCATACAAATCTGTATATATTAATAAATGAAGATGATTAAAATAGACCAATGCAAAAAACGAAATTCATGCCTGCATTTATTAAGACAAACCTGGTAAAAAACGAATGCAGTCTATACACTGACTTGGCTGCTCTGTGAAATGTAATACAACAGTGCCACCTACTGTCTAAATGCATTACCTAACATTAGGTGAAACTCTTGCATAGACATAGGTAAATGGGTTTGTCTATTAGCCTGAAATAAAAAATAAATAAAAACAATTCAGATCTTGTACATCCTCACATTGGAGTCTTGAGTTAATGTACAAAGTTTGGTTTCGATACGTGACAACGTTCCTGAGATATGAACTACTTCCTGTTTTGGCGACTACGCCGCCGATTTCGTTTGGCTGTGGGGGGAAAACAGCTCCTGCTGTTTTCGCAGGAGCTGACCAAATAGCTGGGGGGGGGGGGGGGTTGCCAAATGATGTAAAATTTTGGATTTTTTTTTTTTTTTATCTTGTACATCCTCACATTGGAGTCTTGAGTTAATGTACAAAGTTTGGTTTCGATACGTGACAGCGTTCCTGAGATATGAACTACTTCCTGTTTTGGCGACTACGCCGCTGATTTCGTTTGGCTGTGACGGGCAAACGCTTCCGAAAATCAAAAATCCTTCTAGTAACTTTTGTGAGGCTTGGTCCAAGGATCATGCACGTCCAGTTTCGTGAAGTTCGGACCAAATTTGTGACCTGTGAAACTTTAGTTTAGCTTTCTGTTCAATCCAATATTGCGGACAAACGACATGAACTCGTGATGTCATCTTCGCGAGCAACTTACACCGGTACTGACCGGACGTTTTAAAGTTGGAACGGTGTCTCTGTCTCAAAGGGCCTAGGCGCAGGAGCTGACCAAATAGCTGGGGGGGGGGGGGGTGTTGCCAAATTATGTACAATTTTGTTTTTGTTTTTTTTTTTTTCATCTTGTACATCCTCACATTGGAGTCTTGAGTTAATGTACAAAGTTTGGTTTCGATACGTGATAGAGTTCCTGAAATATGAACTACTTCCTGTTTTGGTGACTACGCCGCTGATTTCGTTTGGCTGTGACGGGCAAACGCTTCCGAAAATCAAAAATCCTTCTAGTAACTTATGTGAGGCTTGGTCCAAGGATCATGTACGTCCAGTTTCGTGAAGTTCGGACCAAATTTGTGACCTGTGAAACTTTAGTTTCGCTTCCTGTTCAATCCACTATGGCGGACAAACGACATGGACTTGTGATGTCATCTTCGCGAGCAACTTACACCGGTACTGACCGAACGTTTTAAAGTTGGAACGGTGTCTCTGTCTAAAAGGGCCTAGGCGCAGGAGCTGGCCAAAATTTTTCTCCCGGGAATAATAATAATAATAAGAAAACTTAAGAAGAACAATAAGTGTGCTGCTTTTTAGCAAGCACACTTAACTAGAAAAATGCATTTCCGGAGGAACTGCAAAGTGTGCTTGCTCGGGTGCAGTGCACTAACGTTAGCAGGTAGTGGATAGATGCGAGAAAAAATGCGAGAATGTGAGAAAAAAGATGTCAAACTGTCTTTTATTTTCAAATTTAATTCCTCAATCAGCGCTGGACCGGTATTTTCTATCTTCCGCTGAGCCCTGGCCGTAGACAGATCATGTGTTTTACCCTGTCAATGCAGTGGTCTGCGTTGCACTGATCTTATTCACACTATCGAGTGTAGGTGCAGCATTCTAACATTGAGTCATAATGAGCTGTTTATGAAGAAATTATCCGCTTCCTAATTATGTCATTTTAATCACGAAATTGAAACATTAAAAAACAATTTGCTCTTTATGGTGTGCGAGTGATAGAGCGCGGCAGCAACGAACCATCAGCTTGCAGCGTAACAACATTGAATGCTCGGCCGAAAAGCTGATCATAGCTGTACAGGGCGCCTTATTATTTTTCATCTCCATAAATATATCTAGTAGTAAAGCTAATGCAAGGGCTAGAAATCTAGTAATCTTTTGCTGATACTTCCTTAGCTGTGTCTGAAACCGCTCACTCGTTCACTAATCCCTACATAGTGAATGGCAGTTGAGTGCACTACATCAGCAAAGAATTTGGACGCTGACATAATTATCACGCGCCGAGAGAGCTCAGACAATTTGTCATAAACATTACCTACCCATTTTTAATATTTCCTTTTTTTGGCTGTGTGAATTGTATGTAACCATTGTATGTATGTATTTTTCACGTTTATTGCGTTATTTGATAAAAAAAAAAGATAATAAAACACTTGCTTGTCATATTTATTTACTTTTTTAATTTATATGTGAAAATAAAAGAGAACAAAACACTACACAACACATTTGATTTTTCAAATATAGACATTAACGGTATGTATAAATAAATAACCAGGCGTCTGGTCTTATAAATGATTGTTTTCTAACTCGGGTGCACCGTTGCCATGGTGGCATTTTTGTTTATTTTTCATTCGCGCTCAATCGCCTTATCGTGATGGATTGTGGGAAATAGTGTCTCAGCAAGTGTACATCGTATGTACACTCGAATTCAGAGAGGATTGTGGATAAAAGTAGTGAAGAATGTAGGGAATGATGTCGTTCACTCAGAATTCGGACACCACTACAAAATGGCCGACACCCTAAATAGTGCACTATATAGTGGATAGGGAGCGATTTCAGACACAGATCTTGTCATCATGGAGAGCGCAGTTCATGGTTGCCGCATAGCAACGACAGACGCCAGACGCCACAGGAGAACAAGCGAAAGGAGACAGCGGCGCGCTCGCGCTTTCCACTTGTTTTTACACATCTAATGTGCGTTCCATTCGACAGGGTCCATATGCAGTGTTCACTGCTCCCCTACTCCCTGAGCACAGTATATCAGTTGAAGTGGACTTCACTGACAATAACCGCTCATTAGAAACACCCAGCAAATGTCATCAAAGAAAGTCAACGACGGAGTCGCGCAGATTATGATATAACAAATATATATAGGACTACATTCATATTTTAATTTTTATTATTATATTATATATTTACAATTATATTGCACTATTTTACAACTACCTAAAATAAAATCACTTTACTTCACAAACTAGCTAAGCTGGCTGCATTCACTGAGGTAAATTATAATCATCAAAAATAGTATATGTAATATTCACAACAATAACCGTTAAAAATACTGTCATTTGTATAACAATGGCGAAATGTATTACTTACACACATACGTAAACTCCTCCATCGTTAGTTATGACCGTTCTGACTGGTGATGACCTGATGCGCGAAATGACAGTTGGGTGTGTGATCATCGCTCTCCACTTCCTGTGAAGTGATGTATCGATGTTCCCTTATTCCCTATGCTGTGCGCAGTGCCCTTCGAACTGAACATGTTCGCTCCCTTCGGATTAGAACTTAAGATGGCGGAATACCCTGTGAAGTCCACTTCGCAGTCCACAACGCACCTCTAGAGCGACGTTGTTGATTGTTTGAGCATGTGACTGCGCGTTTCTCCTTGTTTTCTATTGTTATGCGCAGCATATTTCCCGCGCGCACAAACACAGCCACAGACAATTAATTGTTTGTTCGGTTATCGAAGAAGAGCATGATGTATTTTGTATAAAGTTTTTTTTTTTTTTATTAACTGCTTTGAGGATTGGAAATGCACAATTCATGCATACAAATCTGTATATATTAATAAATTAAGATGATTAAAATAGACCAATGCAAAAAACGAAATTCATGCCTGCATTTATTAAGACAAACCTGGTAAAAACGAATGCAGTCTATACACTGACTTGGCTGCTCTGTGAAATGTAATACAACAGTGCCACCTACTGTCTAAATGCATTACCTAACATCAAAAGGTGAAACTCTTGCATAGACATAGGTAAATGGGTTTGTCTATTAGCCTGAAATAAAAAAAAAATAAAGAAAATTCAGATCTTGTACATCCTCACATTGGAGTCCCGAGTTCATGTATAAAGTTTGGTTTCGATATGTGACAGAGTTCCTGAGATATGGACGACTTCCTGTTTGGCGACTACGCCGCTGATTTCGTTTGGCTGTGACGGGCAAACGCTTCCGAAAATAAAAAATCCTTCTAGTAACTTTGATGAGGCTTGCTCCAATGATCATGTACGTCTAGTTTCGTGAAGTTCGGACCAAATTTGTGACCTGTGAAACTTTAGTTTCGCCTTCTGTTCAATCCAATATGGCGGACAAACGACATGGACTTGTGATGTCATCTTCGCGAGCAACTTACACCGGTGCTGACCGGACGTTTTAAAGTTGGAACGGTGTCTCTGTCTCAAAGGGCCTAGGCGCAGGAGCTGGCCAAATAGCTGGGGGGGGGGGGTTGCCAAATAATGTAAAAAAAAAAATTTTTTTATCTTGTACATCCTCACATTGGAGTCTCGAGTTAATGTACAAAGTTTGGTTTCGATACGTGACAACGTTCTTGAGATATGAACTACTTCCTGTTTTGGCGACTACGCCGCCGATTTCGTTTGGCTGTGACGGGCAAACGCTTCCGAAAATCAAAAATCCTTCTAGTAACTTTGGTGAGGCTTGCTCCAAGGATCATGTACGTCCAGTTTCGTGAAGTTCGGACCAAATTTGTGACCTGTGAAACTTTAGTTTCGTTTTCTGTTCAATCCACTATGGCGGACGAACGACATGGACTCGTGATGTCATCTTCGCGAGCAACTTACACCGGTACTGACCGAACGTTTTAAAGTTGGAACGGTGTCTCTGTCTCAAAGGGCCTAGGCGCAGGAGCTGGCCAAAATTTTTCTCCCGGGAATAATAATAATAACTAGAAAAGTGCATTTCCGGAGGAACTGCAAAGTGTGCTTGCTCGGGTGCAGTGCACTAACGTTAGCAGGTAGTGGATAGATGCGAGAAAAAATGCGAGAATGCGAGAAAAAAGATGTCAAACTGTCTTTTATTTTCGAATTTAATTCCTCAATCAGCGCTGGACCGGCATTTTCTGTCTTCCGCTGAGCCCTGGCCGTAGACAGATCATGTGTTTTACCCTGTCAATGCAGTGGTCTGCGTTGCGCTGATCTTATTCACACTATCGAGTGTAGGTGCAGCATTCTAACATTGAGTCATAATGAGCTGTTTATGAAGAAATTATCCGCTTCCTAATTATGTCATTTTAATCACGAAATTGAAACATTAAAAAACAATTTGCTCTTTATGGTGTGCGAGTGATAGAGCGCGGCAGCAACGAACCATCAGCTTGCAGCGTAACAACATTGAATGCGCGGCCGAAAAGCTGATCATAGCTGTACAGGGCGCCTTATTATTTTTCATCTCCATAAATATATCTAGTAGCAAAGCTAATGCAAGGGCTAGAAATCTAGTAATCTTTTGCTGATACTTCCTTAGCTGTGTCTGAAACCGCTCACTCGTTCACTAATCCCTACATAGTTGAGTGCACTACATCAGCAAAGAATTTGGACGCTGACATAATTATCACGCGCCAGAGAGCTCAGACAATTTGTCATAAACATTACCTACCCATCTTTAATATTTCCTTTTTTTGGCTGTGTGAATTGTATGTAACCATTGTATGTATGTATTTTTCACGTTTATTGCGTTATTTGATTAAAAAAAAAGATAATAAAAACACTTGCTTGTCATATTTATTTACTTTTTAATTTATATGTGAAAATAAAAGAGAACAAAACACTACACAACACATTTGATTTTTCAAATATAGACATAACGGTATGTATAAATAAATAACCAGGCGTCTGGTCTTATAAATGATTGTTTTCTAACTCGGGTGCACCGTTGCCATGGTGGCATTTTTGTTTATTTTTCATTCGCGCTCAATCGCCTTATCGTGATGGATTGTGGGAAATAGTGTCTCAGCAAGTGTACATCGTATGTACACTCGAATTCAGAGAGGATTGTGGATAAAAGTAGTGAAGAATGTAGGGAATGATGTCGTTCACTCAGAATTCGGACACAAAATGGCCGACACCCTAAATAGTGCACTATATAGTGGATAGGGAGCGATTTCAGACACAGCTCTTGTCATCATGGAGAGCGCAGTTCATGGTTGCATAGCAACGACAGACGCCACAGGAGAACAAGCGAAAGGAGACAGCGGCGCGCTCGCGTTTTCCACTTGTTTTTACACATCTAATGTGCGTTCCATTCGACAGGGTCCATATGCAGTGTTCACTGCTCCCCTACTCCCTGAGCACGGTATATCAGTTGAAGTGGACTTCACTGACAATCGCTCATTAGAAACGCCCAGCAAATGTCATCAAAGAAAGTCAACGACGGAGTCGCGCAGATTATGATATAATAAATATATATAGGACTACATTCATATTTTAATTTTTATTATTATATTATATATTAACAATTATATTGCACTATTTTACAACTACCTAAAATAAAATCACTTTACTTCACAAACTAGCTAAGCTGGCTGCATTCACTGAGGTAAATTATAATCATCAAAAATAGTATATGTAATATTCACAACAATAACCATTAAAAATACTGTCATTTGTATAACAATGGCGAAATGTATTACTTACACACAACTCCTCCATCGTTAGTTATGACCGTTCTGACTGGTGATGACCTGATGCGCGAAATGACAGTTGGGTGTGTGATCATCGCTCTCCACTTCCTGTGAAGTGATGTATCGATGTTCCCTTATTCCCTATGCCGTGCGCAGTGCCCTTCGAACTGAACATGTTCGCTCCCTTCGGATTAGACTCTAACTTAAGATGGCGGAATACCCTGTGAAGTCCACTTCGCAGTCCACAACGCACCTCTAGAGCGACGTTGTTGATTGTTTGAGCATGTGACTGCGCGTTTCTCCTTGTTTTCTATTGTTATGCGCAGCATATTTCCCGCGCGCACAAACACAGCCACAGACAATTAATTGTTTGTTCGGTTATCGAAGAAGAGCATGATGTATTTTGTATAAAGTTTTTTTTATTTTTTTATTAACTGCTTTGAGGATTGGAAATGCACAATTCATGCATACAAATCTGTATATATTAATAAATGAAGATGATTAAAATAGACCAATGCAAAAAACGAAATTCATGCCTGCATTTATTAAGACAAACCTGGTAAAAACGAATGCAGTCTATACACTGACTTGGCTGCTCTGTGAAATGTAATACAACAGTGCCACCTACTGTCTAAATGCATTACCTAACATAAAAAGGTGAAACTCTTGCATAGACATAGGTAAATGGGTTTGTCTATTGCCCTTAAATAAAAAATAAAATAAAAAAATTCAGATCTTGTACATCCTCACATTGGAGTCCCGAGTTCATGTATAAAGTTTGGTTTCGATACGTGACAGAGTTCCTGAGATATGGACGACTTCCTGTTTGGCGACTACGCCGCTGATTTCGTTTGGCTGTGACGGGCAAACGCTTCCGAAAATCAAAAATCCTTCTAGTAACTTTGATGAGGCTTGCTCCAATGATCATGTACGTCTAGTTTCGTGAAGTTCGGACCAAATTTGTGACCTGTGAAACTTTAGTTTCGCTTTCTGTTCAATCCAATATGGCGGACAAACGACATGGACTTGTGATGTCATCTTCGCGAGCAACTTACACCGGTGCTGACCGGACGTTTAAAGTTGGAATGGTGTCTCTGTCTCAAAGGGCCTAGGCGCAGGAGCTGGCCAAATAGCTGGGGGGGGGTTGCCAAATAATGTAAATTTTTTATTTTTTTTTATCTTGTACATCCTCACATTGGAGTCTCGAGTTAATGTACAAAGTTTGGTTTCGATACGTGACAACGTTCCTGAGATATGAACTACTTCCTGTTTTGGCGACTACGCCGCCGATTTCGTTTGGCTGCGACGGGCAAACGCTTCCGAAAATCAAAAATCCTTCTAGTAACTTTGGTGAGGCTTGCTCCAAGGATCATGTACGTCCAGTTTCGTGAAGTTCGGACCAAATTTGTGACCTGTGAAACTTTAGTTTCGCTTTCTGTTCAATCCACTATGGCGGACGAACGACATGGACTCGTGATGTCATCTTCACGAGCAACTTACACCGGTACTGACCGAACGTTTTAAAGTTGGAACGGTGTCTCTGTCTCAAAGGGCCTAGGCGCAGGAGCTGGCCAAAATTTTTCTCCCGGGAATAATAATAATAATAATAATAATAAGAAAACTTAAGAAGAACAATAAGTGTGCGCTTTCAGCAAGCACACTTAATAATAAGAAGAAAACTTAGGAAGAACAATAAGTGTGCGCTTTCAGCAAGCACACTTAACTAGAAAAATGCATTTCCGGAGGAACTGCAAAGTGTGCTTGCTCGGGTGCAGTGCACTAACGTTAGGTAGTGGATAGATGCGAGATGAGAGAAAAAATGCGAGAATGCGAGAAAAAAGATGTAAATCGTATGTATGTATTTTTCACGTTTATTGCGTTATTTGATTTTTAAAAAAGATAATAAAAACACTTGCTTGTCATATTTATTTACTTTTTACATTTATATGTGAAAATAAAAGAGAACAAAACACTACACAACACATTTTTTATTCAAATATAGATATAACGGTATATATAAATAAATAACCAGGCATCTGGTCTTATAAATTATTGTTTTCTAACACGCTTGCACCGTTGCCATGGTGCCATTTTTGTTTATTTTTCATTCGCGCTCTATCGCCTTATCGTGTTGGATTGTGGGAAATAGTAGTGTCTCAGCAAGTGTACATGTACACTCGAATTCAGAGAGGATTGTGGGTTAAAGTAGTGAAGAATGTAGGGAATGATGTCGTTCACTCAGAATTCGGACACCACTACAAAATGGCCGACACCCTAAATAGTGCACTATATAGTGGATAGGGAGCGATTTCAGACACAGCTCTTGTCATCATGGAGAGCGCGGTTCACGGTTGCATAGCAACGACAGACGCCACAGGAGAACAAGCGCTTGTGGAAAGGAGACAGCGGCACGCTCGCGCTTTCCACTTGTTTTTACACATCTAATGTGCGTTCCATTCGACAGGGTCCATACGCAGTGTTCACTGCTCCCCTACTCCCCGAGCACGGTATATCAGTTGAAGTGGACTTCACTGACAATATCCGCTCATTTGAAACGCCCTGCAAATGTCATCAAAGAAAGTCAACGACGGAGTCGCACAGATTATGAAATAACATAAATATAGGACTACATTCATATTTTAATTTTTATTATTATATTATATATTTACAATTATATTGCACTATTTTACAACTACCTAAAATAAAATCACTTTACTTCACAAACTAGCTAAGCTGGCTGCATTCACTGAGGTAAATTATAATCATCAAAAATAGTATATGTAATATTCACAACAATAACCGTTAAAAATACTGTCATTTGTATAACAATGGCGAAATGTATTACTTACACACATACGTAAACTCCTCCATCGTTAGTTATGACCGTTCTGACTGGTGATGACCTGATGCGCGAAATGACAGTTGGGTGTGTGATCATCGCTCTCCACTTCCTGTGAAGTGATGTATCGATGTTCCCTTATTCCCTATGCTGTGCGCAGTGCCCTTCGAACTGAACATGTTCGCTCCCTTCGGATTAGAACTTAAGATGGCGGAATACCCTGTGAAGTCCACTTCGCAGTCCACAACGCACCTCTAGAGCGACGTTGTTGATTGTTTGAGCATGTGACTGCGCGTTTCTCCTTGTTTTCTATTGTTATGCGCAGCATATTTCCCGCACGCACAAACACAGCCACAGACAATTAATTGTTTGTTCGGTTATCGAAGAAGAGCATGATGTATTTTGTATAAAGTTTTTTTTTTTTTTATTAACTGCTTTGAGGATTGGAAATGCACAATTCATGCATACAAATCTGTATATATAAATAAATTAAGATGATTAAAATAGACCAATGCAAAAAACGAAATTCATGCCTGCATTTATTAAGACAAACCTGGTAAAAACGAATGCAGTCTATACACTGACTTGGCTGCTCTGTGAAATGTAATACAACAGTGCCACCTACTGTCTAAATGCATTACCTAACATCAAAAGGTGAAACTCTTGCATAGACATAGGTAAATGGGTTTGTCTATTAGCCTGAAATAAAAAAAAAATAAAGAAAATTCAGATCTTGTACATCCTCACATTGGAGTCCCGAGTTCATGTATAAAGTTTGGTTTCGATATGTGACAGAGTTCCTGAGATATGGACGACTTCCTGTTTGGCGACTACGCCGCTGATTTCGTTTGGCTGTGACGGGCAAACGCTTCCGAAAATCAAAAATCCTTCTAGTAACTTTGATGAGGCTTGCTCCAATGATCATGTACGTCTAGTTTCGTGAAGTTCGGACCAAATTTGTGACCTGTGAAACTTTAGTTTCGCCTTCTGTTCAATCCAATATGGCGGACAAACGACATGGACTTGTGATGTCATCTTCGCGAGCAACTTACACCGGTGCTGACCGGACGTTTTAAAGTTGGAACGGTGTCTCTGTCTCAAAGGGCCTAGGCGCAGGAGCTGGCCAAATAGCTGGGGGGGGGGGGGTTGCCAAATAATGTAAAAAAAAATTTTTTTTTATCTTGTACATCCTCACATTGGAGTCTCGAGTTAATGTACAAAGTTTGGTTTCGATACGTGACAACGTTCCTGAGATATGAACTACTTCCTGTTTTGGCGACTACGCCGCCGATTTCGTTTGGCTGTGACGGGCAAACGCTTCCGAAAATCAAAAATCCTTCTAGTAACTTTGATGAGGCTTGCTCCAAGGATCATGTACGTCCAGTTTCGTGAAGTTCGGACCAAATTTGTGACCTGTGAAACTTTAGTTTCGTTTTCTGTTCAATCCACTATGGCGGACGAAAGACATGGACTCGTGATGTCATCTTCGCGAGCAACTTACACCGGTACTGACCGAACGTTTTAAAGTTGGAACGGTGTCTCTGTCTGAAAGGGTCTAGGCGCAGGAGCTGGCCAAAATTTTTCTCCCGGGAATAATAATAATAACTAGAAAAGTGCATTTCCGGAGGAACTGCAAAGTGTGCTTGCTCGGGTGCAGTGCACTAACGTTAGCAGGTAGTGGATAGATGCGAGATGCGAGAAAAAATGCGAGAATGCGAGAAAAAAGATGTCAAACTGTCTTTTATTTTCGAATTTAATTCCTCAATCAGCGCTGGACCGGCATTTTCTGTCTTCCGCTGAGCCCTGGCCGTAGACAGATCATGTGTTTTACCCTGTCAATGCAGTGGTCTGCGTTGCGCTGATCTTATTCACACTATCGAGTGTAGGTGCAGCATTCTAACATTGAGTCATAATGAGCTGTTTATGAAGAAATTATCCGCTTCCTAATTCTTTTTAATCACGAAATTGAAACATTAAAAAACAATTTGCTCTTTATGGTGTGCGTGTGATAGAGCGCGGCAGCAACGAACCATCAGCTTGCAGCGTAACAACATTGAATGCTCGGCCGAAAAGCTGATCATAGCTGTACAGGGCGCCTTATTATTTTTCATCTCCATAAATATATCTAGTAGTAAAGCTAATGCAAGGGCTAGAAATCTAGTAATCTTTTGCTGATACTTCCTTAGCTGTGTCTGAAACCGCTCACTCGTTCACTAATCCCTACATAGTTGAGTGCACTACATCAGCAAAGAATTTGGACGCTGACATAATTATCACGCGCCAGAGAGCTCAGACAATTTGTCATAAACATTACCTACCCATCTTTAATATTTCCTTTTTTTGGCTGTGTGAATTGTATGTAACCATTGTATGTATGTATTTTTCACGTTTATTGCGTTATTTGATTAAAAAAAAGATAATAAAAACACTTGCTTGTCATATTTATTTACTTTTTAATTTATATGTGAAAATAAAAGAGAACAAAACACTACACAACACATTTGATTTTTCAAATATAGACATAACGGTATGTATAAATAAATAACCAGGCGTCTGGTCTTATAAATGATTGTTTTCTAACTCGGGTGCACCGTTGCCATGGTGGCATTTTTGTTTATTTTTCATTCGCGCTCAATCGCCTTATCGTGATGGATTGTGGGAAATAGTGTCTCAGCAAGTGTACATCGTATGTACACTCGAATTCAGAGAGGATTGTGGATAAAAGTAGTGAAGAATGTAGGGAATGATGTCGTTCACTCAGAATTCGGACACAAAATGGCCGACACCCTAAATAGTGCACTATATAGTGGATAGGGAGCGATTTCAGACACAGCTCTTGTCATCATGGAGAGCGCAGTTCATGGTTGCATAGCAACGACAGACGCCACAGGAGAACAAGCGAAAGGAGACAGCGGCGCGCTCGCGTTTTCCACTTGTTTTTACACATCTAATGTGCGTTCCATTCGACAGGGTCCATATGCAGTGTTCACTGCTCCCCTACTCCCTGAGCACGGTATATCAGTTGAAGTGGACTTCACTGACAATCGCTCATTAGAAACGCCCAGCAAATGTCATCAAAGAAAGTCAACGACGGAGTCGCGCAGATTATGATATAATAAATATATATAGGACTACATTCATATTTTAATTTTTATTATTATATTATATATTAACAATTATATTGCACTATTTTACAACTACCTAAAATAAAATCACTTTACTTCACAAACTAGCTAAGCTGGCTGCATTCACTGAGGTAAATTATAATCATCAAAAATAGTATATGTAATATTCACAACAATAACCATTAAAAATACTGTCATTTGTATAACAATGGCGAAATGTATTACTTACACACAACTCCTCCATCGTTAGTTATGACCGTTCTGACTGGTGATGACCTGATGCGCGAAATGACAGTTGGGTGTGTGATCATCGCTCTCCACTTCCTGTGAAGTGATGTATCGATGTTCCCTTATTCCCTATGCCGTGCGCAGTGCCCTTCGAACTGAACATGTTCGCTCCCTTCGGATTAGACTCTAACTTAAGATGGCGGAATACCCTGTGAAGTCCACTTCGCAGTCCACAACGCACCTCTAGAGCGACGTTGTTGATTGTTTGAGCATGTGACTGCGCGTTTCTCCTTGTTTTCTATTGTTATGCGCAGCATATTTCCCGCGCGCACAAACACAGCCACAGACAATTAATTGTTTGTTCGGTTATCGAAGAAGAGCATGATGTATTTTGTATAAAGTTTTTTTTTTTTTTTTATTAACTGCTTTGAGGATTGGAAATGCACAATTCATGCATACAAATCTGTATATATTAATAAATGAAGATGATTAAAATAGACCAATGCAAAAAACGAAATTCATGCCTGCATTTATTAAGACAAACCTGGTAAAAACGAATGCAGTCTATACACTGACTTGGCTGCTCTGTGAAATGTAATACAACAGTGCCACCTACTGTCTAAATGCATTACCTAACATAAAAAGGTGAAACTCTTGCATAGACATAGGTAAATGGGTTTGTCTATTGCCCTTAAATAAAAAATAAAATAAAAAAATTCAGATCTTGTACATCCTCACATTGGAGTCCCGAGTTCATGTATAAAGTTTGGTTTCGATACGTGACAGAGTTCCTGAGATATGGACGACTTCCTGTTTGGCGACTACGCCGCTGATTTCGTTTGGCTGTGACGGGCAAACGCTTCCAAAATCA
The DNA here is from genome assembly GCF_964197995.2 of Scardinius erythrophthalmus. Taxonomy (NCBI): domain Eukaryota; kingdom Metazoa; phylum Chordata; class Actinopteri; order Cypriniformes; family Leuciscidae; genus Scardinius; species Scardinius erythrophthalmus. Next base: position 69,290 of record NW_028296522.1, on the reverse strand, counting down.
AAAATCCTTCTAGTAACTTTGATGAGGCTTGCTCCAATGATCATGTACGTCTAGTTTCGTGAAGTTCGGACCAAATTTGTGACCTGTGAAACTTTAGTTTCGCTTTCTGTTCAATCCAATATGGCGGACAAACGACATGGACTTGTGATGTCATCTTCGCGAGCAACTTACACCGGTGCTGACCGGACGTTTAAAGTTGGAATGGTGTCTCTGTCTCAAAGGGCCTAGGCGCAGGAGCTGGCCAAATAGCTGGGGGGGGGGGTTGCCAAATAATGTAAATTTTTTATTTTTTTTTATCTTGTACATCCTCACATTGGAGTCTCGAGTTAATGTACAAAGTTTGGTTTCGATACGTGACAACGTTCCTGAGATATGAACTACTTCCTGTTTTGGCGACTACGCCGCCGATTTCGTTTGGCTGTGACGGGCAAACGCTTCCGAAAATCAAAAATCCTTCTAGTAACTTTGGTGAGGCTTGCTCCAAGGATCATGTACGTCCAGTTTCGTGAAGTTCGGACCAAATTTGTGACCTGTGAAACTTTAGTTTCGCTTTCTGTTCAATCCACTATGGCGGACGAACGACATGGACTCGTGATGTCATCTTCGCGAGCAACTTACACCGGTACTGACCGAACGTTTTAAAGTTGGAACGGTGTCTCTGTCTCAAAGGGCCTAGGCGCAGGAGCTGGCCAAAATTTTTCTCCCGGGAATAATAATAATAATAATAATAATAAGAAAACTTAAGAAGAACAATAAGTGTGCGCTTTCAGCAAGCACACTTAATAATAATAAGAAAACTTAAGAAGAACAATAAGTGTGCGCTTTCAGCAAGCACACTTAACTAGAAAAATGCATTTCCGGAGGAACTGCAAAGTGTGCTTGCTCGGGTGCAGTGCACTAACGTTAGGTAGTGGATAGATGCGAGATGAGAGAAAAAATGCGAGAATGCGAGAAAAAATATGTAAATTGTATGTATGTATTTTTCACGTTTATTGCGTTATTTGATTTTTAAAAAAGATAATAAAAACACTTGCTTGTCATATTTATTTACTTTTTACATTTATATGTGAAAATAAAAGAGAACAAAACACTACACAACACATTTTTTTATTCAAATATAGATATAACGGTATATATAAATAAATAACCAGGCATCTGGTCTTATAAATTATTGTTTTCTAACACGCTTGCACCGTTGCCATGGTGCCATTTTTGTTTATTTTTCATTCGCGCTCTATCGCCTTATCGTGTTGGATTGTGGGAAATAGTAGTGTCTCAGCAAGTGTACATGTACACTCGAATTCAGAGAGGATTGTGGGTTAAAGAAGTGAAGAATGTAGGGAATGATGTCGTTCACTCAGAATTCGGACACCACTACAAAATGGCCGACACCCTAAATAGTGCACTATATAGTGGATAGGGAGCGATTTCAGACACAGCTCTTGTCATCATGGAGAGCGCGGTTCACGGTTGCATAGCAACGACAGACGCCACAGGAGAACAAGCGCTTGTGGAAAGGAGACAGCGGCACGCTCGCGCTTTCCACTTGTTTTTACACATCTAATGTGCGTTCCATTCGACAGGGTCCATACGCAGTGTTCACTGCTCCCCTACTCCCCGAGCACGGTATATCAGTTGAAGTGGACTTCACTGACAATATCCGCTCATTTGAAACGCCCTGCAAATGTCATCAAAGAAAGTCAACGACGGAGTCGCACAGATTATGAAATAACATAAATATAGGACTACATTCATATTTTAATTTTTATTATTATATTATATATTTACAATTATATTGCACTATTTTACAACTACCTAAAATAAAATCACTTTTCACAAACTAGCTAAGCTGGCTGCATTCACTGAGGTAAATTATAATCATCAAAAATAGTATATGTAATATTCACAACAATAACCGTTAAAATACTGTCATTTGTATAACAATGGCGAAATGTATGAATACTTACACACATACGTAAACTCCTCCATCGTTAGTTATGACCGTTCTGACTGGTGATGACGTGGTGCGCGAAATGACAGTTGCGTGATCATCGCTCTCCACTTCCTGTGAAGTGATGTATCGATGTTCCCTTATTCCCTATGCCGTGCACAGTGCCCTTCGAACTGAACATGTTCGCTCCCTTTGGATTAGAATCTCACTTAAAATGGCGGAATACCCTGTGAAGTCCACTTCGCAGTCCACAACGCACCTCTAGAGCGACGTTGTTGATTGTTTGAGCATGTGACTGCGCGTTTCTCCTTGTTTTCTATTGTTATGCGCAGCATATTTCCCGTGCGCACAAACACAGCCACAGACAATGAATTGTTTGTTTGGTTAGCGAAGAGCATGATGTATTTTGTATAAAGTGTTGTTTTGTTTTTTTGTTATTAACTGCTTTGAGAACTGGAAATGCACAATTTATGCATACAAATCTGTATTAATACAGATGATGATTACATTAGACCAATGCAAAAAACGAAATTCATGCCTGCATTTATTAAGACAAACCTAGTAAAAACGAATACAGTCTATACACTGACTTGGCAGCTCTGTGAAATGTAATACAACAGTGCCACCTACTGTCTAAATGCATTAACATTAAAAGTGTGAGGAAGCTCTTGCATAGACATAGGTAAATGGGTTTGTCTATTAGCCTGAAATAAAATTAAAAAAAATTAAATTCAGATCTTGTGCTTCCTCACATTGGAGTCCCGAGTTCATGTATAAAGTTTGGTTTCGATACGTGACAGAGTTCCTGAGATATGGACGACTTCCTGTTTGGCGACTACGCCGCTGATTTTGTTTGGCTGTGACGGGCAAACGCTTCCGAAAATCAAAAATCCTTCTAGTAACTTTTGTGAGGCTTGGTCCAAGGATCATGTACGTCCAGTTTCGTGAAGTTCGGACCAATTTTGTGACCTGTGAAACTTTAGTTTGGCTTTCTGTTCAATCCACTATGGCGGACAAACGACATGGACTTGTGATGTCATCTTCGCGAGCAACTTACACCGGTACTGACCGGACGTTTTAAAGTTGGAACGGTGTCTCTGTCTCAAAGGGCCTAGGCGCAGGAGCTGACCAAATAGCTGGGGGGGGGGGGTTGCCAAATGATGTAAAATTTTGGATTTTTTTTTTTTTTTTATCTTGTACATCCTCACATTGGAGTCTTGAGTTAATGTACAAAGTTTGGTTTCGATACGTGACAGCGTTCCTGAGATATGAACTACTTCCTGTTTTGGCGACTACGCCGCTGATTTCGTTTGGCTGTGACGGGCAAACGCTTCCGAAAATCAAAAATCCTTCTAGTAACTTTTGTGAGGCTTGGTCCAAGGATCATGCACGTCCAGTTTCGTGAAGTTCGGACCAAATTTGTGACCTGTGAAACTTTAGTTTAGCTTTCTGTTCAATCCAATATTGCGGACAAACGACATGAACTCGTGATGTCATCTTCGCGAGCAACTTACACCGGTACTGACCGGACGTTTTAAAGTTGGAACGGTGTCTCTGTCTCAAAGGGCCTAGGCGCAGGAGCTGACCAAATAGCTGGGGGGGGGGGTTGCCAAATTATTTACAATTTTGGATTTTTTTTTTTTTTTTTCATCTTGTACATCCTCACATTGGAGTCTTGAGTTAATGTACAAAGTTTGGTTTCGATACGTGATAGAGTTCCTGAAATATGAACTACTTCCTGTTTTGGTGACTACGCCGCTGATTTCGTTTGGCTGTGACGGGCAAACGCTTCCGAAAATCAAAAATCCTTCTAGTAACTTATGTGAGGCTTGGTCCAAGGATCATGTACGTCCAGTTTCGTGAAGTTCGGACCAAATTTGTGACCTGTGAAACTTTAGTTTCGCTTCCTGTTCAATCCACTATGGCGGACAAACGACATGGACTTGTGATGTCATCTTCGCGAGCAACTTACACCGGTACTGACCGAACGTTTTAAAGTTGGAACGGTGTCTCTGTCTAAAAGGGCCTAGGCGCAGGAGCTGGCCAAAATTTTTCTCCCGGGAATAATAATAATAATAAGAAAACTTAAGAAGAACAATAAGTGTGCTGCTTTTTAGCAAGCACACTTAACTAGAAAAATGCATTTCCGGAGGAACTGCAAAGTGTGCTTGCTCGGGTGCAGTGCACTAACGTTAGCAGGTAGTGGATAGATGCGAGAAAAAATGCGAGAATGTGAGAAAAAAGATGTCAAACTGTCTTTTATTTTCAAATTTAATTCCTCAATCAGCGCTGGACCGGTATTTTCTATCTTCCGCTGAGCCCTGGCCGTAGACAGATCATGTGTTTTACCCTGTCAATGCAGTGGTCTGCGTTGCGCTGATCTTATTCACACTATCGAGTGTAGGTGCAGCATTCTAACATTGAGTCATAATGAGCTGTTTATGAAGAAATTATCCGCTTCCTAATTATGTCATTTTAATCACGAAATTGAAACATTAAAAAACAATTTGCTCTTTATGGTGTGCGAGTGATAGAGCGCGGCAGCAACGAACCATCAGCTTGCAGCGTAACAACATTGAATGCTCGGCCGAAAAGCTGATCATAGCTGTACAGGGCGCCTTATTATTTTTCATCTCCATAAATATATCTAGTAGTAAAGCTAATGCAAGGGCTAGAAATCTAGTAATCTTTTGCTGATACTTCCTTAGCTGTGTCTGAAACCGCTCACTCGTTCACTAATCCCTACATAGTGAATGGCAGTTGAGTGCACTACATCAGCAAAGAATTTGGACGCTGACATAATTATCACGCGCCGAGAGAGCTCAGACAATTTGTCATAAACATTACCTACCCATTTTTAATATTTCCTTTTTTTGGCTGTGTGAATTGTATGTAACCATTGTATGTATGTATTTTTCACGTTTATTGCGTTATTTGATAAAAAAAAAGATAATAAAACACTTGCTTGTCATATTTATTTACTTTTTTAATTTATATGTGAAAATAAAAGAGAACAAAACACTACACAACACATTTGATTTTTCAAATATAGACATTAACGGTATGTATAAATAAATAACCAGGCGTCTGGTCTTATAAATGATTGTTTTCTAACTCGGGTGCACCGTTGCCATGGTGGCATTTTTGTTTATTTTTCATTCGCGCTCAATCGCCTTATCGTGATGGATTGTGGGAAATAGTGTCTCAGCAAGTGTACATCGTATGTACACTCGAATTCAGAGAGGATTGTGGATAAAAGTAGTGAAGAATGTAGGGAATGATGTCGTTCACTCAGAATTCGGACACCACTACAAAATGGCCGACACCCTAAATAGTGCACTATATAGTGGATAGGGAGCGATTTCAGAAACAGATCTTGTCATCATGGAGAGCGCAGTTCATGGTTGCCGCATAGCAACGACAGACGCCAGACGCCACAGGAGAACAAGCGAAAGGAGACAGCGGCGCGCTCGCGCTTTCCACTTGTTTTTACACATCTAATGTGCGTTCCATTCGACAGGGTCCATATGCAGTGTTCACTGCTCCCCTACTCCCTGAGCACAGTATATCAGTTGAAGTGGACTTCACTGACAATAACCGCTCATTAGAAACACCCAGCAAATGTCATCAAAGAAAGTCAACGACGGAGTCGCGCAGATTATGATATAACAAATATATATAGGACTACATTCATATTTTAATTTTTATTATTATATCATATATTTACAATTATATTGCACTATTTTACAACTACCTAAAATAAAATCACTTTACTTCACAAACTAGCTAAGCTGGCTGCATTCACTGAGGTAAATTATAATCATCAAAAATAGTATATGTAATATTTACAACAATAACCGTTAAAAATACTGTCATTTGTATAACAATGGCGAAATGTATTACTTACACACATACGTAAACTCCTCCATCGTTAGTTATGACCGTTCTGACTGGTGATGACCTGATGCGCGAAATGACAGTTGGGTGTGTGATCATCGCTCTCCACTTCCTGTGAAGTGATGTATCGATGTTCCCTTATTCCCTATGCTGTGCGCAGTGCCCTTCGAACTGAACATGTTCGCTCCCTTCGGATTAGAACTTAAGATGGCGGAATACCCTGTGAAGTCCACTTCGCAGTCCACAACGCACCTCTAAAGCGACGTTGTTGATTGTTTGAGCATGTGACTGCGCGTTTCTCCTTGTTTTCTATTGTTATGCGCAGCATATTTCCCGCGCGCACAAACACAGCCACAGACAATTAATTGTTTGTTCGGTTATCGAAGAAGAGCATGATGTATTTTGTATAAAGTTTTTTTTTTTTTATTAACTGCTTTGAGGATTGGAAATGCACAATTCATGCATACAAATCTGTATATATTAATAAATTAAGATGATTAAAATAGACCAATGCAAAAAACGAAATTCATGCCTGCATTTATTAAGACAAACCTGGTAAAAACGAATGCAGTCTATACACTGACTTGGCTGCTCTGTGAAATGTAATACAACAGTGCCACCTACTGTCTAAATGCATTACCTAACATCAAAAGGTGAAACTCTTGCATAGACATAGGTAAATGGGTTTGTCTATTAGCCTGAAATAAAAAAAAAATAAAGAAAATTCAGATCTTGTACATCCTCACATTGGAGTCCCGAGTTCATGTATAAAGTTTGGTTTCGATATGTGACAGAGTTCCTGAGATATGGACGACTTCCTGTTTGGCGACTACGCCGCTGATTTCGTTTGGCTGTGACGGGCAAACGCTTCCGAAAATCAAAAATCCTTCTAGTAACTTTGATGAGGCTTGCTCCAATGATCATGTACGTCTAGTTTCGTGAAGTTCGGACCAAATTTGTGACCTGTGAAACTTTAGTTTCACCTTCTGTTCAATCCAATATGGCGGACAAACGACATGGACTTGTGATGTCATCTTCGCGAGCAACTTACACCGGTGCTGACCGGACGTTTTAAAGTTGGAACGGTGTCTCTGTCTCAAAGGGCCTAGGCGCAGGAGCTGGCCAAATAGCTGGGGGGGGGGGTTGCCAAATAATGTAAAAAAAAAAATTTTTTTATCTTGTACATCCTCACATTGGAGTCTCGAGTTAATGTACAAAGTTTGGTTTCGATACGTGACAACGTTCCTGAGATATGAACTACTTCCTGTTTTGGCGACTACGCCGCCGATTTCGTTTGGCTGTGACGGGCAAACGCTTCCGAAAATCAAAAATCCTTCTAGTAACTTTGGTGAGGCTTGCTCCAAGGATCATGTACGTCCAGTTTCGTGAAGTTCGGACCAAATTTGTGACCTGTGAAACTTTAGTTTCGTTTTCTGTTCAATCCACTATGGCGGACGAACGACATGGACTCGTGATGTCATCTTCGCGAGCAACTTACACCGGTACTGACCGAACGTTTTAAAGTTGGAACGGTGTCTCTGTCTCAAAGGGTCTAGGCGCAGGAGCTGGCCAAAATTTTTCTCCCGGGAATAATAATAATAACTAGAAAAGTGCATTTCCGGAGGAACTGCAAAGTGTGCTTGCTCGGGTGCAGTGCACTAACGTTAGCAGGTAGTGGATAGATGCGAGATGCGAGAAAAAATGCGAGAATGCGAGAAAAAAGATGTCAAACTGTCTTTTATTTTCGAATTTAATTCCTCAATCAGCGCTGGACCGGCATTTTCTGTCTTCCGCTGAGCCCTGGCCGTAGACAGATCATGTGTTTTACCCTGTCAATGCAGTGGTCTGCGTTGCGCTGATCTTATTCACACTATCGAGTGTAGGTGCAGCATTCTAACATTGAGTCATAATGAGCTGTTTATGAAGAAATTATCCGCTTCCTAATTATATCATTTTAATCACGAAATTGAAACATTAAAAAACAATTTGCTCTTTATGGTGTGCGAGTGATAGAGCGCGGCAGCAACGAACCATCAGCTTGCAGCGTAACAACATTGAATGCTCGGCCGAAAAGCTGATCATAGCTGTACAGGGCGCCTTATTATTTTTCATCTCCATAAATATATCTAGTAGTAAAGCTAATGCAAGGGCTAGAAATCTAGTAATCTTTTGCTGATACTTCCTTAGCTGTGTCTGAAACCGCTCACTCGTTCACTAATCCCTACATAGTTGAGTGCACTACATCAGCAAAGAATTTGGACGCTGACATAATTATCACGCGCCAGAGAGCTCAGACAATTTGTCATAAACATTACCTACCCATCTTTAATATTTCCTTTTTTTGGCTGTGTGAATTGTATGTAACCATTGTATGTATGTATTTTTCACGTTTATTGCGTTATTTGATTAAAAAAAAAGATAATAAAAACACTTGCTTGTCATATTTATTTACTTTTTAATTTATATGTGAAAATAAAAGAGAACAAAACACAACACAACACATTTGATTTTTCAAATATAGACATAACGGTATGTATAAATAAATAACCAGGCGTCTGGTCTTATAAATGATTGTTTTCTAACTCGGGTGCACCGTTGCCATGGTGGCATTTTTGTTTATTTTTCATTCGCGCTCAATCGCCTTATCGTGATGGATTGTGGGAAATAGTATCTCAGCAAGTGTACATCGTATGTACACTCGAATTCAGAGAGGATTGTGGATAAAAGTAGTGAAGAATGTAGGGAATGATGTCGTTCACTCAGAATTCGGACACAAAATGGCCGACACCCTAAATAGTGCACTATATAGTGGATAGGGAGCGATTTCAGACACAGCTCTTGTCATCATGGAGAGCGCAGTTCATGGTTGCATAGCAACGACAGACGCCACAGGAGAACAAGCGAAAGGAGACAGCGGCGCGCTCGCGTTTTCCACTTGTTTTTACACATCTAATGTGCGTTCCATTCGACAGGGTCCATATGCAGTGTTCACTGCTCCCCTACTCCCTGAGCACGGTATATCAGTTGAAGTGGACTTCACTGACAATCGCTCATTAGAAACGCCCAGCAAATGTCATCAAAGAAAGTCAACGACGGAGTCGCGCAGATTATGATATAATAAATATATATAGGACTACATTCATATTTTAATTTTTATTATTATATTATATATTAACAATTATATTGCACTATTTTACAACTACCTAAAATAAAATCACTTTACTTCACAAACTAGCTAAGCTGGCTGCATTCACTGAGGTAAATTATAATCATCAAAAATAGTATATGTAATATTCACAACAATAACCATTAAAAATACTGTCATTTGTATAACAATGGCGAAATGTATTACTTACACACATACGTAAACTCCTCCATCGTTAGTTATGACCGTTCTGACTGGTGATGACGTGGTGCGCGAAAGTTGGGTGTGTGATCATCGCTCTCCACTTCCTGTGAAGTGATGTATCGATGTTCCCTTATTCCCTATGCCGTGCGCAGTGCCCTTCGAACTGAACATGTTCGCTCCCTTCGGATTAGACTCTAACTTAAGATGGCGGAATACCCTGTGAAGTCCACTTCGCAGTCCACAACGCACCTCTAGAGCGACGTTGTTGATTGTTTGAGCATGTGACTGCGCGTTTCTCCTTGTTTTCTATTGTTATGCGCAGCATATTTCCCGCGCGCACAAACACAGCCACAGACAATTAATTGTTTGTTCGGTTATCGAAGAAGAGCATGATGTATTTTGTATAAAGTTTTTTTTATTTTTTATTAACTGCTTTGAGGATTGGAAATGCACAATTCATGCATACAAATCTGTATATATTAATAAATGAAGATGATTAAAATAGACCAATGCAAAAAACGAAATTCATGCCTGCATTTATTAAGACAAACCTGGTAAAAACGAATGCAGTCTATATACACTGACTTGGCTGCTCTGTGAAATGTAATACAACAGTGCCACCTACTGTCTAAATAAATGCATTAACATCAAAAGGTGAAACACTTGCATAGACATAGGTAAATGGGTTTGTCTATTAGCCTGAAATAAAAAAAAAATAAAAAAAAATTCAGATCTTGTGCTTCCTCACATTGGAGTCCCGAGTTCATGTATAAAGTTTGGTTTTAATACGTGACAGAGTTCCTGAGATATGGACGACTTCCTGTTTGGCGACTACGCCGCTGATTTCGTTTGACTGTGACGGGCAAACGCTTCCGAAAATCAAAAATCCTTCTAGTAACTTTGTTGAGGCTTTGTCCAAGGATCGTGTACGTCTAGTTTCGTGAAGTTCGCACCAAATTTGTGACCTGTGAAACTTTAGTTTCGCTTTCTGTTCAATCCAATATGGCGGACAAACGACATGGACTTGTGATGTCATCTTCGCGAGCAACTTACACCAGTGCTGACCGGACGTTTTAAAGTTGGAATGGTGTCTCTGTCTCAAAGGGCCTAGGCGCAGGAGCTGGCCAAAAAACTGGGGGGGGGGGTTGCCAAATAATGTAAAATTTTGTAATTTTTTTATTTTTTTTTTTATCTTGTACATCCTCACATTGGAGTATCGAGTTAATGTACAAAGTTTGGTTTCGATACGTGACAGCGGTCCTGAGATATGAACTACATCCTGTTTTGGCAACTACGCCGCCGATTTCGTTTGGCTGTGACGGGCAAACTCTTCCGAAAATCAAAAATCCTTCTAGTAACTTATGTGAGGCTTGGTCCAAGGATCATGTACGTCCAGTTTCGTGAAGTTCGGACCAAATTTGTGACCTGTGAAACTTTAGTTTCGCTTCCTGTTCAATCCACTATGGCGGACAAACGACATGGACTCGTGATGTCATCTTCGCGAGCAACTTACACCGGTACTGACCGAACGTTTTAAAGTTGGAACGGTGTCTCTGTCTCAAAGGGCCTAGGCGCAGGAGCTGGCCAAAATTTTTCTCCCGGGAATAATAATAATAACTAGAAAAATGCATTTCCGGAGGAACTGCAAAGTGTGCTTGCTCGGGTGCAGTGCACTAACGTTAGCAGGTAGTGGATAGATGCGAGAAAAAATGCGAGAATGTGAGAAAAAAGATGTCAAACTGTCTTTTATTTTCGAATTTAATTCCTCAATCAGCGCTGGACCGGCATTTTCTATCTTCCGCTGAGCCCTGGCCGTAGACAGATCATGTGTTTTACCCTGTCAATGCAGTGGTCTGCGTTGCGCTGATCTTATTCACACTATCGAGTGTAGGTGCAGCATTCTAACATTGAGTCATAATGAGCTGTTTATGAAGAAATTATCCGCTTCCTAATTATGTCATTTTAATCACGAAATTGAAACATTAAAAAACAATTTGCTCTTTATTGTGTGCGAGTGATAGAGCGCGGCAGCAACGAACCATCAGCTTGCAGCGTAACAACATTGAATGCTCGGCCGAAAAGCTGATCATAGCTGTACAGGGCGCCTTATTATTTTTCATCTCCATAAATATATCTAGTATTAAAGCTAATGCAAGGGCTAGAAATCTAGTAATCTTTTGCTGATACTTCCTTAGCTGTGTCTGAAACCGCTCACTCGTTCACTAATCCCTACATAGTGAATGGCAGTTGAGTGCACTACATCAGCAAAGAATTTGGACGCTGACATAATTATCACGCGCCAGAGAGCTCAGACAATTTGTCATAAACATTACCTACCCATCTTTAATATTTCCTTTTTTTGGCTGTGTGAATTGTATGTAACCATTGTATGTATGTATTTTTCACGTTTATTGCGTTATTTGATTAAAAAAAAAAGATAATAAAACACTTGCTTGTCATATTTATTTACTTTTTTAATTTATATGTGAAATAAAAGAGAACAAAACACTACACAACACATTTGATTTTTCAAATATAGATATAACGGAATATATAAATAAATAACCAGGCGTCTGGTCTTATAAATGATTGTTTTCTAACTCGCGTGCACCGTTGCCATGGTGACATTTTTGTTTATTTTTCATTTGCGCTCTATCGCCTTATCGTGTTGGATTGTGGGAAATAGTTTCTCAGCAAGTGTACATCGTATGTACACTCGAATTCAGAGAGGATTGTGGATAAAAGTAGTGAAGAATGTAGGGAATGATGTCGTTCACTCAGAATTCGGACACCACTACAAAATGGCCGACACCCTAAATAGTGCACTATATAGTGGATAGGGAGCGATTTCAGACACAGCTCTTGTCATCATGGAGAGCGCAGTTCATGGTTGCATAGCAACGACAGACGCCACAGGAGAACAAGCGAAAGGAGACAGCGGCGCGCTCGCGCTTTCCACTTGTTTTTACACATCTAATGTGCGTTCCATTCGACAGGGTCCATATGCAATGTTCACTGCTCCCCTACTCCCTGAGCACGGTATATCAGTTGAAGTGGACTTCACTGACAATAACCGCTCATTTGAAATGCCCAGCAAATGTCATCAAAGAAAGTCAACGACGGAGTCGCGCAGATTATGATATAACAAATATATATAGGACTACATTCATATTTTATTTTTTTTATTATTATATTATATATTTACAATTATATTGCACTATTTTACAACTACCTAAAATAAAATCACTTTACTTCACAAACTAGCTAAGCTGGCTGCATTCACTGAGGTAAATTATAATCATCAAAAATAGTATATGTAATATTCACAACAATAACCGTTAAAAATACTGTCATTTGTATAACAATGGCGAAATGTATTACTTACACACATACGTAAACTCCTCCATCGTTAGTTATGACCGTTCTGACTGGTGATGACGTGGTGCGCGAAAGTTGGGTGTGTGATCATCGCTCTCCACTTCCTGTGAAGTGATTTATCGATGTTCCCTTATTCCCTATGCCGTGCGCAGTGCCCTTCGAACTGAACATGTTCGCTCCCTTCGGATTAGACTCTAACTTAAGATGGCGGAATACCCTGTGAAGTCCACTTCGCAGTCCACAACGCACCTCTAGAGCGACGTTGTTGATTGTTTGAGCATGTGACTGCGCGTTTCTCCTTGTTTTCTATTGTTATGCGCAGCATTTTTCCCGCGCGCACAAACACAGCCACAGACAATTAATTGTTTGTTCGGTTATCGAAGAAGAGCATGATGTATTTTGTATAAAGTTTTTTTTATTTTTTATTAACTGCTTTGAGGATTGGAAATGCACAATTCATGCATACAAATCTGTATATATTAATAAATGAAGATGATTAAAATAGACCAATGCAAAAAACGAAATTCATGCCTGCATTTATTAAGACAAACCTGGTAAAAACGAATGCAGTCTATATACACTGACTTGGCTGCTCTGTGAAATGTAATACAACAGTGCCACCTACTGTCTAAATAAATGCATTAACATCAAAAGGTGAAACACTTGCATAGACATAGGTAAATGGGTTTGTCTATTAGCCTGAAATAAAAATAAAAATAAAAAAAATTCAGATCTTGTGCTTCCTCACATTGGAGTCCCGAGTTCATGTATAAAGTTTGGTTTTAATACGTGACAGAGTTCCTGAGATATGGACGACTTCCTGTTTGGCGACTACGCTGCTGATTTCGTTTGGCTGTGACGGGCAAACGCTTCCGAAAATCAAAAATCCTTCTAGTAACTTTGATGAGGCTTTGTCCAAGGATCGTGTACGTCTAGTTTCGTGAAGTTCGCACCAAATTTGTGACCTGTGAAACTTTAGTTTCGCTTTCTGTTCAATCCAATATGGCGGACAAACGACATGGACTTGTGATGTCATCTTCGCGAGCAACTTACACCAGTGCTGACCGGACGTTTTAAAGTTGGAATGGTGTCTCTGTCTCAAAGGGCCTAGGCGCAGGAGCTGGCCAAAAAACTGGGGGGGGGGGGGGTTGCCAAATAATGTAAAAATTTTTTATTTTTTTATTTTTTTTTATCTTGTACATCCTCACATTGGAGTATCGATTTAATGTACAAAGTTTGGTTTCGATACGTGACAGCGTTCCTGAGATATGAACTACTTCCTGTTTTGGCGACTACACCGCCGATTTCGTTTGGCTGTGACGGGCAAACGCTTCCGAAAATCAAAAATCCTTCTAGTAACTTATGTGAGGCTTGGTCCAAGGATCATGTTCGTCCAGTTTCGTGAAGTTCGGACCAAATTTGTGACCTGTGAAACTTTAGTTTCGCTTCCTGTTCAATCCACTATGGCGGACAAACGACATGGACTTGTGATGTCATCTTCGCGAGCAACTTACACCGGTACTGACCGAACGTTTTAAAGTTGGAACGGTGTCTCTGTCTCAAAGGGCCTAGGCGCAGGAGCTGGCCAAAATTTTTCTCCCGGGAATAATAATAATAATAAGAAGAAAACTTAAGAAGAACAATAAGTGTGCTGCTTTCAGCAAGCACACTTAATAATAATAATAATAATAAGAAAACTTAAGAAGAACAATAAGTGTGCGCTTTCAGCAAGCACACTTAATAATAAGAAAACTTAAGAAGAACAATAAGTGTGCTGCTTTCAGCAAGCACACTTAATAAGAAAACTTAAGAAGAACAATAAGTGTGCGCTTTCAGCAAGCACACTTAATAATAAGAAAACTTAAGAAGAACAATAAGTGTGCGCTTTCAGCAAGCACACTTAAGAAGAAAACTTAAGAAGAACTATAAGTGTGCTGCTTTCAGCAAGCACACTTAATAAGAAGAAGAAGAAAACTTAAGAAGAACTATAAGTGTGCTGCTTTCAGCAAGCACACTTAATAAGAAGAAAACTTAAGAAGAACAGTAAGTGTGCTGCTTTCAGCAAGCACACTTAATAAGAAGAAGAAAACTTAAGAAGAACAATAAGTGTGCTGCTTTCAGCAAGCACACTTAATAATAAGAAGAAAACTTAAGAAGAACAATAAGTGTGCTGCTTTCAGCAAGCACACTTAATAACTAGAAAAGTGCATTTCCGGAGGAACTGCAAAGTGTGCTTGCTCGGGTGCAGTGCACTAACGTTAGCAGGTAGTGGATAAGGGTGCGTTGAAGTTTGCTTGATGTGAGAATTTCAACAATAGTACTTTTTTCAAGATTGTGCATATAAAGTTAGGCAAGGCCAAACAGCGTTATCCATGTTGTTGCGATTGCATCACTAGAGTAAGCTAATAGTGAAACTGATAGCGTTCTTCATTTAATTACAATATGAGGACTGACGGTAGGCTATAAAAAACAGCGTTTCTGTGTAGGTGATGACAGTCTTCATTTACTGTATCCAATAAGCCAATACAAAACTTACCCAGCTGTTCTGTGGTTGAGTGTTCCCTTTGATTAGGAACAAATTTACTATCTCAAATTAAGGTCAACCGTAATTAGCGATGCTTTGATTGCTGCTGTCAAGATGGTTGTCATCACCTACACAGAAACGCTGATTTTTATAGCCTACCGTCAGTCCTCATATTGTAATTAAATGAAGAACGCTATCAGTTTCACTAGCTTACTCTAGCGATGCAATCGCAAAACATGGATAACGCTGTTTGGCCTTGCCTAACTTTATATGACATATGTGCCATATGCTAGAGTTACACATCCCGCTGCCATTTCAGGGCTTGAATTTCGGTGCGGGAATGTGGGGATTGCGCATTTACATGAATAAGCAAAATGCTTTTTAATGCCCCGCGGAAACCCTGGCTGATCATAGCTGTACAGGGCGCCTTATTATTTTTCATCTCCATAAATATATATAGTAGTAAAGCCAAGGCCGTAACCAGGGTTTGAAAATTAGTGAGGTCTGGGGTGAGGTGCAGGGCCGGATTAAGAATTCAGAGGCCCCTGGGCACAATGTCTTGTAGGCCCCCCCTAAGGCAGGCCAAATGTATAGTTTGTCCAAGTACATTTTAGGACATTAAAAGGAACTTTGTTGTACTATGCTGGAGTAAAGTTAATAAATTATCGTTCTTTCCCATAGGATTTTTAAAACTATGTTGGGTAAACCTCTGTCCCTCTAGGGGGGTTCGGGGACATGCTCCCCCGCAAGAAAATTTTGTACATTTTAAAGTTAAATGCATCAGTCTGGTGCACTTTGAGAGCTCAAAATTAAGAGCTTCAACGGGCTACAACCATAGACTGTAAAAAAATGGCTTCAACCCATGAACTGTGCACAAAGAAAAAGCATTGACTTGTACCTGGACATTAAAGAGGGCTCAAACATATTTTTTAGTTATGATATAGCGTCTCAGTCTACATTAAATTATCACTGGTGTTTTAGGACGCCAAACAATTAGTATAATAATATAATAATGATTTATATAATTATTCCTATGACATAAAATAGCCTATAAACGTACTGTATTAAATGAAAATGAATATTTCAAAAGTATATTTTACATTACACTAAAGGAAAATTACAATACTTTTGTCCTAATGTCTTCTTCACTTGCAAGAAATAAACTCTTTGATCGCGTGAGCAAAGTGCGCACTTTTCTTTAAATCACGCAGCACAAACATAATGCCTATATAGGATACTTAAAGTCTTGTGCTGTTTTATAAAGCACAAAACCATATCACGGTTTCGATTTTAGTTCGTTGGCAAAATATAAGGCTAGAGACCTTTATGTTAGGCTATACATTTTACATCTCATGTGTATTGGGAAAAGGGAGAAGAGCGAGTTCGGCAAAAGGCGGATTCGAACTCGAGTCGAACGCGTCAAAAACTACTTTGTTTTAAGCACCTCACGCACGCTCTCAAGCCCCGTTCACTGTTCTACCTTCTCGCAGCAACATGAATTGCAAACACACGTGACGTGGTTTAAACGGCTAATTAATCATTCAGAGAGCTTGAAATTTTATTTTTGAATACAAAAAAATTACCGAGGTCCGGACCTCGGTGAAATCATAGCTGGCTACGGCCACGAGTAAGCTAATGCAAGGGCTAGAAATCTATTAATCTTTTGATGATACTTCCTTGTCATCATGGCGATCGGAGTTCACGGTTGCATAGCAACGACAGACGCCACGGGACAGCAAGCGCTTGTGGAAAGGAGAGAGCGGCGCGCTCGCGCTTTCCACTTGTTTTTACACATCTAGAGAGACGTTGTTGATTGTTTGAGCATGTGACTGCACGTTTCTCCTTGTTTTCTGTTGTTATGAGCAGCATATTTCCCGCGCGCACAAACACAGCCACAGACAATTAATTGTTCGGTTAGCGAAGAAGACCGAATGTATGATGCATAGGCTAATAATCTTTAGACCCCCCCCCCCCATGTGACCCATGTAAGCGGTGGAATTCCCTCCCAGTTTAAAAAACGAAATTCAGGCCCTGCATTTATTAAGGCAAACCTAGTAAAAACTAATGCAGTCTATACACTGACTTGGCAGCTCTGTGAAATGTAATACAACAGTGCCACCTACTGTCTAAATGCATTAACATTAAAAGTCTGAGTTGAAACCTAGACATAGGTAAATGGGTTTGTCAATTAGCCTGAAATAAAAAAAATAAATTAAACAATTCAGATCTTGTACATCCTCACCTTGGAGTCTTGAGTTAATGTACAAAGTTTGGTTTCGATACGTGACAGCGTTCCTGAAATATGAACTACTTCCTGTTTTGGCGACTACGCCGCCGATTTCGTTTGGCTGTGACGGGCAAACGCTTCCAAAAATAAAAAATCCTTCTAGTAACTTTTGTAAGGCTTGCTCCAAGGATCATGTACGTCTAGTTTCGTGAAGTTCGGACCAAATTTGTGACCTGTGAAACTTTAGTTTCGCTTTCTGTTCAATCCACTATGGCGGACAAACGACATGGACTTGTGATGTCATCTTCGCGAGCAACTTACACCGGTACTGACCGAACGTTTTAAAGTTGGAACGGTGTCTCTGTCTCAAAGGGCCTAGGCGCAGGAGCTGGCCAAAATTTTTCTCCCGGGAATAATAATAATAATAATAATAATAATAAGAAAACTTAAGAAGAACAATAAGTGTGCGCTTTCAGCAAGCACACTTAATAAACTATTTTGAAAGGTAAATAACAAATAATAACTAGAAAAATGCATTTCCGGAGGAACTGCAAAGTGTGCTTGCTCGGGTGCAGTGCACTAACGTTAGCAGGTAGTGGATAGATGCGAGATGCGAGAAAAAATGCGAGAATGCGAGAAAAAAGATGTCAAACTGTCTTTTATTTTCGAATTTAATTCCTCAATCAGCGCTGGACCGGCATTTTATGTCTTCCGCTGAGCCCTGGCCGTAGACAGATCATGTGTTTTACCCTGTCAATGCAGTGGTCTGCGTTGCGCTGATCTTATTCACACTATCGAGTGTAGGTGCAGCATTCTAACATTGAGTCACAATGAGCTGTTTATGAAGAAATTATCCGCTTCCTAATTCATTTTAATCACGAAATTGAAACATTAAAAAACAATTTGCTCTTTATGGTGTGCGAGTGATAGAGCGCGGCAGCAACGAACCATCAGCTTGCAGCGTAACAACATTGAATGCTCGGCCGAAAAGCTGATCATAGCTGTACAGGGCGCCTTATTATTTTTCATCTCCATAAATATATCTAGTAGTAAAGCTAATGCAAGGGCTAGAAATCTAGTAATCTTTTGCTGATACTTCCTTAGCTGTGTCTGAAACCGCTCACTCGTTCACTAATCCCTACATAGTGAATGGCAGTTGAGTGCACTACATCAGCAAAGAATCTGGACGCTGACATAATTATCACGCGCCAGAGAGCTCGGACAATTTGTCATAAACATTACCTACCCATCTTTAATATTTCCTTTTTTTGGCTGTATGAATTGTATGTAACCATTGTATGCATGTATTTTTCACGTTTATTGCGTTATTTGATTAAAAAAAAAGATAATAAAAACACTTGCTTGTCATATTTATTTACTTTTTTCATTTATATGTGAAAATAAAAGAGAACAAAACACTACACAGCACATTTGATTTTTCAAATATAGATATAACGGTATATATAAATAAATAACCAGGCGTCTGGTCTTATAAATGACTGTTTTCTAACTCGCGTGCACCGTTGCCATGGTGACATTTTTGTTTATTTTTCATTTGCGCTCTATCGCCTTATCGTGTTGGATTGTGGGAAATAGTTTCTCAGCAAGTGTACATCATATGTACACTCGAATTCAGAGAGGATTGTGGATAAAAGTAGTGAAGAATGTAGGGAATGATGTCGTTCACTCAGAATTCGGACACCACTACAAAATGGCCGACACCCTAAATAGTGCACTATATAGTGGATAGGGAGCGATTTCAGACACAGATCTTGTCATCATGGAGAGCGCAGTTCATGGTTGCATAGCAACGACAGACGCCACAGGAGAACAAGCGAAAGGAGACAGCGGCGCGCTCGCGCTTTCCACTTGTTTTTACACATCGAATGTGCGTTCCATTCGACAGGGTCCATATGCAATGTTCACTGCTCCCCTACTCCCTGAGCACGGTATATCAGTTGAAGTGGACTTCACTGACAATAACCGCTCATTTGAAATGCCCAGCAAATGTCATCAAAGAAAGTCAACGACGGAGTCGCGCAGATTATGATATAACAAATATATATAGGACTACATTCATATTTTAATTTTTTTATTATTATATTATATATTTACAATTATATTGCACTATTTTACAACTACCTAAAATAAAATCACTTTACTTCACAAACTAGCTAAGCTGGCTGCATTCACTGAGGTAAATTATAATCATCAAAAATAGTATATGTAATATTCACAACAATAACCGTTAAAAATACTGTCATTTGTATAACAATGGCGAAATGTATTACTTACACACATACGTAAACTCCTCCATCGTTAGTTATGACCGTTCTGACTGGTGATGACCTGATGCGCGAAAGTTGGGTGTGTGATCATCGCTCTCCACTTCCTGTGAAGTGATGTATCGATGTTCCCTTATTCCCTATGCCGTGCGCAGTGCCCTTCGAACTGAACATGTTCGCTCCCTTCGGATTAGACTCTAACTTAAGATGGCGGAATACCCTGTGAAGTCCACTTTGCAGTCCACAACGCACCTCTAGAGCGACGTTGTTGATTGTTTGAGCATGTGACTGCGCGTTTCTCCTTGTTTTCTATTGTTATGCGCAGCATATTTCCCGCGCGCACAAACACAGCCACAGACAATTAATTGTTTGTTCGGTTATCGAAGAAGAGCATGATGTATTTTGTATAAAGTTTTTTTTATTTTTTATTAACTGCTTTGAGGATTGGAAATGCACAATTCATGCATACAAATCTGTATATATTAATAAATGAAGATGATTAAAATAGACCAATGCAAAAAACGAAATTCATGCCTGCATTTATTAAGACAAACCTGGTAAAAACGAATGCAGTCTATATACACTGACTTGGCAGCTCTGTGAAATGTAATACAACAGTGCCACCTACTGTCTAAATAAATGCATTAACATCAAAAGGTGAAACACTTGCATAGACATAGGTAAATGGGTTTGTCTATTAGCCTGAAATAAAAAAAAAAAATAAAAAAAAATTCAGATCTTGTGCTTCCTCACATTGGAGTCCCGAGTTCATGTATAAAGTTTGGTTTTAATACGTGACAGAGTTCCTGAGATATGGACGACTTCCTGTTTGGCGACTACGCCGCTGATTTCGTTTGGCTGTGACGGGCAAACGCTTCCGAAAATCAAAAATCCTTCTAGTAACTTTGATGAGGCTTTGTCCAAGGATCGTGTACGTCTAGTTTCGTGAAGTTCGGACCAAATTTGTGACCTGTGAAACTTTAGTTTCGCTTTCTGTTCAATCCAATATGGCGGACAAACGACATGGACTTGTGATGTCATCTTCGCGAGCAACTTACACCAGTGCTGACCGGACGTTTTAAAGTTGGAATGGTGTCTCTGTCTCAAAGGGCCTAGGCGCAGGAGCTGGCCAAATAGCTTGGGGGGGGGGTTGCCAAATAATGTAAAATTTTGTAATTTTTTTATTTTTTTTTTATCTTGTACATCCTCACATTGGAGTATCGAGTTAATGTACAAAGTTTGGTTTCGATACGTGACAGCGTTCCTGAGATATGAACTACTTCCTGTTTTGGCGACTACGCCGCCGATTTCGTTTGGCTGTGACGGGCAAACGCTTCCGAAAATCAAAAATCCTTCTAGTAACTTATGTGAGGCTTGGTCCAAGGATCATGTACGTCCAGTTTCGTGAAGTTCGGACCAAATTTGTGACCTGTGAAACTTTAGTTTCGCTTCCTGTTCAATCCACTATGGCGGACAAACGACATGGACTTGTGATGTCATCTTCGCGAGCAACTTACACCGGTACTGACCGAACGTTTTAAAGTTGGAACGGTGTCTCTGTCTCAAAGGGCCTAGGCGCAGGAGCTGGCCAAAATTTTTCTCCCGGGAATAATAATAATAACTAGAAAAATGCATTTCCGGAGGAACTGCAAAGTGTGCTTGCTCGGGTGCAGTGCACTAACGTTAGCAGGTAGTGGATAGATGCGAGATGCGAGAAAAAATGCGAGAATGCGAGAAAAAAGATGTCAAACTGTCTTTTATTTTCGAATTTAATTCCTCAATCAGCGCTGGACCGGCATTTTCTGTCTTCCGCTGAGCCCTGGCCGTAGACAGATCATGTGTTTTACCCTGTCAATGCAGTGGTCTGCGTTGCGCTGATCTTATTCACACTATCGAGTGTAGGTGCAGCATTCTAACATTGAGTCATAATGAGCTGTTTATGAAGAAATTATCCGCTTCCTAATTATGTCATTTTAATCACGAAATTGAAACGTTAAAAAACAATTTGCTCTTTATGGTGTGCGAGTGATAGAGCGCGGCAGCAACGAACCATCAGCTTGCAGCGTAACAACATTGAATGCTCGGCCGAAAAGCTGATCATAGCTGTACAGGGCGCCTTATTATTTTTCATCTCCATAAATATATCTAGTAGTAAAGCTAATGCAAGGGCTAGAAATCTAGTAATCTTTTGCTGATACTTCCTTAGCTGTGTCTGAAACCGCTCACTCGTTCACTAATCCCTACATAGTGAATGGCAGTTGAGTGCACTACATCAGCAAAGAATTTGGACGCTGACATAATTATCACGCGCCAGAGAGCTCGGACAATTTGTCATAAACATTACCTACCCATCTTTAATATTTCCTTTTTTTGGCTGTGTGAATTGTATGTAACCATTGTATGTATGTATTTTTCACGTTTATTGCGTTATTTGATAAAAAAAAGATAATAAAAACACTTGCTTGTCATATTTATTTACTTTTTTAATTTATATGTGAAAATAAAAGAGAACAAAACACTACACAACACATTTGATTTTTCAAATATAGACATAACGGTATGTATAAATAAATAACCAGGCGTCTGGTCTTATAAATTATTGTTTTCTAACTCGGGTGCACCGTTGCCATGGTGACATTTTTGTTTATTTTTCATTCGCGCTCAATCGCCTTATCGTGATGGATTGTGGGAAATAGTGTCTCAGCAAGTGTACATCGTATGTACACTCGAATTCAGAGAGGATTGTGGATAAAAGTAGTGAAGAATGTAGGGAATGATGTCGTTCACTCAAAATTCGGACACCACTACAAAATGGCCGACACCCTAAGTAGTGCACTATATAGTGGATAGGGAGCGATTTCAGACACAGCTCTTGTCATCATGGAGAGCGCAGTTCATGGTTGCATAGCAACGACAGACGCCACGGGAGAACAAGCGAAAGGAGACAGCGGCGCACTCGCGCTTTCCACTTGTTTTTACACATCTAATGTGCGTTCCATTCGACAGGGTCCATATGCAGTGTTCACTGCTCCCCTACTCCCTGAGCACGGTATATCAGTTGAAGTGGACTTCACTGACAATAACCGCTCATTAGAAACGCCCAGCAAATGTCATCAAAGAAAGTCAACGACGGAGTCGCGCAGATTATGATATAACAAATATATATAGGACTACATTCATATTTTAATTTTTATTATTATATTATATATTTACAATTATTTTGCACTATTTTACAACTACCTAAAATAAAATCACTTTACTTCACAAACTAGCTAAGCTGGCTGCATTCACTGAGGTAAATTATAATCATCAAAAATAGTATATGTAATATTCACAACAATAACCGTTAAAAATACTGTCATTTGTATAACAATGGCGAAATGTATTACTTACACACATACGTAAACTCCTCCATCGTTAGTTATTATGACCGTTCTGACTGGTGATGACCTGATGCGCGAAATGACAGTTGGGTGTGTGATCATCGCTCTCCACTTCCTGTGAAGTGATGTATCGATGTTCCCTTATTCCCTATGCCATGCGCAGTGCCCTTCGAACTGAACATGTTCGCTCCCTTCGGATTAGACTCTAACTTAAGATGGCGGAATACCCTGTGAAGTCCACTTCGCAGTCCACAACGCACCTCTAGAGCGACGTTGTTGATTGTTTGAGCATGAGACTGTGCGTTTCTCCTTGTTTTCTATTGTTATGCGCAGCATATTTCCCGCGCGCACAAACACAGCCACAGACAATGAATTGTTTGTTCGGTTATCGAAGAAGAGCATGATGTATTTTGTATAAAGTTTTTTTTTTTTTTATTAACTGCTTTGAGGATTGGAAATGCACAATTCATGCATACAAATCTGTATATATTAATAAATGAAGATGATTAAAATAGACCAATGCAAAAAACGAAATTCATGCCTGCATTTATTAAGACAAACCTGGTAAAAACGAATGCAGTCTATATACACTGACTTGGCTGCTCTGTGAAATGTAATACAACAGTGCCACCTACTGTCTAAATAAATGCATTAACATCAAAAGGTGAAACACTTGCATAGACATAGGTAAATGGGTTTGTCTATTAGCCTGAAATAAAAATAAAAATAAAAAAAAATTCAGATCTTGTGCTTCCTCACATTGGAGTCCCGAGTTCATGTATAAAGTTTGGTTTTAATACGTGACAGAGTTCCTGAGATATGGACGACTTCCTGTTTGGCGACTACGCCGCTGATTTCGTTTGGTTGTGACGGGCAAACGCTTCCGAAAATCAAAAATCCTTCTAGTAACTTTGATGAGGCTTTGTCCAAGGATCGGGTACGTCTAGTTTCGTGAAGTTCGCACCAAATTTGTGACCTGTGAAACTTTAGTTTCGCTTTCTGTTCAATCCAATATGGCGGACAAACGACATGGACTTGTGATGTCATCTTCGCGAGCAACTTACACCAGTGCTGACCGGACGTTTTAAAGTTGGAATGGTGTCTCTGTCTCAAAGGGCCTAGGCGCAGGAGCTGGCCAAAAAACTGGGGGGGGGGGGTTGCCAAATAATGTAAAATTTTGTAATTTTTTTATTTTTTTTTATCTTGTACATCCTCACATTGGAGTATCGAGTTAATGTACAAAGTTTGGTTTCGATACGTGACAGTGTTCCTGAGATATGAACTACTTCCTGTTTTGGCGACTACGCCGCCGATTTCGTTTGGCTGTGACGGGCAAACGCTTCCGAAAATCAAAAATCCTTCTAGTAACTTATGTGAGGCTTGGTCCAAGGATCATGTACGTCCAGTTTCGTGAAGTTCGGACCAAATTTGTGACCTGTGAAACTTTAGTTTCGCTTCCTGTTCAATCCACTATGGCGGACAAACGACATGGACTTGTGATGTCATCTTCGCGAGCAACTTACACCGGTACTGACCGAACGTTTTAAAGTTGGAACGGTGTCTCTGTCTCAAAGGGCCTAGGCGCAGGAGCTGGCCAAAATTTTTCTCCCGGGAATAATAATAATAATAATAAGAAAACTTAAGAAGAACAATAAGTGTGCTGCTTTCAGCAAGCACACTTAATAATAAGAAAACTTAAGAAGAACAATAAGTGTGCTGCTTTCAGCAAGCACACTTAATAACACATAAAATGACTGTAAAAATATTATTACATCATTCTTTAATTATTGCACATGACATGACATAATTTGAAATTATTTATAATAAATTAATTGAATATATATATTTGTATTATTATTATTTATTTATTTATTTATTTATTTATTCATTCCTTTATTTTTAACAGTTATTTCAAATTTCTATTTTACAAGGTAACTAGAAACTATGCCAGCTCCAGCTTGGATCCAGCCTCTTATGAAGACTTCAGATGACCCAACACCTTTGAATAAATGAAACCCACTCCTGCTAGGACTCCAGAACATCAAACATGGATGATTATACAAAATGTTCATTTTATCATTGCTTTAAAATGCACTCTAATTTTGCTGAAATGCATAAATGATATTTGTAATACTATAATTTGTGCTATCTTCTAACTGTACTTTCTGATATCATCTCATAAAATGCTATTGTGGTTTTGCAACATAGAAACCTGCATTTTCTGTTGAAATGATATGTATTGTGAAAAGTGTTATACAAATGAATGTATGAATTAAATTGGATTGACTTGAAAGAGCCATTGCATGGTTACTGTACCATTTCTGACAATACAGTTAGAAGAGTTATCACATTGTTGGCCCATTTGGGGGTATTCAAATTTGGGTAGAATTTTGAAGTTTTGGACCCATGAACTTGACAAATGTGACTTTACAGTTAAAGGAGAATTTGAATTGTTGGCCCATTTAGGGGGCACTATATCTCAGCTGACTTTCAGGGTGCGTTAAAAGTTGCACTGGAGCTTTATACCCAGTGTGCTTGACTGTCACTATGCACACATTTTTACTGTAGATTTTTTAAATTAAGGACCCATGAATTTGACAGATATGACAATACAGTTAGAAGAGCCATTGCAATTTTGCTCAGTTGGGGGCGCTATATCTCAGCTGGCTTTAAAGGCACACTGTGGAGAATTTGTGTTTTTGTCAAACAGCGACCCCTAGAGTCGCTGTGGAATACTTGCACTGTCGTAAATACTCCTCCACCCCCCTACCTCCCACCCTGTACACCGGTACCTGCGTAGGGCATGGAACAGGCACACATAGACTCCGAAGACATGATTATTGCAATTTATCATAATAGTTTGCAAATTGTGCTTGTTTATTTACAACCTCTACGTTAGGCTTATTTATGTCCTGATATTTATGTGAGATATTGAAAACTGTTCTCATGATAATCGCAGGAATCAACGTCAACAGCGTCGTCTGATATCCCTCAGGACTACGTGATAAATACACCTCACAACACCTGAGTTCAGCTGCCAAACTAGTTCGTGAGGCAAGCTAGGCAATAAAACATAACGCAAAAAACACGTAAGAGAACGAGTGTTTGTTGTCTGTTAACAGCTCTGATAATCGAAAGCTAGCTATGTGGAAATTATTGGACTGGTCTAATTATCAGCAATGGATGAATGAACAGCATGTAAAAAAATGACATACTACAAGCAAGCGCAACAACATAGGCTACAACATAGAATGCAAACAAGTTTACAAATAAGAGACTTATTTACTGGCCACTTCATGCGTTTTCTCAGATCAGATAGCTATCAGATTTATCAAAACGATTCTATTTACACCTGGTCACATAAATGTGTTTTTGCGAAACGGATTTAAATCCAATCTTCAATTCTCGCGCTATATGCAGATTTAATGGAGTGCACGTCACCGAAAGCAACAGATATGAGCTGCATTTTATTGATCATCAGCAAAAATTTGAAAATCAAAGACCGCAATAAGAGAGAGCAGCAACATCCCTGGTAAGATCATTTAATTTCTTTACTTTTAATGATGATGATGATTGTGTGTTAAGCATCTGCGACTTACTTTAACTTTGATTTGCGATAGTTTGCACGTTGGCTTGATGAATTGATGCTCAGCTTCTCATCTGCGGTGATGCGTGTTCCAGCGCGTCGTCATATCTGGCTATAACATATAGCCTATAACACGCTCTCACACGTTTTTTTTTTATTATTTATTTTTTAGCATTTTTGGGAGGAGTACAATTTGGTTTCAACAACCAGATGCACACTTGTCCAGTTTCGTCTGGAATGCGTCTCAGACCTCCTCCTGAAGTGGTTTGAGCGATCGGATTCAAATCCGTCTTGAATGCGTTTCGGAGGGCATTTACACCTGGTCTTTTCATGAGAAAACGCATGAAGTGGCCAGGTCTAAACACAACAGCCCCCATGACAAAAACATACGCACGAAAGCCGAAAACAAACGCTGGTTGGCATCTCACGTCCATAGACAGTATATAAACGCTCACGTCCGAATTTGAGGAAGGGGGGGAAGTGACGTATGCCGTAAAGCAGTCGAATTTTGTAGTTCTTTTTGTGCTCTGGTTACTACCCGAACCCCGAAGTTACATAGCCTAGTGCCAGTAAAAGCAATACAGACCCTGTCAGGCTCTGGCAGACGTGTCATTCAACCTATTGTAAGTCGATGTACCATCACAATGGTCTTGGAAATATATTATGAAGGTTGAAAAGTTACACGGTGTGGCTTTAAGGGTGCGTTAAAATATGCACTGGTGTCTTATGTGTGCTTGACTGTCAACATACACAATTCCAGACATTTTTACTGTAGCGTTTTGAAATTATTGACCCATGAATTGGACAGATATGATAACAGTTAGAAGAGCCATTGTATTTGTTTGCTCAGTTGGGGGACGTTATATCTTAGCTGCCTTTGAGGGTGCGTTAAAGGTTGCACTGGGGCCGTATGTCACCATGCCAAATTCCAGACATTTTTACTGTAGCATTATGAGGTCATGGACCCATGAATGTGACAAATGTGACAGTACAGTTGAAGGAGAAATTGCATTTTAGGCCCATTTGGAGGCACTATATGTCAAGGGTCTTTATGGGTGCAATAAAAGTTTCACTGAGTACTTATACCTAGTGCCTTGACTGTCATCATGCAAAATTTCAGACATTTTTACTGTAGCATTTTGAAGTCATATACCCAACTGTGCCAACAATGCAATGGCTATTCTAACTGTATTGTCATATCTGTCAAATTCATGGGCCCATAACTTCAAAATGCTACAGAACAAATGTCTAACATTTTGAATGATGATAGTCAAGCACACTGCAAGGCTCCAGTGCAAAGTTTAACGCACCCTCAAGGGCAGCTGAGATATAGCGCCTCCAAATGGGCCAACAATGCAAATTCTCCTTTAACTGTATTTTCACATTTGTCAAATTCATGGGTCCATAACTTCACAATGCTACAGTAAAAAAAAATTAAAGTGTGAATGGTGACAGTCAAGCAAACTTGGTATAAGGCCTCAGTGCAACTTTTAACACACCCTCAAATTCAGCTGAAATATAGCGCCTCCAATGGGCCAACAATGCAATGGATATTCTAAGTGTATTGTCATATCTGACAAATTCATGGGTCCAAAATTTCAAAATGCTACAGTACAAATGTCTGAAATTGGGCATGATGATAGTTAAGCACACTGGGTATAAGGCCCCAGTGCAACTTATAACGCACCCTCTGAGGTGGCTGAGAAACAGCACCGTGAAATGGGCTGAAAATGCCAGTCGGTTCGTACATTGTGTAATGTCAAGTTTAAAGGTTCATAACAAAATAATTCCACAGTAAAAACTGCTTAAAATTTGGATTTCGTTAGAGGAGTAGCTCTACTATAAAGGGCTCATGTCCACTTTAACGCACCCTCTCAGGCGACTGAGAAAGAGCACCGCGAAATGGGCAGACAGTGCAATAGGCGGCTCTTTTGTGTAATGTAAATTTCAAAGCTTTATAAAAAAATAATTCCAAAGTAAAAACTGCTTAAAATTTTTATTTCATTAAAGGAGTAGTTCGACTATAAAGGACTTATGTCCACTTTAACGCATCCTCTGAGGCTCCCGAGAAACAGCACCGCGAAATGGGCAGAAAATGCAATAGGCGGCTCATTGTGCATTGTATAATGTGCCAAGTACAAAGCTTAATAAAAAATAATTCTACAGTAAAAATATCTGAAATTGTGCATGATGATAGTCAAGCACACAGGGTGTAAAGCACCAGTGAAACGCCCCCAAATTTGAATGCCCCCAAATGGGCCAACAATGTGATAACTTTTCTGACTGTATTGTCAGATTGGGTCCATATCTTTAAAATGGTACAGTAACCATGCAATGGCTATTTCAAGTCAATTCAGTTTAATTCATACATTAATTTGTATAACGCTTTTCACAATACATAAAATTTCAAATCAGCTGTACAGAAAATGCAGGTTTCTATGTTACAAAGCCACAATAGCATTTTATGAGATATCAGAAAGTACAGTAATAAGATAAATTACAGTATTTACAAATATCATATATGCATTTAAGCAAAATCTGTGTGCATGTTAAAGCAATGATGAAATTAACATTGTGTATAATCTTCATCCATGTTTGATGTTCTCTGGAGTCCTTGCAGGGGTGGGTTTCATCTATTCAAAGGTGTTGGGTCATCTCAAGTCTTCATAAGAGGCTGGATCCAAGCTGGAGCTGGCATAATCTCTAGTTACCCCGTGAAACTGAATTTTTTAATAATTGTTTTAATATTTTTTTTTTTATTCAATTGATTTATAAATGCATTCAAATTATGTTTTTTGCAATAATTAAAGAATGATGTAGTCCTAATTATATTTTTAAGAGTCATTTTATGTGTCATTATTATTTGTTATTTACCTTTCAAAATAGTTTATTATTCTTTTCTGAAAATAGATACAATAGAAACAGGGTCCCTAAAAAGTATGAATAAGAGAAAAACCACATGGTCCCTAAATTGAGCAGATGACATGTACAATAATTAAAGAATACTGTAATTATATTTGTGTGCCTTTATATTTTTACAGTCCATTTTCGCTGATATATCAGTATTATTTGCGTTTAAACATTGTTTATTATTCTTTTATTCTGAAAGTGTATTTTAAGGTGGAACGGATAGCATCAATAAGAAGCTGCGAATAAGAAGCTGGATTCAGCCCAAGATTTTTTAGAGTGTATATATATCTCACTTCTTTTTTTATATTGTTTGTATTGTAGGCCTCATTGACATGACAGCTAGTAGCAACGATCCTCAACAAACCTTGTGTCCATACCGTTGTGATGAATCCAATCTTCAACCAGATGGAACTGAATTAAATATTTTGAATGTTCTTATCCAATCTGAGCTCCGACCTGTAATGCTGCCTGAATCATAATCATGATTAGGCTAATCATGATTAGGTTCGTTTGTTGGCCAGAGGAGAACTGCCCCGTCAACTGAGCCTGGTTTCTCCAAAGGTTTTTTCTTTCTTTCTTTCTTTTTTCCATTCTGTCACCTCATGGAGTTTGGGTTCCTTGCCAATGTCGCCTCTGGCTTGCATAGTCAGGGACAATTAATATTCAACAATATTATCGATCCGACTCCATTGACACCATTATTATGAGAACTGAAATGAGCTGGACGATGACATAATGTTTTCTCCAGAGCTGCTGTTCAGATAAAGGAACTAAATTTATAACTACTGATTTTTAAAATGGATATGAACAAACACTGGATGTCCTTAAACTGGACAATGACACTATTTTCATCTACAGCTGCTGTAGCCTACAGCCAAAACAAACTTAGTTGCATTATATAAAAAGCGCTATATAAATAAAGGTGACTTGACTTGACTTGAATTGTATTGTATGTGAGGTTTGCAGTTTTTGCAAATTCTGACTTTATAACTCGCAATTGTGAGATAAAAAGTCGCAATTATCATTTAATTTTTTTTTTATTTTGTGGCGGAAACAAGCTTTTATAATTGCGTGTTATAGTCAGAATTGTGAGATAAACTATTCCGAGGTAAAAAAAAAAAAAAAAAAAAAAAAAGTCCGTCTTTTTCCCCCCTTAGAATTGGACTTTATATCTCACAATTGTGAATTTATATCTCACAATTCTGAGAAAATATGTCAGAATTGCGATATATAAACTCGCAATTGCGTGTTATAAAGTCAGAATTGCGTGATATAAAGTCGCAATTGTGAGAAAAAAAGTCAGAATTCTGACTTTATAACACGCACTTTATATCTCGCAATTCTGACTTTATAACACGCAATTGCGACTTTAACTCTCGCAATTCTGACTTTATAACACGCAATTGTGGCTTTATTTCACACAATTGCGACTTTATATCTCGCAATTCTGACTTTAACACGCAATTGTGACTTTATTTCACGCAATTCTGAATTTATATCTCGCAATTCTGACTTTATAACACGCAATTGCGACTTTATTTCACGCAATTCTGGCTTTATCTCGCAATTCTGAGAAATTAAAGTCAGGATTGCGAGATGTAAACTCGCAATTGTGAGATAAAAGTCGCAATTATCATTTAATTTTTTTTTTTTTTTTTTTTTTTTTTTTTGTGGCGGAAACAAGCTTCCATACATCTCCTCCCTTGACAGCCAGTATTAAAACAGACCTGCCTCTTTCTACCTTGGCGTTATGCCTTTTTGAACTAACCTTGAAGGTTCCCCTGGAGGAGGGGCTCTGCTCTAATCTGTAGAGAGGCGGTATCTGACGCGTGATGTCACGGCCACGTCATCATCAGCTGCTATAATCAGCCTATGCTTGTGGTGATTCCCAGTGTACAAGGGTTTATCTTTGAACGTCTCACATCCACGTATCTGTGAGCATATTTACATCTTTGCACATCACAAACGGCGTTAGCACTAGTCCAATCGGAATCATGTCTGTAGCGGGACTGAAGAAACAATTCCACAAAGCCACTCAGGTAAGAAGCAACGGTAATGAAATGAATCATTCTCTTGACCATTACATGCGTGAAAATGGGTTTGCTGCAGTGCTACAGCAGACAGAGCAGCTTGTGTCCTGAATCGTAATGCGGATCTTTACGCGGAACAGTGTGTGCTTCTTTGAACGCACCGTAATATGATGTATAAAAAAATAAATGCACTAACATTGTTACTAGCAGGCTAGTCACTGTCGTCTAAAATCAATTAATTCAGATGAATGTATGTTCAATGTGTTGCTGTTTTTATCAGGTGTTATTTGCACCGATTAAATGACACCGTGTGAACATGAATATTTAAGATGCGTAGATGAGTTGTTACATAATAGCTTATATCCTTAAATTGACCTCGATGCCCTCTAAAACAATCCTGATGCTGTGACTCTTAAAAGCCATGATGATCTAAAGCCACCACATAGCCTTTAGGGTCCAATACTGGATGGCATTTTAATTCAGAATTTTTTTAATATTTTCTATTTCCATTTTAATATCTTAAAGTAATAAAATATATATATATATATATATATATATATATATATATATATATATATATATATACATACATACATACATACATACATACATACATACATACATACATATATGTATATGTTCTGGTGCCATCAGACTAGGTTGAGCCCGAGCCACTCCTGGGTTTGTCTGTTTTGTCCATCTAGTGTCCTTGCCTGAAGCTTTCCCTTGCATTAATCAAAATCTCATTGAAGGCTAACAGTTTGTGCAACAAAGGTTTTGGAGGAAGTATCTGTCATTTTAATGATAGTTGTGGAACAGCAGCATTGGAACCACTTTTCTCAAATGCTTAAGGCATCACCCCAGCATCCCTTAACATAGTGGTTCTCAAACCCGGTCCTGATAATGTGAATCACGTTTGTTTGATTTAAAAAAAAAAAATAATAAATAAATAAATAAATAAAAAGAGAACAAGAGAGAGATATTCAAAATATGCACTGTTGGGGGGGGGGGGGGGCTCCAGGGACAAGGTTTAACTAATATGACAGCTGGCTCTCTGCATCTTTTTGAAGGCCATCTGTTTTAAAGGGAATATGCATTTCTGTGAGTTGTGGAGGTGGACTTGCATCTCGCTGCCTGATATTAAACAACATAATCTGCCTCATTCCGACCAATCGTCAGGCTCTGACATCATCAGTGCATGCTGCGCAGTGGAGAGGGTGGCATGACTCAGAGCTGCTCTGTAGAACAGATGGTTCCTCAAACACACTGCTCCTTCTCACAGCTTGCTGTGTACTTTATATACAATATTCATGCAGTCTTGCAGTCGTGACAAAATATAGTGCCTGTTTGGTGAAATGTTTTTTTTTTTTTCTTATTTATCTCTTTTCAGTTATGTAGAGGCAGGTTTATCCTGTTTCACCTGCATTATTTATTCTTGGAAATTTGCTTCTATAGTGAATATGTGCTATAAAAGCACAACACTTGTTTTACTACATGCCCTCTGGCTTTTCCTTGTCCAGAATGATATTTACATAAAGAGAAGTGAGATTTCATGTAAATTGTCTAAACATGGATGTTTGTAGTTATACAGAAGTTTTGTTTTGGAAATGTACTTCACTTTTATAAAATTGAGTTTGTTTAACCTGACAATTCTAGCTTGTAATACAAAGAGCCTGCTTATAAAGTTAAATTGCCATTCATCTACTACGCTTTTCATTTTATTTTCATCACGTTTTTGTGTAATGCAAAAGACTGAAGCGAAAGATCAGAGATTATCTGCCTCCTGTTCACTGTTGGGTATTTGGGGATGGATGAAAACTTGGATTTGTGAGTTGAGATCGTCACAATCAGTCATTCTCTGTTATTCTGGTCTCATACAGTACTGTACTTAAAAGTGTAGAAGTGTGACCCCTGGCCCTTTCTTTAGCTTTTCTCTCTTGCTTTCTTTGATGTAAGGCGTTGCTTATGCACCACAGCGCCTGTCTCAAACGTGGTTGATGTTTTATTCTTTCTCTATTACAAATTCTAGACATTGCTTACTGCGGTGTTTTTCCTATTTAAGTTGTCAGCTATACCACATACTTGGCAAGCCAGTGTTTTTAAAATAATCCTGGACAATATATTTTTGTTAACTAGTCTATCTTTATTAATGAGTGCAAACAAGGATTTTTTAACTCTCAAAGGATGAGAAATATATTATTTTCTTTGTCTCTTTAGTCTCTTATGGTTCATTCTTTTGATGTATTGTATCTTAGTGAATTGCATCTTGTATTTGGACAGGTGTAAAATTATGTTTAGCATCATAGATTCGCTATAATATGTCTACCAGTTTCTCTTATTTCAAAAACTATTATCAAACAGGTGAGCTGTCTAGTGTCTACCAATACAGGATTTTTAAGCATCCCATGTGAAGTCTCTGACATAAATGCTGTCTCAAATTGTAGAAAGCAGATTATACTAAAATATCCTTATATCCTAAAATAGTACCTTCAGGATATAATGTCTTTATAGTGTTATACAGGTGATCTTGTTGTTAGGACTAAATGAGTACAATTTTGTCATTGGGGGAAAAAGGCATTGCTTTTTTTTATTTTTATTTTTTTTTTAGAGAGAATTAGTCATTTGTTAATTTGAAAGTCCTTCTAGCCACTTATAATGTCAGTTCCCTCTGATCATATAAAACGCAAGCGGTGTAGTGGTGAAGGTGATAGGGTATTTAAATTGTTTACTCTCTACTATCCTAATAGGCTTACTATCTTGATAAGATTTTATAAGCCAACTTAGGGTTAATTATATGGTAATTTTATAAACATTATCTTAAAAAGTGGTGTTTTGGTCTGTCAGTGTCCCATGTAGCCTACCTGGGCCTGTTGCAATTTTGTTCGAATCTCCAGGGATGCCTGCAGGGTTTCATCTGAGGGTGTGCACAGAGGGGAAATTTATTTTATTTTTTATATTATACAAACACCACTAAAAAGTTCACATTTAATATATGCTCATGTTAAAAATTCAACGCTGAGAGAAATTTAAACTTACACACTTCTATAATACTTGAGACTCTTTCAACAAACAATCAGTGAGAGCAACGGAAGAGATCAAAGGCATTTTAAACATTTTAAAACACAAAAATTGCAAAAAGCAACAACATGTTCAAAGACATTTATCTAGCGCATGTTCACATAGAGAAAAAAAATAAAAAAATCAAGTGTGTTTGTGTTTGACACAAAAACATTTTTGGTGTGAATTGCCGCCTATTTACGTGTCGCAGAGCAGCAGCTGAATTTTCTCAATGATTCCTCCCCAAAAAATAGCCTTTTGTTTCATTTGTTTGTAGGTGAATATCTACTTCATTTAGCGCTGTTTGTCCTCTGCATCTTCAGTAATCTTGATACTGTCAGTTTCACAGATTGTCTATCTGTGAAATGGCTTCAGATGATTCAGGGAGTGACTCTGAACGAATGTGAATTGAACGTTTTGCAAAACCATTTGGCAAATTCACTGAAGCACTAACTAAAAAAATGGATTAATTCACAAATGATTGCCATCGCAGATTCAGTCGACAGTAATAAGGGGCACACAATAACTGCGTACTAAAATGTTTCTTAGGTCGCTCATGGTTGTATAGGCAACACTACTAACCTCTGATTCGGAACCTCTTATTCTTACAGTAGAATAGGCTGCCATGTTTTGTGAATCATAGGTTTTCAGTTCTTGTAGGGTTGGTGGAAAAAGCGACATCATATACAGGTTGTGTGACCTCAAAAACCATGAACAAAACCATGCAAGCTAAAAGGAAGATAAATTATGAAACCACATTGTTAACTTGAAATGAGGACAAACGAATCATCGTTTGTGCTGACCACCATGTGCTTTGTGCTGTGGTGGCTGCAAAGAGCATGAAACCATCAAAATTCTAGAGATATTTAGAAACCATTTACGAAAAGTCATGTCGTGTATAATTCTGAATATTGTTGGGCTTATTGCAGCGTTTGATTTTAAGGATGTTTGTTAACTTTTAGGAACTGCATTGGATTTAAATAGAAAGCAAAAGAGCTACTTTTTTTTTTAGACTAAATCATTAGATTTTTTTTTTTTACTTGCTTTTTATTTAAGGGTAAACCAAGAAGAACCTATCCCAGATAGTCACACCAGGATTGCA
This sequence comes from Scardinius erythrophthalmus, assembly GCF_964197995.2. Taxonomy (NCBI): domain Eukaryota; kingdom Metazoa; phylum Chordata; class Actinopteri; order Cypriniformes; family Leuciscidae; genus Scardinius; species Scardinius erythrophthalmus. The sequence continues at coordinate 33,611 of NW_028296522.1, read as the reverse complement.
AAATGCAATCTTTGTTATTTAGAATTAATAGATTCATAGTGCACTGTCAGAACTGTGTGTAAATTTTTAGACCATTTTCTATTTCTGTATAACACTCTGGACACATTAAAGCGTAGTCGCTTCAAGCCCCCTAATATGCCTACAGTATTTGTTTGACAATAACTTACTTGTGTGGCAAATATCTAAATTGGATTCTTTAAGGAATGCTCCGTTGTTAGGGTACAAGCTGTTTTGTCTAGTATAGAAGAAGATTGTTTAAGGCCTTGTGGGCTAATGCAGTAAATGGATAGGACATATGAAATTCACTTGTGTTCCAAATGAGAACGTCACTAATCTCTTCTGCCTCTGGTTTTATCTTTGTTATCTTGGTAGATTTCCATCATCTTAAACTCCCCAATTAATGGTCAACACAATACAACCTAATTGACTTGTTTAAGATGAACTTATACAAGACTACATGTTGCTCCAAAAAATAGAACATTAACATACACCATCTCATCATCAGAGATTGTGCTTACTCACTCAGTTCAAGACTTTGAATAAGTCAACACTTCCTTGTTTGTTTTTTAAACATCCACCAAAATAGAATATACTATATAAACTATAACTTTCTATTAGCCTTGCTTATCTATTCTATTCTATTCTATTCTATTCTATTCTATTCTATTCTATTCTATTCTATTCTATTCTATTCTATTCTATTCTATATTCATCTATGAATCATCACTTAGTTGTAGTCTAAAGATACTTCAGTAAATGCTAGGGTAAGGGCTCATCCTGCTTTTACGTAATGGCTGTGTGAGGCTTAAAAATTACGTCACTATCACAATAACATTACTGCTTTTCCCATAGAATCAAAATGACTCTGGATTGACACAGGCACTTGTCCTTGGTATTTTATTAAGATTAGGGTTGAAGCAATCATGATCTCGTCTTTCTTTTTGAATGTATATGAATGTCACCATATGATCACTGCTGTGTCATCCTGTATTCAGCGCTTCTGCTACCTTCAGCATTGTTATACATGCACTCCAGCAAGGGCCCCCATGTCCCCACACACTTGTTTACAGGGTGTCCCCTGGATTTAGCTGGCCCTTTTGGACTCTTGAGTAGGCTACTACATTTCCCTTTACATGTCTGTTTAAATTCCCATGAATGCTCAGTTTTTTTTTTCTTTCACCAGCCATTAAACATAATTTTACTGTTGTTTTTTTGCCGTTTGTTCCAACATGTTTCATGATGTGGTTTACTTTTGCAAAGTTTTTTTTTTTTTTTTTTTTTTAGATACTATTGGTTAAGAATGATTTTATTAATTAAAACGTTATTGCTATCTAGCATTTAGAGCACACAAGAATATCTGTTGTTACTCAGAGGAAACAGACGCATGCCTCCTTTAGCCATCTTTATGCATGAGCTTTCTCAGCTGCCCTTAATTACACACACGCATAATAATAATAATAATAATAATAATAATAATAATAATGATAATAATAGAAGAGAGATACAGCCTCCCTGGAACTGGCCGTCCTACCAAAGGGATGTGCGTCCCTCTCTGCCATGCAGACAATCACAAATCAAGGGAGGACATCCTCCCATAACCTCCTTCATTTGTCCATCTATCTGTTCTATTTATAAAACGTTAATCTTTGGTGGTTGTAATCCAGGAGGCACAGACTCAGGGGAATATTTTAAGACTGCCTGACTGGAGGATGGGGGTGGAAATTTATCTTCTGTGCTGCTGTCACATTGGGCTTCATGTGAATGCCTTTTACCTAGTCAGTAGATTTCCAGGTAACAAGGTTGTTCCGAAACCTTTGGCAATCCCTGATTTAAGCATTTGGGTTTATACATGTATAAAAAAAAAAATACTAATTGTACAGAAAATAATTCTTAAATTTGTTTCTCTTATTTTTAATTATATTCAAAACTCTGTAAACTTACAAACAATTTGTAATTAACAAGATTGACTTATACTATTAATGAAATTACAGTAATGCAAAAATACTGCATTATTTATATTGTATTGTTTTGTTTTTTTGTAACTTAAGGATATGTTTATGTAAAATAAAAAATCTTTAATTATGTATCTCAGTATTTTAAAGGTTTATGTCCATACTAACAATTTATCATTATTCTTTGTATTGTTTTTTTTCTTAAGTAATTGTATTATTTTTATATTTAGGTGTACTTTTATATTCTGGAAACAAATATACTTTTTCTTTATTGTTTTTTGTTTTTTGTTTTTACATCAAAAAATGCCTACTATGGCCCTTTGCCAAATGTCGCACTTTTCGGTCTTGTGGACTTACAATGGCTGCCACGTGCGCATGTTCATTAAGTCTATGAGACCGTAGGGTATCCCATTAGTCATTTTTGGTCTCAGAAGGGTGCTCTCAAATGCCCCCTTTGCAGTTGATATTTGCCCTCGATGCGCACTGATGCGAGCTCTGCAGCAGACTTCTTCCCGACTGTCAAAGCGGCGTTATGTTACGATTGTGCAGACTTCGAAGGAAGACTGCGAGTGTTTAGGGTGCCATTTTGGACAGGGCCTCTGTTTTTAAAGGGTACAAAGGTGCACTGCTCTCCAGATTGAAACTTTTAGGCCTCTGCCCAGCCACACAACAGTTGATCCAAATTGCTTTACTAAGGAAATTGTGAATAAAGATGAGAAAAGCACACATATTGGCTTTTGGCTTGCTTAGTTGGGGACATTTAATATTCAACAATTTTATTGATCTGCCTTACTTAAAGGTGCATTGCGCAAGTCTCTGAGTTTTTGCAGAACTATGCCCCCTCTGGCAAGAAGCGAAACTGCAATATAGGCAATTTAATAGGCCCAGTCTCAAATTCCGACCCGAATCCCTCTTATTTATTTTACTGTACAGGATTATAGAGGCAATCGCAGTGATCAGAGAAGGGCTCATTCAGCCCATCAGGCAATTGTTCAAGCATGTATGGGTTAGAAAAACGGGTATTTTTAACATGAAATGTTGCGCAATGCACCTTTAAGGTGGATGATGATGCAATTTTCTTCTAGAAACAAACTTTGTTGTATTATTTTCATGTTATCACTGTGAAGCTGCTTTGATACAATCTGTATTGTAAAAAGCTCTATATAAATAAAGGTGACTTGACTTGACATCTTTACTAGCTCGAACTCTCCAAAAACCACCCATTAACGTTCACAAACACATTCATGGCATACAACCATTTTAAAGTATTGGTTATATGTTTTCTGATCAGAATATGCATTTGTTATGTACATATCATATGGTAATTTCAATGCATGAAAAAGAGTGTGTGTGTGTGTGTGTGTGTGTGTGTGTGTGTGTGTGTGTGTGTGAGAAACCCTGAGAAGAGTTTTTTTTTTTTTTTTTTTTTTTTTTACAATACTGGAATGTTTCCCTGCATGCAATGTGTGAACACACATTCATATATGGACAATTTAGTTGAGTCCACAGTTTGTCAAAAATGTGCATGTGTTTGTATTATGGGAAGACCTTGCTGTGAGGAGACATTACTAACCACTGAGCCATCATGCTGCTGCAAGCACTACAGTTTCGAAATGAATACATGCACATTCAAACTGCTCAATTATTTTTGAATTAGTCAGACAGCAAGGCCAACACTGTCATAATTGAACATAGCTTTGGCCAATCCATACAGACATTGTCTTCACTTCTGAATAACTAAAATGCATCACAGACTGTTACTTTCTACAGTGAGAAGTTTACTCAGTCCCATATCACGAATGCTATAATGGCATAATCACTGCAGTCAACAGCTTGAAGCATCTTTGCTGTTAAATAAAAGTCTGTAGACAAATGTTGTACTTTGTATGCAATTATGGCAGTGTTTGAAAATAAGTGTTACTGTGGACAGAGGATTAACCAACAGTTTGTGTAACACTGCAATACAGTAAAGGGCCAGATACAGAAATGTTTGCTTTGATTTTGTTAGGCAAGACATGTTCCTGAATCAACACATTTTGTTGATGCTGGTTCAACATCCCTACTATGTCTGAAAACATAGTCCTAACTCGATCTCTAAACCTAACCCATAACTTAACCCTAAAATCAGAGGGAAATGATAGGTGAATAGTGAATATTAAATCTTTCATAATAAATCTTTCATTTAAAAAAATTGTTCTGTAGTTGCAACGCTATTTCCTGTCTCTCCGTGTTGCTTTGAGGCTCCATGTTAATCTGACCATCATCCAGGAATCTGGCCAATGACAACTGTGTGCCTTTTACCGGTTAAATTTTACTACACATCTGTAGGAGTGTGTAGTGCTGCTCGCACTTCTACAGTCCTACTTCGATCAGCCTGCTAGTAATGGCTTTTACATGGATTATTACGTCTGACTGGCAAATTTGGGTTGTGGGATATTGATTTAGAATGACAAAGATTTACAATGGCTAATGGACATATTGCAAACTGCAGAAGGGAAATACCTTTTATTCTATATAATTTTTCTAGTTACATAAAGATGTAGTGCATTAAAGTGAGATGCTAATCGTGATGTTTTATGTCCTACCAGTTTCTGTTACTGTGTTTTGTTAGTAAGCTATGTGTTAATACTGTCAGCTAGGCCTGGGCAATATGATGATTATGTGGCGATGATGACTATCGTTAGAGATTTTTGTATAATTTTTTTTTATATCGCGAAATGTAAATATATCCGATTATCACAGTGCTACTTAGTTATTGAAAGAAACATGCATGAATGAGGAATAACATTGTCCCTACCCATTAAGGCTGGGTGATATGGCCAAATAAATCATATCTGTATGTGGACATACTCATTATCATATTCTCACCCTTAAGTTTTTCTATTTGGATAAAAAACGATATATTTAAAAAAATATCACATATGTTATAACATTTAATGTTATTTCACATCCTGCCCAATGTTCTCCTACAAACAATGTTCATATTGAAGGCTATTAACAAATTTCACGAGTTCACACTTACATACAATTACAGGGAGTAAAGTTTAATGCGTATTTGGCGTGCTGTCCGGGGGGGAGGGCTCCGAGCTCAGAGTTCGCCCCGAACCCAGAGTACTTCCCTCGTATGTAAATGTTTAGGATTAGAAGTGTGGAGAAGGGGTGGTGGAGGGATGCTGCTAAACTGTCAATGAATTGAGGTGAGACTGCTGAATATATACACCTCTTATCGTTGATTGCTGAGTGCTCTCTGCTTGTGTTAATTATCTGAACGTGCTCCTCCCGAACTTTGTTAATAAAACATCATATAGTGAATGTAACCATGTAGGCTATGCTATATATTATGTGCAAAACAATCACATCACATTAAATTCTAACATTGCATTTTTACAATTATTTACATTGTAGGCTATTTTACTCCGAATTATTGCACTCCTATTCAATTGTGTTCAGTTTGTTTGGCGCGCTCGTTCAGTGAAGTCTAGCGGATACTTGCTTGCAGAAGGCGCATCCACTCCTGACAACAAAGTGGAAATATTTGCATGACTTTCTAACATTTATGATGTTTGTTAGATTGAGAATATACCTGTGAAATGTAGGTTATGTAGGCTACCTGAAACTGTCAGAGTATCTCTCAGGGCAAGCCACATTAAACTATTTATGATAACTATATCTTACAAGTTATTTTTGAAGCCCTTAATATAAAGCATGTCTTCTGTTTAGGTCAAATTGGATTGTGCACTTTCCGTCCAGCAGCTCACTGCGTGCTCTGCTATTTTTCAGATGCGCTCGTATCAAACTGTATTTTGATATAAACGGTATTATCACCTCATTCAATATCGGTTATAAAAAAATACATCAATATCATACAAACTTGCAATACCGCCCAGCAGGGGCACCGCTAGCAATTTTGGGCCCTTTGAAAGAAAATGAGGTTGGACCCCCTACTGCATCCATTCCATTAAAAGAATCGATCTCTGGGGGCCCCAAAAGTGCGTGGGCCCTTAGAATCGTCCTAACTCCCTCCCCCCCCCCTTAGCGGGGTGCCGCCCAGCCCTCCTACCCACCATACCCGAGATCCAGTTTCCATTGGTTAAAATTTCAAATGTCATTCAGAGTTTTTCCTAGCTCAAAATGAAGTGGTGGTGGTAAAATCCTGATCATGTGCACACATGCAAGTGTACTGCGTCTTTAACTGGCTAAAGAAAACACTTTTTACATGGAGGTATTTTAATAATAAAATAATTTGATCTTTATTTTGAGAACACTATCATATACAATGTTTCCCATAGGATATTGTGAGATTGTGGTGGGTGGACCTCAGTCCATCCAAGCCGGTCCAGGTTGGGGTCATGCCCCCAACACTCCACCCCCCCAGGAAGAAAATTTTGTACATTTTAAAGCTAAATTCATTAATCTGTTGCACTTTGAGAGTTAAAAATTAAGAGCTCCAACCCATGTTCAGTGTGCAAATTGAACAAAGAAAAAGTTTGTGCAATGGGACTTGTGTGCTAGAGATGCGCGGATCAGCTCTAACATCACCTGGATCCGCTGTTAAAAATAAACAATCCACCCACCCGAACCTATGATTTTCTTTGATTTAGATATCCGCACCCGATCGCCACATTCTCATGTGTTCTCATGATATCTAATTTTTTTTGTGTGTGTGTGTTTTATATAATGACCACTAGGAGGTACTTGAGGCATATGTTTTCCCTTATGACAGTGGTTCTCAATCCTGGTCCTGGGGACCCACAACTCTGCACATTTTATATGTCTTCTTTATCTGACACTCCCAGTTCAGTTCATAGAGCTCTTTCCTAACGAGATGATGATCTGAATCAGGTGTGTTAAATGAGGGAGACATACAAACTGTGCAGAGCTGTGGGTCCCCAGGACCAGGATTGAGAACCACTGCCTTATGAGATATGTTGTTGTTGAAATTAAAAGAGTGATGCGTGTTCTACCGAGAAATGTGAGTTCCGTGACTCTATGAAAATCAACACATTAACGTTTTATCACTCATCCACCCACAACCCACCCGCAATTATTAAAATTGGAATGTTAATTTTATTACTTTATCGCCCGACCCGCCGATTATCCGTAGTGTTCGGATATAACCGTGATTCGCGGATCTGTATCGTGTACTCTCAGAATGACTTGAGCCCCATCTGAATTTTGTCGACAGTTGGAGGTGGGATGAAATTTCACGGAGGTAGTTCTCTATGCAGGAAAAACCCTGACGTTGGAAAGTTTGCATCACGATCGCGACGTGATCAGATCCCACAAGTAATTTAGACAAACAGCATGTAATGTCACTCCATGAGGATTTTCTCAAGTTCTATGCATCAAGTTATGTTATATGTGGGCTTGTTTGAGTCAAGACAACCTGGTCTAAATTAAGACTTTTTTTAAACTATGGTTTACTAATGTTTTTATCTTTATAGGCTACTGTTTACATGTGCGTCTGCGGCAATTTTTACTTGTGATTATCGGCCAATACCGATCTGCGGTTGATCAATCAGAGCATTCCTAGTTTTAGGCTATTAAACAAATTTATATTAATTTGTGGGTACGTTTTCCCCCTCATGATCCAGAAGTTTTGGGAATGAAAGTCTTCTGACACATGATCATCAGAGGAAGTGAGTATTCATGCCATACTACTGTTGGCCTAAATGGTTCCGTGCCCGCGTATGTGTGAGGAAATGCGTGTGAACACAGAGGCAAAGCATGCAAACTTTGCTCAAAGACACCACTCTGGTTCAAACTTTTCTTATTCAGTTTAAAGATATAGCTCACCTATGGAAGCTTGTTTCCGCCACTGAATAAAACATTTTAAAAGATAATTGCGACTTTTTATCTCACAATTGCGAGTTTACATCTCGCAATTCTGACTTTATATCTCAGAATTCTGACTTTATATCTCAGAATTCTGACTTTATATCACGCAATTGGGAGATATAAAGTCAGAATTGCATGATATAAAGTCGCAATTGCGTGTTATAAAGTCAGAATTGTGAGATATAAACTATTCTGAGGTAAAAAAAAAAAAAGTCCGTCTTTTTTTCCCCCCTTAGAATTGGACTTTATATCTCACAATTCTGAGAAAAGATGTCAGAATTGCGAGATATAAAGTCAGAATTCTGAGATATAAAGTCAGAATTGCGTGATATAAAGTCGCAATTGCGAGAAAAAAAGTCAGAATTCTGACTTTATAAGACGCAATTGCGACTTTATATCTCGCAATTCTGACTTTATATCTCAGAATTCTGACTTTATATCACGCAATTCTGACTTTATATCTCAGAATTCTGACTTTATTTCACGCAATTCTGACTTTATATCTCGCAATTCTGAGAAATAAAGTCAGAATTGCGAGATGTAAACTCGCAATTGTGAGATAAAAAGTCGCAATTATCTTTTATTTTTTTTATTTTGTGGCGGAAACAAGCTTCCATACTCACCTGTAATGAAAAACTCTCATAATTTTCTCACCCTTACATGTATGACTTACTTTCTTTTGGGAAATACAAAATATTTTGAAGAATGTTGGCAGCCAAACAACATTGTACCAAATTGGACAAATCACTTAAGATATCTGTCAAAAAAATCTTATTTTGTGTTCCAAGGAAGAAAATCAGTAATACATGTTTGAAAAGACATTGGGGTGAGGAAATTATGACAGAATTTCCATCCTTTAAGTATCTTGAGTACTCTAATGATCTCAAAGTACATTTTAAAGACATTTCACCCACTTTTCACCCAAAAACTGCTGCAATTAATAAAAAAATAAGTAGTGCTGTCAATCGATTAAAATAACTAATTGCAGATTTTTCTGTAATTCATTTTGATTAATCGCATATCAATATAATATTTTTATATTATAATTTCACATTAAATCTCCAAATGTAGAAACAACATAAAGATGGATTATTTTAAATGTGTAATGGCATCTTTTTACTAAGTACTATAAATGAAAGCCAGTATGGAGATCGATGCTATTATTGCTACCGTTTTTTGTTTTTGTTTTTGTTTATTCATTTTAGACATTAATTATAGCCATTCAACACTAATTTTTTTACCATTTAATAGGCTTTAAAAAAATAACAGCTTTTAATTTGCTAACTTAATTTGCGGCACTGGCTGGCACACTGTCTGAAGCGGCTTTCTGTGCTTGTGTCTGGATTGTACCGGAGAGGGCTGCTTCACAGTGCGCCAGTACCAAATTGAGTTCTCTTTTGAATCGTTTAAAACCACTTGAATGAATGATGGCACGATCATTTAATGTAACACAGGCAAAGGATGCCAGGAGAAAAAAACAGATGCTGCATTAATTGCGTTAAATATTTTTTAAATGAAAAGAAAAAACAAAATTGCTAAATGAATGCATTAATTTTGAGCCCTAATAAAAAATAAATTATTTGGTTGTATTTATTTTGTTGTACAAATTGGCATTTTTCTTGGTACAAAAATTGGTACAGCTGTGTTTACCTTGCTATGATACATCTGGAAAAAGGTGTCCATTGTTATGAATCCTCATATTCCTTCTTTTGGTAATTTCACATTTTTCTAATTGTACTGACATCTATTAGGTGAATATTTAAATTCATAAGCATGTTGTGAAATATGAAACATATTTTAATCAACGTAATCATAGTTTGTTTTGGATACCAAAACTCTGTGCTAACATGTTTTAGATAGCAGACAAAACAGGTGTCTTTTGACATGTTTTGGCTTTCCTGTTATGCCAGAAGGATCTAAACACATTTACACTCTGTGTTCATATAAGCCAGAATATCTCATAATGCCAGAATATCTCATAATGTCAAAATGCTGTTAAAGACAATCTAACTAAATATTGTTTACAAAAAAGGAAATGCCCCTTTTTAAGGACTTTTCAGTGAATCATAGTGTGTAATATTTTATTTTATTTTATTCTTAACCCCCTGAACCATCAAGGATCTGGCTAATTACTGGCCATTTGGAGGAGGATTGCTCCATTGCTTGATGATTATAGGCTATATATATATATATATATATATATATATATATATAATATATATATATACTGGCCCTGATAATACTTACCGCTTGCTCCATTTCAGTAAATCCGTTTTAGTGAATGAATAACTCTCACCCATTGCTCTATAGTTTTCTTCGTCAACAGCCGCTTGCACCTCCTGCTGGTGAGGTCGATTTACAGCTATGGAGATTATTAATCGTTTATCTACTGCTATTCCTGCCATTCCCGGATGTCAAATGTTGAATTTTCTGTTGAATTTGAACCACTGAATTTGTGGAAGCGAATTTGTAAAGCGAAATATAATGGACCGAAAATTGCCTGTTGAATATTATAGATTGTATTTTTAAACTGAATTAATATTTTGAAAGTGAAATCTGAAAGTTGAATATGGATTATTGAGTTTTTTTAATAATGAAAACGTGTGTGAAATGTTTTTGAATTGAAATATTCACAGCTTAAATGTACAACCATGTTGAATTTCAGCCCATAAAAATGCAAGCCCTGAAAATACAATGCATTAAAATGCATGCAGGGTTAATGCAATGCATATTTTGTTTAAGTATTGCAATTCGACAAGCTTTTTTGTTTCAAAAACATTTGTCATTATTTTACTTCCATATATGGAGCCCACAGGGATCAGTAGAATATTGTGGAAAACAATATAAAACTGTTTTGGAAAATACAAGATAAAATACAAAGCTAACAGAAAACCGCAAAATTTGTTCCTTTGTCCACTGTTTTAAAAGGTGATATCTTGATCGTAACCCTAAATGATAAGATTGGCACATGGAGAAATACCCTTTGTAGTTTTTCAGTTCCTCCTGGTGGTTCTGAAGAACTGTTTGTCAAGAAATTGTTGATAATGTGAATTTACATCTGAATAATGAAACGGTTTTAGAATCAATAGTGGTGTGGAAATGAAAATTTTGTAGATGTATCAGTTTTGTATTTGCTCAGTTTTAAGTTGAGAATATTTCATTCAACTTTGTATTAAAATGTATTGAAACATGTTCTACTGATAATCAGTACAGTATTTTAAATGTTAAATGCATTTCATTTCAACTTTGTACTGTATTTCTTCAAAAACATATTGTATTTCTTACATTTTCAGTTTTATACAGCAAATTTGTGCAGACTTATATAAAACAAAATAAAACTGTTAATTTACAATCTTGAGCATGCTTTAACACTTGAAGGTTTTTAATTGTAATTAAATAAGCTGTAAAATAACAGTGTTTCTCTGCAGAACTTTTAGTGTTTAGGCCTATTGAAAGTGTTGTATGGTAATAATCTAGGAAAAATGCGTAAAATAACAGTTTTTTACACTGTAAAAATTGTTCAAAAAAATAATAATAAAATAAAAAAGGTAAAATCTCTGCCAATTTTTTTTACTGTGTGTATATATTCTCTCTTTCTTTCTCTCTCTCTCTTTCTCTCTCCCCCTCTATTCAAAGTAACTCATCCAAACTGTATTTATTGTAGAGAGTATGAATTCAGATGAAATTAGAAGGAAATTCTATCCAAAATTTGAAATTATTTGCCCTGACTTCAGAAAGTAGAATTAGAAAACAATAATACACAACTTCAATATTTATTAGGTGAAAAAATAGATTGTATTTTACTACCGGTCTGTCAGAAAAAAAGGCAGGAGTAGACCAATCAGTCATGTGCTAATACCCAGCACACTGAATTCTAAATTGTTCATAGAATTCTAAAATGGTTATTTTTCAACAATTGTCATGCCAATAAAGCACATTTGTGTTACTGTAGCAGCAGAACAGATCGAATTGAATAGGAGTACAGGCCATGAGTATTAGGCCTACAAATTAAAGTTAGGAGAATTTTTAATTTATGAGATTAACTAAAATATTAATTAAGGCCTGTTTGAAATGTAGTACATTTGAGTATTTCTTATAATAAAATCATAGATTATATGACCGCTTTACAGAAAATGCATGTTTCTACATTACAATTTAGAGTTATCCGTTATCAAATGACTGTGTCCATCATGTCCATATATCAAAAATGTATAGTTGTAAGATAAATCATGCAGTTAGCTAACATGTATTAATTTTAGGCAAAAACAATGAGCTCATAATGATAATATATAGAAAATTTGGCTGTTGTGTATGTTGATTCAGAGTTGGGGTCATCTGAAGTCCTGGCAGGGGTTGGCGTCTTCTCTTTACAGGTGTTGGGTCATCTGAAATCTTCGTAAGAGGCTGGATCCAATCTGGAGCTGCCGTAATCTCTAGTTACCTCAGGATGGGCATCTCGAGGTAGAAATAGAAAAGCAAATTGAAAATACTTGGCGTAGCTTCTGTTCATAACATTTCAAGCAATAAATATAGTTTTGATCTGAACTGGAGTACATAGTTATGAGATGCTTTTTTTGTGGATGCTTAGCTAAAAAGATGTCTTTAATCTAGATTTAAACTGGGAGAATGTGTATAAACCCCAAATATTATCAGGAAGGCTATTCCAGAGCATAGTGTGTGTGTGTGTGTATGTATGTATGTATGTATGTATGTGTATATATATGTATATATATATATATATATGTATATATATATATATATATATATATATATATATATATATATATATATATATATATATATATATAATATACAACTTCTGTGATGGCAGGGTTTTGTTCTTTAATCTTTTGCTCTTTCCTTAGAGCCTCTGACTCAATGATCTCCCTGTCACTTTTATCAGGTCTAAACATCATGTTTGCACAATGTAATACCTAATATAATACATATCTAAAAACTCTGGTTTCCCTCACTCCAAAAAGTAGTCAAGTGAATATACTACTTTATGTAGTTGGCATAAGATATGCATCAGGCTTAACTTTACATAGGCTAATTAACAAAGGTAGGCTGGTGGAAATTTTGTGCTGAATTTCTGGGCATTTCAGTTGCATTCAGAACATGGTTGGATGTTGACTCTGAGGTGGCTTGTTGGAAAATAGAAGCCTCTAATGTGCCTCTACGTCACTTACAGGATTGGTCAAATCTATTTCAAAGGAAGTTCAAATATAATTCGATATTATTGTAAAATTCTCTTAATATCTAGATCAGTGTAAATATTTGCTGTGACTTTGATCAACAGGGTTTATGGTGATTTTTATGACCTCCAAGTGTCTTATAATGTCCTTTCTGTATTTAAGGATGTCTATAGGAAATAAAATTGTTCTCATAGCCTTGTACAAAGCTAAGATAATAGAGATATGTCCAAATACATGTCCAAGAAAACCGGCATACTAATAAATGGAGCCAATATACATAGTATACACAGTATGTGCTGGCAACACCTAATGTTCACCTATAAGAATATTCTAAAATATGTTTTTCTTCTTTTTTTGTAAGTTGAATCAGTTGTAAAAGAGACCTTGTATAAGTTGTTGTTTGCTGAATAATGATCATGTTTTAAACCTTACATTACTATAATGCAGGATACTTCTTTGAAATGAGGCATGAATCTAATTACTCAGCACACAAACTTGAGTTCATAGAACCAAAAGGAAATTGATTTAGTAGATCATTCAAAAGTGAAGATCAACAAAGACAATTTGAAAATGGTAAGGGCATGATCATTTTTTATTTATAACCTTTTAAACCTAATAGATTTTAAATTTAATTCCAATTAAGGACCATATTCTGGTTAAGCTTGTATTCTGTTAAATATGTTTACATGCTTCATAGTTTACAACTATTGGTGTATTTCTATATAGATACATGATAATCAGCATTTATCAAATAAACCTTTGAATAAAAACAATGACTGCATTTTAGTACTTAGTCAACATTCATTTTCAATGGCTTTCCACAATTATTCTCCATGCTAAGATTAATGATGAATTAGGAAATGTAGGCTAGTAATCACTTTAAATATAAGAATGATATGGTGCTGTCATCCATCTGTATCTTGATTTAATTTGTATTTAATGAAATGCCATGGGTCATCAGAGATTAAACACTCTCGCTGTGCTCTCAATTGAATCCATCCGTCCGCTTGTCGGTCCATCGCCAGATCTTAACGAGAAAGCAATTATAGTTTCACCCAAATGAAAGATAATCTTTTATTTTAAAGTTAACTTCACCGCTGCTGAATCAATCTGTTTTATTTTGTTTGTAATTTGGAATGTTTATTGGCTTGTAGTTAAAGCGAAGCATTCCTTTCACTGAGTTGTAAGAAATTGCTTTTAAGGTGTTTTAATAGCACCATAGTTGCACAATATTCAATATATTTCTTTTTATTATTACTTTTGTTTATACTACTTTTATTCATGTAATTTCTATGTGAGCTATTATGCACAGCAGTAGGCCAGTAATTGTTAATCTATGTCCACATTTATCTTTTTTAGCACCTTACAGCATGAGCATTTTTATTACACCATGTCAAGTTAAAAGTTATTCACCCATAGTTTGTTCTGTACTTATATTACTTTATTTTGCTGAATTTCGTCCATGGTTTCCACTGGCCTTCACATTCATCTTTCCTCTGACTATTGTCATAATAATTATAACTCGTATTCCAAGTTGCTCTACGATTTAACTCTGCACTCAGCCTTTTTCTCACTCTCATTTCTCTCATTTTGTAGTTTACTTCTAGCAGGGGTGTCTAAACTCGGTCCTGGAGGGCCACTGTCCTGCAGAGTTTAGCTCCAACTCGCTTCTACACACCTGCCTGGAAATTTCTAGAATGCTTAGTAGGGCTGGCCACACACTTGAAGATTTTGCACCCGATTTGCACCTCCTAGCGATCAGGGGGCAGGGCCCGATTCAAGCCTTGTCATAAACGACTTCTTGTCCAAAAAATCCTCAAATTGTGTGCTGTCATTATGATTGTTTAACTGCTCCCGATCATGTCGGAGCCTGCACAGTCCCAAGTCGTAAATATCAAACATGTTTGGTAATTTACGACACCTGATGAACGGGCTGCCTCTGACTTGTTTCCCACGATAGCCAATGAGAGTGAGCAATATGAAGGTAATATGATGCCATAAAAAATTGCATGCACAGGGTAAGATTTGTGAAAGTGTACATAAGTTTACAAGCGTAAATTAAATTTGCATGCGCAAGAAAGATTTGTAAAGGTGTAAATCGCCTTTCAAGTGTAAGAAAAAAATATTTGCAGCATTTTACTGTTATTCGCAAGTGTAATTAATGCATTGTGAAGCTGCAGCTTCATGCTAACGCAAAATAAATAGGATTTGTATTCCTCTGACTTACATTTTTCCACGCTTGCACTTTTGCCACGTTTTTTGCGCACAAATGCGGCCAAAAGCATTGCAGGCCTGTGAACAGCAATTTGCAAGCGAAAACAACAGAGTCAGGAACTGCAGAACAGATTGATCGTGTAAAACCAACCTTTGTGTAAAAAAATAAACTGTTGCAAATGTCTGAATGACTTGGGGTAAAAAAGTTCCTGAAATAACCCGATTTGTACAGTTGCGTCTTTCTTTTATCTGCGCTTCCAGTTTTGGCACGATTCTCTCACTAATTGAGTTTTGCAAGCGAGAAGAGGAGGGCGGGTCCACCTTCATCATGCAGCCAATCAAATGAGCTTCTAGCTGACTCTCGTTTTACTCCTTATCTGATTGGTTCAATAAACACGCTAGTCGGCAGAACACATCTCTATCTTCATTTGGCTCAGAAACGTTCTCGTTGGTGAAATGATACTTTTAATTCACACATACATATTGAAATGAATTGGTTAAATAAATAAATAAATCATGATTGCTTAAGCTGTGCACCATTAGGCTGACTATATGAATTCATACTGAATTTCGAGCTGGCGTGTTAAGAAAATGTCTGTGTATTCAATGCATGTATCCTGCTCATCATCATCATCATCATCATCATCATCATCCTCCTCCTCAGCAGGCCAAATCAGTTTGTAATGTTGATGTTGCTGAATGTAGGCCTAATCCCTATTCACACTGGATTAGTATTATCTGGGGACCACGTGTGATTTAGAAATGACCAACCCACATCTGGATTTCGTGTGGCACATTTCACACGGGATAAGCGAAGCCTGTGATTTTACTCAAATTTACTGACTTATCTCCCAGATATGATGTCAATAGGCTATTGCTTGGAAATGTCTTGTCGTTACAGGTCTAGCTGTATGATATAACATAATACGAAACAATTTTCCTTACCGCATGCTGCATACATGTCATCCATCTCCATCTAATCATTATTTTTGTTCTTCTTTTTTTCTTAATCTTCTTTCCCTTTCTGCAAATTGTATAGTTGTATGGTGTAGGCTATAGCAATATGACCCAGCACCCAAAATACTATAAAATTACTCCAACGCAGCCTCCATTCTTCGTGAAAGATGGATTAAAAAAGCGCACAGAAAACAAAAACCTTGAAAAAATATATACGACCTCGCCAAATCACAGAGATGCTGATTCGCATGGGACTAAAATTATCACAGGACCTTGGTGTTCGGCGAAATATGGTAGGTCATTTGCGGGTGAATTTTTACTTTACAAATTACGGACATTGCCGATTTGCACGGGATTAAGATCACAGACAATCTCCACAATTATTACAAATGACTAGAGGTCACCAGGTAATACTAATCCCGTGCGAATAGGGCTCTAATATCTGCACTACTGCATGCATAATTTCACCTGTCAATTAATCATGGGTGATTCCAGAATTATTATTTTACTAAAATGAGTTACAATAATATTGTTTGCCTTTAACATGTATTTTAAGGGCCCTTATGTCTGTGGTCTCCCACAATTAAAAAAAAAAATGAGAAAAATGTGAGAATCGTCTAGTGTATCCCAGGCCTAAGACCTTGATTAGCTGGTTCAGGTGTGTTTAATTGGGGTTGAAGCTGAACTCTGCAGAACAGTGGCTCCAGGAGCGGGACCCCTGCTTTAGAGAATGATGGAAATGAAGGAATTCTGAGAAAGTACTTGTATTGCAATAATTCACTTTTATTGTAATATTTCATTGGTATGAGATATTCCTTATTGGAGCCTCGGTACTAAATTGACTAATTTGAGTTATTCTCAAACATGTTCAATCACCACGGTCCTTGACAGCCATTTTGTTCCAATCCCATGGGATTTATTAGTATATTTGCTGTAACCACACTGGCATTAGTAGTACATTTAACATTAGCTCAAATGATTTATAGGGAATTTTAATAATAAATCATGAATATGATTAATATTTTGCATTTTACAGTTACATTAATTTATTCGAAGTTGAAAATAGATCGATTTGTATATATGAATAATCAATCACAACTAATTATAATTCATCATTCATATATCAATAAACCCATTTCAGATCGATTATGAGATAACCCTTAACGGAAATGAATGTAATTATCAAACGGTCGTTTGTCCAGCAAAATGGCCGTAAGATTCACTTAACATTTTCTCAACAAAAATGATCTCTTTCTTACAATTCAAAGAAAGCTATTTTCTGGCCATAAAAAAACAACTTTCCTGTTCTTATAAGATTAGATTACTTAAAAGTAACAAATCAGCTTTGTAGCAATTAAGATCGAAAACATCTCATTGACTTTAGTTATGAGCAGGCAGACAGAATCAATCAAGTATATATAATTTTAATAATTGGACTAATACATTGACCTAAGGAATACAAAAATACTACAGTTTACACGAGGAAATATGTATGTACAGGCAGGGCAGGACTTAGGGTGGTGGGGGCCCCTGGGCTTGAGTCACTTTCGGGCCCTACCTTCTATACATTACTTCAAATAGAACACAATGATACATACACAAGCTATGTAGGCCTATTAGAGCTACACAATTCTGGATAAACTGAGAATAAAAATAGAGATCACGATTCTGAACAAACAACTAAGCAAAATAACATAATTTATGTTAATTGCTGAAGTCTATTAAAATGTTTAATTAATCTGAATTATAAAAAAATAAAAAAAACTTGGGTTTGAATGAATGATTCAATTCCTCAATCAAATGCACTTGTTTCATAGATGAATCAGCATTTTTGAACGAATCTCCTGAATGAACGATTCAATGACAAATGTTTTTTAAAAGTCATTTGTCGTCATCTGGTGGCGTAACAATATAATCGATCCAATCGTTATTTGAAGTGCAAAGCTACTTTCAAAAGGTGACTGGTACCATAGACAGTGTTACATGTTAAAAAAAGTTCAAAGTGATCATAAGTTTATTGCAATGCACAAATGTCTTGGTCAGAATGAGAATAAAACACTTATTTACCTGGAAAACATATGTTTTGATTGTGGCATTTCTTTGAGATTTAGAATCCAGTATTCCTATAGGCTAATTATTGTTTCTTTTATGAATTTAATAAAGAACTCTGTCTCGTATTCTGTCCAAACGATCCATGTAGGCTACTTTAGTGTCCATTCGTTTTTCCTTTTTTAACCCGTAATTGAAAAACGAAAAATGAACGGTTGTTGTCTTTTTAAAACGCAAAGTTGAACACCAACATTTTAATTTGAACTGGCTACACCAACTGCTGCGCAAAAAAGTACATGTCGACGAATTTTCAGATTTCTTTTTGCCCCTTTATTAAACATTTAAAATATTCACAAATTAATATGGAAAACATGTCGATTTTACTGGTTTTCAAAGGCCAAATTAGAACCTGAAATTGATGTTTTTCCCGCAGTGCGAAGAAGAGCCATTAATATTAGGCTATTAATAAACTTGCTTTGGCTAAAATCACATCTCCATCTCCGCTGTTAAGATGCGCCTTTAGAGAGAAATGCACATTTCATACGGATTAATCAGAAGGTATTAGCTTTCGATTCGAATTTGTTCGTTTTAAAGTGGACATTTCAATCTTTAGCCAACATAGGCTATATTTTGTTTCAGTTCTCGCGCTCCAGTTTACGGAGATCATGAAAGTGCGTCTGATTGTTTTCTTTTATTTTACAAAAGCACAACGTTGTCTTGTTATTGTGAGTTTACACAAATAAAATGATTTTCTGTTTGACTAGAAATGATAGAGTATTTTAAGTTGTTTCCACTGTTGATAGGAAAATGCAAGTCGCGGCCGCGCCTCCGTGCCATGCAGTGCGCGCTCCACACTCAGCTTTGTTCCTTTTTTGCATAAAAGCGTCTTCTAAATAGGCCTATTGCCTATTTAGAAGACGCTTTTATGCAAAAAAGGAACAAAGCTGAGTGTGGAGCGCGCACTGCATAATTAACCTATTAATTATGTTATAATTAAATAATATAAAATTATTATTATTTGCGTAGCTATACATGGACCTCAAACACACCGCGTCTTCTAACTCAGGTGACTGTAATTCCGCAAAAACTGTTTCCATTGCAGTTTTGCGAAAATTTTTTCGAATTGCCTGAAAAACCACCTCATGCGAGCGTAAATTTTTTTTTTTTTAGATAAACGGGAGTTTTTGCGACATTGACGTGTTTCCATTGTGCTTATTTTCAATTCGCAATTTCAATTTGCGCAATTTGAAGGGTAATGGAAACGCGGCTACTGTCTTATGCAGACAGTTTTTTTCAACGGTTTGGCAGTAAACGAGGCACTACGTAGGCTAACTACCAATAACCAATCAGCAAACCTAAATTATATTTTTCATTGCAGGGAAGGGCCAGGTAACAATGCTAGACCAATCAACAAACTTTAAATGAAAAATTAAATGACTGACATATTATTGAAAAAATCAAACGCAAACGGGCGGGGGCCCCTATTGGGCGGGGCCCATGGGCTTGAGCCCAGTCAAGCCCAATGGTAAGTCCGGCCTTGTGTACAGGACACGTAAACAAAATACAAGAATAAACGAATAACGAAAATGAGGGAGAGGATGAAAGAGAGTTCTGACAATGAGAGAAAGTGAAACTAAACGTGCGATCAAAGAAAGATCTCAGTTAGGCAAAATCACAGGTAGTAACCTTGAGAGACAACAAGAAATCACATCAATCAAATCAAAAATAATTACTTGCGAACCATACGAATAATTTCGTTATTCGTATGGTTCTCTTTGTATTTGCTGAAGAAGAGCTCTTTTAGAGCGGGGCGTGTTTCCTCGTGTCTTTGGGGCGAGCCCGACTCGCGCGAATTTTAAAGGTTCACCGAACGTGAAGTTGCCAGAAGCATGATTCAGAGTCCATCTCCCTTTGTGGAGGGAGAAACGAATATGAAAATAAAACTTAGTGAAGAAAATAAAACGGAGTTGATGAATCCCTAGGAGCCCTGGAGCCAGGAATTCTTTCAGTGCTCGTGCACGTCCTTGAGGATGAGGAGTGCGCGCCGCGAGAGATTCAAGTCTCTTTAAAGTTGAAGCTTCACTGAACGAATGGTAGAGTCTAAACAAAGACGAAAATAAAGAAAAGACTTAAGAAAATAAACGAGAAAACGGAGAATGAATGCTCCCTAAAAGGGAGCCATATGGATCTTCCCGCTGCCGAAGAGGGTTTGAAAAAGCAGGAACAAAACAAGAAGAAAGAAAATACAGAACTCCACTGAACGCGGAGTGTAACCGCTTTTCAAGGGGACAGAAATTCCACTCCTCCCTGGCGCTTGGGGCAATTGGAACGCGAAATTCCAGGCGGGAGAAATTTTCTTTCTCACTTAGGAGTTCGATTTGCATGTTTTATGACAGTATAGGATCATGCCATTTCTACTTTAAACAATTATAACTGCAGTAAAATGCATTTTATCATAATTTGGTACCCATATCTTTCCTACTGGTATATGGAGGTTCAATTCAAGACCACATTTGGTATGTTTAAAAGCTACGCATAGAAATGACTTCTTATTCTGTAAAATAAGCATTAAGAGTTCAACTAACAATCTAGGAATAAGATTAACCCAAAAGGTGATGTACATTTACAAATGGGGATGAAAATTGGACTTTTAAAAAGATCCACATGGCATATCTATGATTGCAACAGTGTGCAACATTTTCTGAAACATTTTTCTTTTAAGGTTTACAAGAATACAAAAACATATCACAGAGAAGAACAATCATGGAAAGGGGAAATTACATTCAGGTTTACATACTTCTTCAATGGTTATACATAACATATAAAATATCTAGGATGAACACTTTAATTCTGCTCTTCTGCCAGAATCTCAGTGAGATTCCTGGCTGGCTAGCATTCCGTTAGGACCATAAAATTTTATGGTCTGGTGGGAGGTAGGGTACAAGATATAGTGTATCATTCTTAAAATACCCACTTAGAATTCAAAACTACACACTAGAGAATCACACTATAGAATAACACAAAACTAATCAACATGCGTGCTTTAATATGTCACCTACAAATTCTGAATCACTTGTATTCGGAATTAAATGCAAAGGGATGTTTGTTTGTGTGTGTGTGTGGAGATCTTATGGCCACCTGGGTCTCTGGTTTAGAGAGAGAGAGATGTTAGCAGATAGGGATCTCTTTGAAGCCATCTTCTCAAATTCTGAGATGTTCTCTGATAAGCATCACTTGGTAACAAACGTGTCAAAAGAGATCAATTCAGTCCAGACTCATGGCGCTATGCTCTAATTTACAATTACGAGTTTAAGGGTTAAAAGCTTCCTTAAAATTTATAATGACAAGTAATCATGAGTCCTGTCCATACGCTACATTGCCTTCAAATCTTCTCAACTCAGTGACAGCTCAATCTTGAGGGAGAAAGGGTTTTTATTAAGTATGTAGCTCTGAGTAAAGCCTTTGGCAAAGACAAACCTTTGGCAGACAAGCCAAGTCTTTAATTTTACTTAGTGTATTTGTAGAAGTCTTCAGAAAGAAAATGCTTAAATGCACAATGCTCTAAATTGAAGTACTACATTGTTAATGGTTAAATTTCCACATGACAAGGTACAGCAGAACTTAAATTGATATAATTAAATTATTTAGATATAATATATTTTTATTTATAAGTAAATCTTGTTTATTTTTAGTATTGAATTGGGTTAGTAGTAAGAATTGCCTTTCTGGTGAGGAGCTATTGTTATATTACTACATTAATCACATGTAATACACCACACACTATTAATGTTTCACACCATATTTATGTCATTTTGGTTCGAACCAACACCTTTTTAGTCTATGGTGCCGTTAGAACTCAATTTCTTTTCTACCTTGAAATATATCTTAGACTCAAGTCTCAATCTTTGCAATGAGACTTGTGGTGCATCTCAATCAGCTTCCTATATTTCAGTAGTCAGGGCACTGATCAGGGACTTTCTCAATAAAAAAATAAATAAAGTCCTTGTTTTGCACTGAAATGTTTGCTCCCTAAAATGTACCACAATGCATCATTAACCAGGAAGCATCGATGCTCACTTCCTATAACGTCTCGGTTACATATGGTAACCCTCGTTCCCTGAAGGAGGGAACGGATACGTACGTCATGACCGACTGATAGGAATCTCGCTAAAGAGGCCAATCTACTTCGAGTGAAACTAAAACGAGCCAATACACATTGGCGTGCAATCATTTGCATCAGTTGTTCAGCCTTGTAGTGTGGGTATATAATGAGCAGAGGGTGCGATTGCACTTCAGTTTTTTGCTGAGGAGCCAAGCCTGATAAGCTGGCCGCCCCGAGGGCTGGGTCTGCTTCCTCCAGGGGCAACGCTTGCAGGTTCACTACCTGGTCTCTGAAGGGAGTGGTAGGAACATTGGGCACATAGCCAGACCGGGGTCTCAGTACAACATGGTTGTCACCCGGCCCGAACTATAGGCACGATTCGTCGACCGAAAATGCTTGCAGGTCCCCTACCCTCTTGATAGAGGCCAGTGCAATCAGCAGCAAAGTCTTCAAAGAGAGCAGCTTTAAGTCTGCTCACTGCAAAGGCTCAAAAGGAGCATCCTGAAGTGCTCAAAGCACCAGGGAAAGGTCCCAAGAGGGTATGGAGGGGGGACGAGGAGGGTTTAACCGTCTCGCCCCCCCCCTAAGGAAGCTGACAACCAGGTCGTGCTTTCCAACTAATTTGCCATCTATGTGGTCGTGATAAGATGAAATGGCGGCAGCATGTACTTTGAGGGTGGAGGGGGAGACAGCCTTCACTCCAAGAAGGAAAGCACGGACCCTATCGAACATCTTCAGGGGTCCTCTCTACAAGAAGAACACCACTCAATGAACAGGTTCCACTTTAAGGCGTACGCACGTCTCGTAGACGACGCTCGTGCAGAAGTGATGGTGTTAAGTACCTCTGGGGGTAAGTCACCTAGAACCTCTGCATCCTGGTACCAGACATGGAGTTTCCCGAGGTCCGGACACGGGTGCCATAGGGTGCCCCGTCTCTGAGTCAGAAGGTCCTTCCTCAGAGGAATGGGCCAGGGAGGGACTGTGACGAGGAGCATGAGTTCTGGGAAACAGGTCCGGGTAGGCCAATAGGGAGCCACCAGAAGGACCTGCTCCTTGTCCTCCCTGACTTTGCACAGGGTCTGCGCAAGTAGGCTCACTGGGGGGAACGCATAATTGTGGAGGCCCCGGGGCCAGCTGTGTGTCATTGCAGGAGATGGCGGGCGAGTTGCGAAGGGAGCCTAGACCACCTTGTCGGTTGATGTACGCAACGGTCGCAGTGTTGTCCGTACGGACCAGCACGTCTCTGCCCTGTAGCGGCCTCTTTAAGATAAGGCCTCTCAGAGCGAGACGTACTGCTAGCAACTCAAGGCAGTTAATGTGCCAATGCAGTTGAGGGCCCGTCCACACCCCTGACACTGCATGCCATTGTCGGTGGCACCCCAGCTGGTGTGAACACCACAGCATGCCTGGACATCTCTTGGCTTTACCGCCCTTCTTGAAGGGGGCCTGGACGGGCGGGGGGCCCTCGTCAGACCCTGGCTCACAACACATTGGGACACTGATGGTGACATGACAACACCCTCATTGTACAAAGTCACTACTGGTATTTATGAACAACAGCAGAACTGATATTTATACAACAATTTTATTTTGATATATTATAAAGTACATTACGATAAATATCTTGATTTGTTACATACCTGCATCAGTTCAGTCGTAAATTTAAATTTATTATGTTAGCTAGCTTATGTTCAGTACCTGTCTAGATATGTTTATACTGAAATATAATTAAATAAGTGTTTGTTTTTTCAAAACCTTCATTGCGTCATTATGTTTTGTGAGTTGGCTTACGTGATATATGTTTAGCGTATTAAAACTTCCATTCCCTTATCGGTCGGTCACTCTCGACGTACGTCGTGACAGACTGATAGGAATCTCGCTAGAGAGGCCAATCTACTTTGAGTGAAACTAGAACGAGCCAATATACATTGGCGTGCAGTCATTTGCTTCAGCTGTTCAGCCTCGCAGCGCGGGTATATAATGAGCAGAAGGTGCGATTGCACTTCAGCTTTTTGCTTCGGAGCCAAGCACTTTTTGATGAAATATAGTTTAAACAAAATTTATACATAAAATTAATTGTCCTTTTACTAAAAAGGATTTGAGACTTGGACTCATGACAAAGGGCTTGACTTAAACATCTTCGATTTGCATTACATTCAATGTATTTTATCATTTACATGCATTCCCTGAGAATTCCCTGAGAATCAAACCCATGACCTCGACGTTGCTTGCATGCTCTGCTGTTTGAATTACAGGATCGCTACATAACTGTGTTTTTGGTGCAGGTTTTTTTTTTAATTATTATTCTGATAAACATTCTGTCCCCTCAAACTAATGTTTCAACTGTGTGGTCAAGAAGCAATACATGTTTCACTGAATTGTGGTTTCCCTATTATTACACCAACCATGTTCCTGGATCAACTCATCGCCTCATTAGTAGACAACAAGACCCTGAAATAGGTGTATCAAAAAAGTTTCTCCAGTGTCCAGAGGCAGGGTTGGGAAGCACTGCATTAGACAACTGACGCAAGAAACGCCTTTTATTTGTTGGAGTCTGATCTATGAATACATTTTACTGGATATGCTACAATTACCTCTATGAATGAAAGTTTCTGATTTCTTTCTAATTTCTAAGTGCATCATGTTGCATCAGAGTACAAGTTAAATATGCTAAGGCTATGGTCCAAACAGAGTTACAAGTACAGTAGCCTATATGTCGTACAGCAGAGCAGGTGTTTTCAAGCTAGGAGGGTCTATGGAAAATTTAAAGGAAAAGGAAAAAGAAATTAAATGTACATTTTATGACCGAATTCAGAATTAATTGAAAAAATTTGTTTTATTTTGCAGAGAGTTAGTGAGAGGGTCGGAGGGGCAGAAGGAACTAAATTAGATTATGACTTTACGGAAATGGAAAAGGTAAGTTCCTTCAGCGAGAGTTATGATTCTCTTTTAAGAGAGCATGGCAGTGAGCATGTGGTTGTTTATTAGAATTCTAATTTTGGAAGGTTTAATTAGGTCATCTGTTGACTCAAAATTATAGTCTAATTAAGTGTGAATATTTTGAGTGAGTTTATAAATGTGTATTTTAGAGTATCTCTTACAAAGATGGTTAAAAATTGGATGGATGGATGGATGGATGGATGGATGAATGAAATGAAATGAAATAATGAAATGAAATGAAATAATGAAATGAAATGAAATGAAATGAAATGAAATGAAATGAAATGATGAAATGAAATGAAATGAAATAATGAAATGAAATGAAATAATGAAATGAAATAATGAAATGAAATAATGAAATGAAATGCATGCATGCATGCTGGGGGCTTTACGGCATCTAGCTGATATGCGATGCCAAACACTGCTTTTGAAATATGTGGAATGTTTAATTCTTTCATGTTTAAAAAATGTTTCTTTCTGTTCTATTCTTGTATGTTCTCATCTTTACTGTACTATAGAAAGTTGACACCACCACAAGGGCAGTGCTGGACATTATGACCAAGACAACGGAGTACCTGCAACCCAATCCAGGTGAATGTTTTTTTCATTGTAAATCCTTAATTTATAAAATAAAAATGTAATTAATGTACATTTGTTTTGTGTTTGTTTCTGTAGCAACTCGTGCCAAGATGAGTATGATGAGCTCCATGTCTAAAATCCGTGGAGGAGATAAAGGTCCCGGCTACATACAGACTGAAGTCATCCTGGGAGAGTCCATGCAAAAGTTTGGCAGGGAACTCGGGGAGGATTCCTGCTTTGGTAATGCTTGCTTTGTTATAAACATACTCAATGTAAGAGCCGTTAGCTTTGTGGGCAGCTATCCCACACATAGCGCAGTATAAACATACACAATGCAAACTGCATTATTCCAAAAAAATGAGTTCTATTTGCGTTCATCAACAAGCTCTTTTGACTACATGGTTACTTGGTTAGCAAACAAGATTAAACTACAAAATATGCGTCATTCTTCTGTTGGTGTGTAAAAAGCAAAATCCATGACTGAATGGATTTATCGATCATAAAGAAAAAATACGTGGTAGTATTTAGATGTTTAAACCATTGCACCACAGATTGATAACAGAAAATATGAATTTCAAACTGCAAACACAGTTCAACACGATGCATGATAAGGGCATTTTCAGACCCGTTTGCTTTGTTCTGAAAAAGTGTTTTAAACTGTTAAAATATTACATTTAATTTTTATTAGGGGTTCAAGCACGAAGTGCTGAAACCCTATTGTAATTGTGCTGATTTTTAGGGGTTCAAGCACGAAGTGCTGAAACCCTATTGTAATTGTCCTGATTTTTAGGGGTTCAAGCACGAAGTGCTGAAACCCTATTGTTATTGTAAGGATTTTTATTAGGGGTTCAAGCACGAAGTGCTGAAACCCTATTGTAATTGTGCTGATTTTTATTATTTTTCTTCTGCCGTAAAACGCATTGTGCAGCCCAAACCGTAAGACCTGGAACCTTGAAACTTTGCCAAATGGTAGTACAAAAATCGAGGAGAGGGTATCAAATTATGACCTCGATTGGCCCATAGGTGGCGCTATAGCGACCAAAAGCGCGAAACTGCTCATAACTCCTAGACCATATGTCGTAGACTCAAGTGTCTTATATCATTGGAAAGCTGGAACCCTGAAGAACAAAACGTATATCTCCGATTTCATTTCCGGTATGCAAATTTTTCCGCCATTTTGAATTTTGTCAAAAACCTACTTTTGCGAACTAGTCCTAGGTTTTTCGTCCGATCGGAACCAAACCAGTGCAGAAATGTTCGCTGGAGTCTGAATATCAATAATTATCGAAAAAAAGTTGAAATTTCGATTCACGGTCGCTAGGGGGTGCAAAAATATTGTTGTGGGAGGAGCCTATTTTACTAAAAGGGCTATAACTCAAGATGTAAATGAGGTATCTTCACCGAACTCGGTCCACATGTGTAGGAGTTCAATCTTGGGTCACAGTAAAAAAATCGCGACGATTGAACACTAGGTGGCGCTATAACATGAAAAAAACATGAAAAGGGCTATGACGACCTGACCGTTAGTCCGATTGACTTGAAAATTGGTATGCAGTGTCTTGGTCCAAGGTGCCATGTATGTCTTTGAGGACATTGGCATATCTCAAAAAACATGGCCGCCATCGGCCAATGAAATTTGAGCACCTATTAGACAAGGTTAACGGAGGCTGATCGGAACAAAACTCGGTAGGCATGTTCGACTCATGGTCCTAGAGGTCTGTAAGAATTTTGAAAGAAATCGGCCACTAGTTGGCGCTAACGAGTTTTACAGCTCCGTAATCACGTGGTGTTACAAATATCCACACAATATGCATATCATTTGATAGACCTTCTCATGGAGAACAACTTTGCCTCAAGAACCATTGCTGTCAATCAAACCGTTCATTAAATATTCATAATTATGTTAAAAACCTACTTTTGCGAACTAGTCCTAGGTTTTTCGCCCGATCGGAACCAAACGAGTCTAAGACAATTCTATGGACTCTCTAGATAAATAATTATCAAAAAAAAGTTGAACTTTTGCATTTTTCGCATGGGTATATTGGGTTATAAAGAAAATGGGCGTGGCAAAATGCACTCAAAAGCCTATAAATCCTAAACGAAAACACAGAACTTCACAAAAATTGATGCACATATTTGTCATAACATGCTAAAGGAGCCTGGAAATTTGTATGGAGATCGGACCAAAGGTAGCGCTATAACTGTTAAAACGCTTTAAAACCATATATTTCCTATGGTAAATTGCCTGTATTGGCTGTGAATGGTCTTTTCCTATGAAAAATTCCTATTCCTATCTATGATCATATCATTTTCATATAATAATGTTCATGACTCTTAATAAGCATGAAAAATTTCAGACAGATCAGACAAAATTTGCCTCTATAACAGTTAAAAAGGTAAAAATGATATAACATATCATTAAGCCAATAAGTGGTATTTTACTGCCCCCTGCTGCCATTTCATCATACTGCTCCCTAATATTGTCATATAATTCATATTTAGACTTTATAAAATCATTATTTTAACATTTTCAATCATATTTTGTCAAAACTCATCTATTGGAGTATTACTTGACAATTGTGTCACACTGAGATATTGAAATGGACGAAAGTAAATGAATGAAATGAAACGAAAGTAAAACGGGCATTTAAGCCACGCCCCCGAATACAAATTCACTAATAACTCAAAAACGGAAAGTTGTTGCACGTTCAAATTTTGATGGTAAGGTCCTCTCCAGGCTCTTGATCGAAACGTGTCGTCGCGGGCCTCCGTGGGCCTCCGTCGAGGGCTCCTCGAGCACTATCTATGCTCTGAGATTCAGAGTTTTTCGCGTTCTGGTTACCGAGATATAACTGAAAAACCAAATTCCCATTTATTCGAGTAGGGTCTGCGCAGGCAGATAATATTGATTTATTCACTCATTCATTCAAACACTTCAATTGTAAAATGCAAGCTATAATACCACTTTTGTCCACTTGAGGGAGCAGCAGGTTTGCACATTACCTTTTCATTAGCTTTCAGTATTGGGAAACAAACAAATGCTTTAAAAAGCAATCTTTTTTATTATGATAGGGCTGTAGCTATCGATTATTTTAGTAATCGAGTATTCTATTCAAGTAATCGGATAAAAAAAATTGTGGTAAAAAATAGATTCAAGTTAACAACAGCCTTTAAAATGACTTAAAATACAAATATATAATAACAAGCAACAATAATTGGTTCAAGTAAAGTATCAAAGTAAGTAATTATATTGGTTTTATTGAAGAACACTGTTAAAATATACCCTTGTAAAATAAATTAAATAAACTAATATAAACATAACTTATGTACATAAATAACAAATGCCTGCAGAGGGCGCCAGCGGCCCGGTTGTTGTTACACTAAGCCTGGCATTATCAAATCCTTGTTTAATATTGTCCAAACAATTAATTCAAATGTCAACTTAACCTTTAATATTTGGCCACTTCTGTACGATAGAAATGTTACAGTCACTGTAATTTCTTGAACGAGAACATGTGCACATCAAAACATGCAAACTCAGAGCAAGAGTTTAAACTTATATTTTGAAATCGTAATGTTTAAACTTTTATTTTGAAATTGCGATGAACAGCAGTTTGAGAAACCCAGATGTGCTCCACAAATGATAACAGTGCAACTATGAAACACAAACTGCGTCCGACTTGCGTTCTGATATTTGCACGTTATTGGAAACCTAAACAAACAGCACTGCAGAGACTGAGTTTGCTTGGAGCAGCGTTTACTGTGGACGGAGCTGAGGTAATTTTAACATGTAGGCTAATCTGCACTCATGTGATTGAAGCGTCTTCTCTGTGAAAAAAAACAAACAAACAAAAAACAGAGGATATATTTATTTAACTGAATCACAGCCTTTGTGATTTCACAATGGCACTATGCTATATTATGACTGTAAATGGTGGGCTCCAGACTGCGACCAATTGGTCGCATTTTGCGACCATTTTTCCTGCCGGTGCGACCAAATATTTATTTAGGTCGCGGTCGCGCGACCACAACGTTGCCGAGCAGCGAATCCAAACAAAATGAAAGCGGAACGAAAATGCGCTAACTTACTCCTTTATGCTTCACAGACCTTTTATTAGTTCGAATCAATAATAGACAGCGCAGCCCATAGATATAATATATAAACGCGTTTATATATGATATCAATGGCGCAGCCTATGAGCGCAGCAGCCCGAACTTGCCAGTCGCGGGCCGATCTCGATCACGCGACACTGTTACTAGGAGATCCAGACTCTGGAGTTCCAGTGAAGAAATCCATTGAATTCGCCTCAGAATTAATAACATAATCGCTGCGAGATCCAGTGAGAAACATTCCGATTCGGCGCAGGGTTCTCTGTTATAAACCATATATCAGATCAAACAGCGCTGATGTGGAAACCAGGAGAAACACTGGGCTTTCAGACCACAAATCAGCGACATTCACCATGGATTTAATGTAGTAACTGTAACCATAATGTGACAGAAATAGTCAAACACTTACAAGTACTAACTGTTGGGCTACTCATCTTTTTCCAGCACTTCAAAACTATCATATATAAATGTTATTTTTAATGTGATGACCAACACATTTTTTTGTTCATCCTTCAAAAATGGTCTTATTTAAACTCTTATTTATACACTTATTTAAAAATATTAAAATAAATAAATTACCATTGTAAACAGTAGGATGCTTATTGGCTATTTTCACTCCCTAATATAATTTATTTCACTCAGTTTGCTTTTTAATTAATATTAAGACATTATGAATGATAATAATTAAAGTTAATTCCATCTACACCCTAAACTAAGCTTAGTGCTTTATTGTCAGCCCCAGTGCTACCAGATATTTTTTTGTAAAACTCAGTGTCTGCGGTGCCGCTGCCCTCAGATGTTAGTCTGGTGCCTGTGAACTTAAAATAAAACTGCACATTGTAATATCTGTACATTAAGTCTATTTATTATTAAATAATAAATAAATAATTTGTCAGTAGTTATTTTGGGGGAAATTTGAATAATTGCATTGCAAGTTGATTTAAGGTGTGCCCCTAAATTTTCTGCTTGTGCTCCTAAAATGTTCAGTCAGGGGCTACAGCGCTCCTAGTAAAAAAAGTTAGTCTGGAGCCGTAAATATCGCGTTGTCCTAGAAAACTGTAATTCTGCGGTTGTTGGATTCTCGTCTGTGGAATGCACCACTTTCAGTATTTTGCCAATTACTCGAGGGGTAAATTGCAATCAAGGATTTTTTTAAATCGAGTACTTGACTATAATCGAGGAATCTTTACAGCCCTATACTGGTAACATAGTTTTATATTATTAGATCACAAAGAAATGCCTATTTTTATACAATTAAATATATTTTCTCAATAACATATCCAAAAAACATATTTGTGTGTGTGTGTGTGTGTGTAAGCATGCATTATTGAGTTAACATGGAAAGACTGGTTTGATTTAGTGCAGAAAACTGGTGCAAATCATGAAGTTTAAAGTGAAAGTGAGCCAATAAGTGGTCTTCTACTGGCTTCTGCTGGCCATTCTACTTATTAATGAAGTCTTTTCACATGTGCTTTTGGATTCATTCATATTTGGAGTAGACACTAAAAAAAATCACTTGTATAACAATAACTATTATAACACAATCATATTTTGTCAGTGTTTATCACTTCATTTGCACTGACACTTCACATAATTGCTAGTAATGTGGTAAATCATGGTAAATCACGCTAGAAACATGGTAAGTCATAGTAAATAATAGTAGAATGTGGTGTATCAAGGTAAATCATGTAAGAATCCTAGTAAATCATTCTAGAACGTGGTATATCATGCTAGAACATGGTAAATCATGGTAAACTATGCTAGAACAGGGTAAATCATGGTAAACCATGATAAACCATGATGAACCATGGTAAATCATTTTAGAATGTGGTATATCATGGTAAATCATGCTAGAACATGATCTTTTCCATCTATGATGTCAGTGGTTACATGCTTGCTAAATAAAACTTAATAACTTTTTGTGCTTTAAGGCCTTAAAGGCCTTAATTGCTTGAACCCCGATAAATGCTGCTTGCAGCTTTAATTATTAGGGGTTCAAGCACGAAGTGCAGAAACCCTATTGTAATTTTGCTGATTTTTATTATTAGGGGTTCAAGCACGAAGTGCTGAAACCCTATTGTAATTGTACTGATTAGGGGTTCAAGCACGAAGTGCTGAAACCCTATTGTAATTGTAAGGATTTTTATTAGGGGTTCAAGCACGAAGTGCTGAAACCCTATTGTAATTGTACTGATTTTTAGGGGTTCAAGCACGAAGTGCTGAAACCCTATTGTAATTGTGCTGATTTTTATTATTAGGGGTTCAAGCACGAAGTGCTGAAACCCTATTGTAATTGTGCTGATTTTTATTATTAGGGGTTCAAGCACGAAGTGCTGAAACCCTATTGTAATTGTCCTGATTTTTATTAGGGGTTCAAGCACGAAGTGCTGAAACCCTATTGTAATTGTACTGATTTTTATTATTATTAGGGGTTCAAGCACGAAGTGCTGAAACCCTATTGTAATTGTACTGATTTTTATTATTAGGGGTTCAAGCACGAAGTGCTGAAACCCTATTGTAATTGTGCTGATTTTTATTATTATTATTAGGGGTTCAAGCACGAAGTGCTGAAACCCTATTGTAATTGTGCTGATTTTTATTATTATTATTATTATTATTATTCTGCCGTAAAACGCATCGTGCAGCCCAAACCGTAAGGGCTAGAGCTTTGAAACTTTGCCATATGGTAGTACAAAAATCGAGGAGAGGTTATCAAATTATGACCCCGATTGGCCCATAGGTGGCGCTATAGCAACCAAAAGCGCGAAACTGCTCATAACTCCTAGACCGTAAGTCATAGACTCAAGTGTCTTATATCATTGGAAAGCTGGACGCCTGACGAACAAAACGTATATCTCCGATTTTATTTCCGCCATGATAGATTTTCCGCCATTTTGAATTTTGTTGAAAATCTACTTTTGCGAACTAGTCCCTGGTTTTTTGCCCGATCGGAACCAAACCAGTGCAGAATTGTTCTCTGGAGTCTGAATATCAATAATTATCAAAAAAAAGTTGAAATTTCGATTCACGGTCGCTAGGGGGTGCAAAATTAACGTTGTGGGAGGAGCCTATTTTACTAAAATGGCTATAACTCCAGAAGTAAAAGAGGTATTTTAACCAAACCTGGTACACATGTGTAAGACGTCAATATGAGGTCACGGTAAAAAAATCGCGGCGATTGGCCACATGGTGGCGCTATAACATGAAAAAAACATAAAACAGGCTATAACCACCTGACCATTAGTCCGATTGACTTGAAAATTGGTATGCAGTGTCTTGGTCCAAGGTGCCATGTATGTCTATGAGGACATTGGTGTATCTCAAAAAACATGGCCGCCATCGGCCAATGAAGTTTGAGCACCTATTAGACAAGGTTAACGGAGGCCTATCGGAACGAAACTCGGTGGGCATGTTCGACTCATGGCCCTAGAGGTCTGTAAGAATTTTAAAAGAAATCGGCCACTAGTTGGCGCTAACGAGTTTTATGGCTCTGTAATCACGTGGTGTTACACTTATTGTCACAAAATGCATACCATTTGATAGATCTCCTCTTGTTGAACAACTTTGCCTCAAGAACCATTGCTTTCAATCAAACCGTTCATTAAATATTCGTAATTATGTTAAAAACCTACTTTTGCGAACTAGTCCTAGGTTTTTCGCCCGATCAGAACCAAA